>NC_048580.1:66246197-66553697 GCF_013265735.2 Oncorhynchus mykiss | reverse complement strand
GAAGACAGGCTTTATGCAGCAGAACTCCTAAACCAAGGTAGAAGACAGGCTTTATGCAACAGAACTCCTAAACCAAGGTAGAAGACAGGCTTTATGCAACAGAACTCCTAAACCAAGGTAGAAGACAGGCTTTATGCAACAGAACTCCTAAACCAAGGTAGAAGACAGGCTTTATGCAACAGAACTCCTAAACCAAGGTATAAGACAGGCTTTATGCAACAGAACTCCTAAACCAAGGTAGAAGACAGGCTTTATGCAACAGAACTCCTAAACCAAGGTAGAAGACAGGCTTTATGCAGCAGAACTCCTAAACCAAGGTAGAAGACAGGCTTTATGCAACAGAACTCCTAAACCAAGGTAGAAGACAGGCTTTATGCAACAGAACTCCTAAACCAAGGTAGAAGACAGGCTTTATGCAACAGAACTCCTAAACCAAGGTAGAAGACAGGCTTTATGCAACAGAAATCCTAAATACTCCTAACCACTTTGTGCATATTCCTCTGAGCTTTTTACAGTCCTGTACTTCAACCCAACCAGCTGTTACATATGTATTATTCATTCAGACACTTTCCTTCCCTCAAATACCACACAGAGACACATTTCCTTTCATTTTCTAAACAAGGACAAAATAAAAACAGATGGATTTTGAATTGCATAAAGGACAATCACTGATTTTGGTAAATCAAAGGACAGAAAATTAAAAAACGTGATTGGCAAATACAATTGTTGCATTAGCCAAGGTCTTTTATCTTCAATGGATGAGCAGCTGTTTCATTTGCATTAGATAGCTGAACTGTATAGCACCCTCTGACCGTTAGTTATGCTGAACTGTATAGCACCCTCTGACCGTTAGTTAGCTGAACTGTACAGCGCCCTCTGACCGTTAGTTATGCTGAACTGTACAGCGCCATCTGACCGTTAGTTATGCTGAACTGTACAGCGCCATCTGACCGTTAGTTAGCTGAACTGTACAAAACAAAATAAAAACAGATGGATTTTGAATTGCATAAAGGACAATCACTGATTTTGGTAAATCAAAGGACAGAAAATTAAAAAACATGATTGGCAAATACAATTGTTGCATTAGCCAAGGTCTTTTATCTTCAATGGATGAGCAGCTGTTTCATTTGCATTAGATAGACCGTTAGTTATGCTGAACTGTATAGCACCCTCTGACCGTTAGTTATGCTGAACTGTATAGCACCCTCTGACCGTTAGTTAGCTGAACTGTACAGCGCCCTCTGACCGTTAGTTATGCTGAACTGTACAGCGCCATCTGACCGTTAGTTATGCTGAACTGTACAGCGCCATCTGACCGTTAGTTAGCTGAACTGTACAGCGCCATCTGACCGTTAGTTAGCTGAACTGTAAACCGCCCTCTGACCGTTAGTTAGCTGAACTGTACAGCTCCATCTGACCGTTAGATAGCTGAACTGTATAGCACCCTCTGACCGTTAGTTATGCTGAACTGTACAGCGCCATCTGACCGTTAGTTAGCTGAACTGTACAGCGCCCTCTGACCGTTAGGTAGGTGAACTGTACAGCGCCCTCTGACCGTTAGTTAGCTGAACTGTACAGCTCCATCTGACCGTTAGATAGCTGAACTGTACAGCGCCCTCTGACCGTTAGTTAGCTGAACTGCACAGCGCCCTCTGACCGTTAGTTATCTGAACTGTACAGTGCCATCTGACCATTAGTTATTCTGAACTGTACAGCGCCATCTGACCTTTAGTTAGCTGAACTGTACAGCGCCCTCTGACCGTTAGTTAGCTGAACTGTACAGCGCCCTCTGACCTTTAGTTAGCTGAACTGTACAGCGCCATCTGACAGTCAGATAGCTGAACTGTACAGCGCCCTCTGACCGTTAGTTAGCTGAACTGTACAGCGCCATCTGACCGTTAGTTAGCTGAACTGTACAGCTCCATCTGACCGTTAGTTAGCTGAACTGTACAGCGACATCTGACCATTTGCAAACCATTTTCAGATAAATACAGATGCGGTTCTCCTCCACCTTAAAGATAAAGGAAGCCTCATTTGAAATGCCTGCATGGAAATAAGGACTTAGCAGGTTCTCTGCAGTAATGCATATTGCTTGTTTCGGTAGGTCCCTTCAGGCATTCCCTTCACAGAGTGTTTTCAGATGACACTGGCACAGAGGGGCAGTCTAAATGGGAATGTTTCTCATAGAAAGCTTCCGTCCCACAAAAGCAACACAGAACAAAAATGGTCTGTTATGAGATGAGAAGCCCAGGGAGGGACAGCGGGGAGGAGAAGGAGATTTTGTGCCTGGACAATGGTGGTGGGATTGGGGACTGACAGTAGCTTAAAGAGATGTATTCTCAGAACCACAGCACAGCACGTTAGCATGGAGGAGAAGGATGGCCACAGTGTATCACCATCAGACAACTCTACCAGTCAGCCAGCCAGCCAGCTCTTCCTGAGTAGATGCAGTAGTTAGCTGAGCTAAATCCCTCACAAATTCAAAATACACATCTGCTGTGTCAGTAAGGCACAATAATAACCCACCGTTAAAGTTCACAGAACGAATATAGTTGAGCAGCAACCGGCCCTCCACAGGATCCATCTTGTCACAGACGCCCATGGCGCCGGGGCACAGGTCCAGGTGCATGCTGTGCAAGGCATGGGCCATGGCGTAGACCGCATCGATTACAAACTGCACCTTCCCCTCCTGCTCATAGGCAGTGTCACGATTTATCCTCTCCTCTCCTGTCACATGGAGAGAGAGAGGGGGAGGTGTAGAGAGTGAGAGAAAGATACACTATTGCCAGTGTCCTATCACTACAAAATAGAGTAACCAACGTTGATGTTTAATCAATGCTAGGTTCTGACCTGTACACTTTTTCTTTTCGCTGTCTATTTTGATGCCTGGCCTTGTCAGTTTACACCTGAAATCGTCCTCCCAGAACTCAGCGAACCAAATGTTTCTACGGTTGTTCTCTAACGATCTGGAGGTGAAGTACTGGTCGAAGCCTGAGCCATGGAAACAAAACATCCAGTCAGAGGATTAGTGAAGTGGCAAACAGTGGCATCTTATCCCTTTGATCAACCACCATGGCAATGATACATAGGCATTGTTGGTTTGGGATGTAGGGTTGTTGGATTGTAATGTAGGGTTGTTGAAGTGTGATGTATGGTTGTTGGATTGGGATGTAGGTTTGCTGGTTTGGGATGTAGGTTTGTTGGATTGTAATGTAGGGTTTATTGAAGTGTGATGTATGGTTGTTGGATTGGGATGTAGGTTTGCTGGTTTGGGATGTAGGTTTGTTGGATTGTAATGTAGGGTTTATTGAAGTGTGATGTATGGTTGTTGGATTGGGATGTAGGTTTGTTGGATTGGGATGTAGGTTTGCTGGTTTGGGATGTAGGTTTGTTGGATTGTAATGTAGGGTTGTTGAAGTGTGATGTATGGTTGTTGGATTGTGATGTATGGTTGTTGGATTGGGATGTAGGGTTGTTGGTTTGGGATGTAGGGTTTTTGGATTGGGATGTAGGGTTTGTTGGCTTGGGATGTAGGGTTGTTGGATGGGATGTAGGGTTGTTGGCTTGGGATGTAGGGTGTTTGGATTGTAATGTAGGTTTGTAGGTTTGGGATGTAGGTTTATTGGCTTGGGATGTAGGATTGTTGAATTTGGATGTAGGGTTGTTGGATTTGGATGTAGGGTTGTTGGATTGGGATGTAGGGTTGTTAGATGGGATGTAGGGTTGTTGGCTTGGGATGTAGGGTTGTTGAATTTGGATGTAGGGTTGTTGGATTGGGATGTAGGATTGTTGGATGGGATTTAGGGTTGTTGGTTTGGGATGTAGGGTTGTTGGATGGGATGTAGGGTTGTTGGCTTGGGATGTAGGATTGTTGAATTTGGATGTAGGGTTGTTGGATTGGGATGTAGGGTTGTTGGATGGGATGTAGGGTTGTTGGTTTGGGATGTAGGGTTGTTGGATGGGATGTAGGGTTGTTAGATTGTAATGTAGGTTTGTTGGCTTGGGATGTAGGTTTGTTGGCTTGGGATGTAGGATTGTTGAATTTGGATGTATGGTTGTTGGATTGGGATGTTAGGTGGTTGAATTGGAATGTAGGGTTGTTGGGGATACCTTCAATAGAGGCTCTCTTGGGTAGAATGGTGACAGCTCCCTCAGCCACGTCCTCCTGGTCTAGAATAGGGGAGCTCTTGGCACCCCAGCTGTCAGAACCTACAAACAGGAAGTGACCCGTGAGGTTGGCCCTCTTCGCTGCCTCCAGAACCCGTCTACACACACACACACAAAGGAGGAAATGGAGTGGGTTAAACTCTAGTCTAGGGCACAGTAACCTAGACTATAGCAATCAGAGACAGACTTTCCTGTTTTTCACATTCAAATTTCATACAAGACGTACGCCAAAGGTGCTTTGTGTGTTAGAATAATAAGCAACCAAGTCTCTGAGGTGAGAATAGAATCAACAGTAGGGGAGGCTTAATCTTATCGTACAGAAGGAAATGAAATATATTCACACAAATCTTTAGGCAATTTACATAATGCCACCTGACAACTCCATATTCCATATGGTGTGCTGATACGTTTAACAACTGACAGGGAGACATGACTGCTTCCAGGCAAGTAAATGGAATCAATCAGATGGATTGGCTGCCAACACACCTTACAGAGATGTAAGACTACAACATATACTGTAGTACATGTCTTGTTTGTCCTTCCTGCAGCACACACGCACACACACACACACACACACACACACACACACACACACACACACACACACACACACACACACACACACACACACACACACACACACACACACACACACACACACACACACACACACACACACACACACACACACACACACACATACAGGGCAAGTGGCGTAATGAAATGAGATAAAACATGTGACCTACAGTATCGTGCAATCTGAATGAAATAGGCAGGTTTTGTGTTAAAAACGTTCCACATGGAAATCCTACAGAAACATGGTTGGGAAAGAGACTAACATGAGTGCTTTCCAAGAGAGTCTGATTCTGTTACACTGTACGTGGCAAGAGCAGAGCAGCAGCAAAAAGACATGAGTCATTGAGTACATTAACTCATGCAATTGTGTCCTTGTAAAACCATGGTAATTTAAAGAAAGGGATGACTGATCCTGTATGACATCTATTCCATAATTTTTGAATATCCTTTTTCCGGTTCAACCTACATTTACCTTATATTTAAATCAGATAATACAATCTATGTTTCTATTTTATGTGTCATGGGACAGGACAGTGGTCGTTTTTCATCCTTTAAGATGTATGGTTCAATTAGAACACACAAGGGTACTTCACATATTTTCATAGTAAGTTCATCTCCTTTTCCACCCAAGCTTGAATCAACTGAGCCCATAGTTTGGATCAGTTCAGGCATGAAACAGACATGTCTCTCACTCAATCAAATCAAATGTATTTATATAGCCCTTCTTACATCAGCTGATATCTCAAAGTGCTGTACAGAAACCCAGCCTAAAAACACCAAACAGCAAGCAATGCAGGTGTAGAAGCACAATTGATTGCATCAATCAATGCAAATTCCATTTGAGCTCCACAGACATTTAATCCTCAGGTACCACATAGATGAATTCACTAGGGGGCCAGTTGGGTTTTCCTTTTTTTTAAATCCCCCTCCTTAAATACCTAATAGAACACTCTAGACAGTATTCCATTCATACTTCTGAGCCTCATTCATATGGAGACTGCATTCTAATTACAGTGAACCATCACCGAAGAGAGGAGAATCTAACATGCAGTTCTCTACGGCGTAACTTCTCTATCACTTACTTGATGTCATCCTCATTTGCAAAGATGATGACCCCCCGGGCATTGGAAGTTTCCATCAGCCTTTTAATGATCTTGTCAAACTCTCCCGGCTTGGGCTCCCGTGGGATCTTAAGAGACTGTGCGATGCACAGACCTCCTTCAGAGAAAGAAGACATGGACATTGATGTTGATACTGAACAAATAAAAATGAAATATGAATGAGAATAAAACATGACGGCTACCAGCAATAATCCATATTTGTGCTCTCGGAGATCTCATTATTAATTGATGATGGCCACAGGAAGAAGGTGTTGACCACAGAGAGGAGACGATAGACTTCAGAATGGCTGTTTTCGGCTACAGCAGCCAATACATGTATTATGATGGACAGCTGATTAACGTAACAGATTATATATATTGTACCAGGAAGAGAGGAGAGGAGCTTGTTGACTGTACCTGCCTCTCTCGAGATCTGCTGGAAGGAATCAACTCCACTCTCCCCGTAGCTTCCCTCTGATGCCAGTGTAGACACATAGTTCCAGCCCATTGCCTTGACTATGTCCACCATAGCCTGGGCCTGGTACGAGTCAGGAGGGACCACACGCGAGAAGAAGTCGTAGCGGTTATTGTCACTCAACTCTGGGGCTGTGGAGGCATAGCTGATCTGGGGAATCTGAACAGAGAACATGGTAAACCAGTAAACTTTCTCTTTATAATTCATCTGTACAGCTGTTCATCTACACTAACAATAAAAGCACATTTTATCTGCGTCAACTCTTTTTATGTGCCCTGAGGTTCATAAATGTCTAATTATATATACAGTGCCTTGCGAAAGTATTCGGCCCCCTTGAACTTTGTGACCTTTTGCCACATTTCAAGCTTCAAACATAAAGATATAAAAATGTATTTTTTTGTGAAGAATCAACAACAAGTGGGACACAATCATGAAGTGGAACGACATTTATTGGATATTTCAAACTTTTTTAACAAATCAAAAACTGAAAAATTGGGCGTGCAAAATTATTCAGCCCCTTTACTTTCAGTGCAGCAAACTCTCTCCAGAAGTTCAGTGAGGATCTCTGAATGATCCAATGTTGACCTAAATGACTAATGATGATAAATACAATCCACCTGTGTGTAATCAAGTCTCCGTATAAATGCACCTGCACTGTGATAGTCTCAGAGGTCCGTTAAAAGCGCAGAGAGCATCATGAAGAACAAGGAACACACCAGGCAGGTCCGAGATACTGTTGTGAAGAAGTTTAAAGCTGGATTTGGATACAAAAAGATTTCCCAAGCTTTAAACATCCCAAGGAGCACTGTGCAAGCGATAATATTGAAATGGAAAGAGTATCAGACCACTGCAAATCTACCAAGTCCTGGCCGTCCCTCTAAACTTTCAGCTCATACAAGGAGAAGACTGATCAGAGATGCAGCCAAGAGGCCCATGATCACTCTGGATGAACTGCAGAGATCTACAGCTGGGGTGGGAGACTCTGTCCATAGGACAACAATCAGTCGTATATTGCACAAATCTGGCCTTTATGGAAGAGTGGCAAGAAGAAAGCCATTTCTTAAAGATATCCATAAAAAGTGTATTTTAAAGTTTGCCACAAGCCACCTGGGAGACACACCAAACGTGGAAGAAGGTGCTCTGGTCAGATGAAACCAAAATTGAACTTTTTGGCAACAATGCAAAACGTTATGTTTGGCGTAAAAGCAACACAGCTCATCACCCTGAACACACCATCCCCACTGTCAAACATGGTGGTGGCAGCATCATGGTTTGGGCCTGCTTTTCTTCAGCAGGGACAGGGAAGATGGTTAAAAGTGATGGGAAGATGGATGGAGCCAAATACAGGACCATTCTGGAAGAAAACCTGATGGAGTCTGCAAAAGACCTGAGACTGGGACGGAGATTTGTCTTCCAACAAGACAATGATCCAAAACATAAAGCAAAATCTACAATGGAATGGTTCAAAAATAAACATATCCAGGTGTTAGAATGGCCAAGTCAAAGTCCAGACCTGAATCCAATCGAGAATCTGTGGAAAGAACTGAAAACTGCTGTTCACAAATGCTCTCCATCCAACCTCACTGAGCTCGAGCTGTTTTGCAAGGAGGAATGGGAAAAAATGTCAGTCTCTCGATGTGCAAAACTGATAGAGACATACCCCAAGCGACTTACAGCTGTAATCGCAGCAAAAGGTGGCGCTACAAAGTATTAACTTAAGGGGGCTGAATAATTTTGCACGCCCAATTTTTCAGTTTTTGATTTGTTAAAAAAGTTTGAAATATCCAATAAATGTCGTTCCACTTCATGATTGTGTCCCACTTGTTGTTGATTCTTCACAAAAAAATACAGTTTTATATCTTTATGTTTGAAGCCTGAAATGTGGCAAAAGGTCGCAAAGTTCAAGGGGGCCGAATACTTTCGCAAGGCACTGTACATGTATGCAGTATATACAGTATATCTGGAAGGCATTTCCCAGTTTTACTCCAAACATACCACAGTCCCAAGCCAATGCTTTATATTAGGATATCAACCTGATAGAGCAGTGGCTGTCAATGCATAAACTGACTCTGTGCTTATTTCCCAAGGCTCTCTGCTTGTATAAGGGTCTTAATGTCATGGCTACTCATTCCAGTGTTGTCTAGGCATTTAAAAATATAGATTTTTCATAGTCAGGTTTAGACAGATACAGAGGGATGTAAATAGAAAAGGAGAGAAAACATTGGACAGATTATCTGGTTTGGATTAGAGGGTTTTTTAGTATAATTAAGTTAAGCACAGAGGGAGAGAGACAGAGAGCAAGAGGCAGTGGTGTTGTTTCTCAGCTTTACACCACACAGTACATTTAATACTGACCATGTGCCGCTTAGCATTCAAAGTCTGACCATGTGCCGCTTAGCATTCAAAGTCTGACCATGTGCCGCTTAACCTGCATTCAAAGTCTGACCATGTGCCGCTTAACCTGCATTCAAAGTCTCAACTCATTCTACACATTTACACACAATATGTGTGTGTGTGTGTGTATGTGTGTGTGCCATGCCCTATCCGAATCAAAGTAAATATATATTAGCACTAGGAGAAATGCAAGTGTATTTTGTTTAACAATTAAAGGTTATGTTGGTAAGAACCAATCATATGAATTAATTAATTCCTTAATGATTTCACATGGGATCAGCCCAGCCCATGGATGAAATACTGGCGGACTAACCAGACAGAGAATTTAATTCTCCTTTAGCTGAGGGGACCCCAATCCAAATCCAATATTTTAATCACCATAATGGTTTCTATCTCTATCATACTGTTGTTGCTTCGTGACTGTGAAAGCAGACTATCTGTATCTACACAGAACAAAAATATAAACACAGCATGTAAAGTGTTGGTCCCATGTTTCATAAGCTGAAAATGATCTCTGAAAAAAATGATCTCTGAAATTGTCCATACACACAAAAAGCTTTTTTCTCTCAAATGTACATCCCTGTTAGTGAGTATTTCTCTATGAGCAGGTTTGGGATACTCTGGATCGACGTGTACGACAGTGTCTTCCAGTTCCCGTCAATATCCAGCAACTCCACATGGTCATTGAAGAGGAGTGAGACAACATTCCACAAGCCACAATCAACAGCCTGATCAACTCAAATGAGATGTGTCACTCAGTATGAGGCAAATGGTGTTGACACCGGATATTAACTGGTTTTCTGATACAAGCCCCTACATTTTTTAAAGGTTTCTGTGACCAACAGATGCATATCTGTATTCTCAGTCATGTGGAATCCATAGATTAGGGCCTAATACATTTTTTTCAATTGACTGATTTCCTTATATGAACTGTAACTCAGTAAAATATTAGAAATTGTTGAATATTGCATTTATATTTTGTCTCAGTATATACAGTGTGGCAAAAAAGTATTTAGTCAGCCACCAATTGTGCAACTTCTCCCACTTAAAAATATGAGAGAGGCCTGTAATTTTCATCATAGGTACACTTCAACTATGACATACAAAATTATAAAAAAAATCCAGAAAATCACATTGTAGGATTTTTTATGAATTTATTTTGCAAATTATGGTGGAAAATAAGTATTTGGTCAATAACAAAAGTTTATCTCAATACTTTGTTATATACCCTTTGTTGGCAATGACTGAGGTCAAACGTTTACAGTAAGTCTTCACAAGGTTTCCACACACTATTGCTGGTATTTCGGCCCATTCCTCCATGCAGATCTCCTCTAGAGCAGTGATGTTTTGGGGCTGTTGCTGGGCAACACAGACTTTCAACTCACTCCAAAGATTTTCTATGGGGTTGAGATCTGGAGACTGGCTAGGCCACTCCAGGACCTTGAAATGCTTCTTACGAAGCCACTCCTTCGTTGCCCGGGCGGTGTGTTTGGGATCATTGTCATGCTGAAAGACCCAGCCACGTTTCATCTTCAATACCCTTGCTGATGGAAGGAGGTTTTCACTCAAAATCTCACGATACATGGCCTCATTCATTCTTTCCTTTACACGGATCAGTCGTCCTGGTCCCTGTATATCTGTACAATGTCAGTCAGTCAGTCAGTCAGTCAGTCAGTCAGTCAGTCAGTCAGTCTGTCTGTCTGTCTGTCTGTCTGTCTGTCTGTCTGTCTGTCTGTGTATAGTATCTATCTATCTATCTATCTATCTATCTATCTATCTATCTATCTATCTATCTATCTATCTATCTATCTATCTATCTATCTATCTATCTATCTATCTATCTGTCTGTCTGTCTGTCTGTCTGTCTGTCTGTCTGTCTGTCTGTCTGTCTGTCCCCGTCTGTCTGTCCCCGTCTGTCTGTCTGTCTGTCCCGTCAGTCCCCCTGTCTGTACCCCTGTCTGTCCCCCTGTCTGTCCTCCTGTCTGTCCCCCTGTCTGTCCCCCTGTCTGTCCTCCTGTCTGTCCCCCTGTCTGTCCCCCTGTCTGTCCCCCTGTCTGTCTGTCTGTCTGTCTGTCTGTCAGTGAGACAGTTAAATGAACAAAACAAACATGTGTGCTTCCAACAAAGGTAATGTGGAGTTCAGGTGATGCTCCCAACCTAAAGTATTATCATGAGGGAAATAATGTTATGATAATCATCTACACTGAACAACCTATTACAGCTTCAGCAGACAACTCAAATAGTCCCCTACGTGCAGACTACAGACAATGGTTATGCTTTCAGATTCAATACAAAGCACATCATTATTAAGTTGTGATACATTTTCTGAGGGAAGTATCACAATATTTAGCTTTTTACCATATCGTTCTGCAGAAAATATCAGGACTGAATAGAATAGACAGGACCTTGGCACAGAATGGGCTGGATTACAGTAATCAGTGTTATAAAACAATGTTAGTGACCCTACATTATGAGGTAATTTCACAGTAGGGATGAACAGCTCCTACTGGGCACAGCTGGTTCTCACTGTTCTGTCTGTATCTGGGTCTGTCTGGGGAAATGAGTCTATTCTCTTTTACCTGCTGGCTTCGGCTTTCACCTAGGGGCAGCGAAGCAGTAGACATGTCGACCCTGATGTCCACCCCTCTACACAACCCTCCCCTCCATCAACATTTGACATCTAGCTGGAATTCAATTACACTCTGGATATTAAATAGTTGGGGTTTTCTGAACTTACATTCCTATCTGAAGGTAAAATCCAGCTGCTCATGATTTTTACATTGGAATAAAGCTCTATTTAAGGAAGAGGAACCGAGTCAGAAGTCATGTATGATTTAGTGTTTTTTCTCGGAGGAAGAGGTTGAGTGGCCCAAAGCGTGAGGAGTCACCACAGAAGGGGGAAAGTCTACTGTAGACCACCTTTCAACTCAAACCACCACCCTGGTGACCAGCCAACTGGGCCAGCCCTGAAAGACAACGGCACTATTCCTAAACACACTGAACAGGTATGCATAAGAGCATCTGAACTCCCGAAACCGACTCCTGCATGGGTATTGCGTGACATTTGTTCATGGTTATGCACTCAAAGACACTGCTCGGCATACTGATCATCCTGAAGGAAATGCTAATGTTTATTGAAGAGAAGAGTGAGCCATTGTACAGTGAAGACAAAACAGCACCTTGATTGCAACTAGGGTTGCACATTTTGGGGAATATTCAGAGGTGGAAACTTTCCATGGGAATTAATGGGAATATATGGGAATTAACAGGAATATATGGGAATTAATGGACATATATGCAAATTAATATTAACACCATTTAAATGTAGATGTTTTTTGTATTGGATATATTTACCAAATCATATGGAGACAGAAACATAAACATTTTACCTTATCATGAGTAGACATAATTACAAATTATTAAATCCTTCCAATAGAAAAAAAAACAAAAAACAATTTAATTACGAATTGAACTTTAATTAAATGAGATGACTCTTCACATGCGATGATTTCACTGAACAACAAAAGAGGGAATTGTCACACACTGATCTGTTTCACCTGTCCTTGTGATTGTCCTTGTGATTGTATCCACCCCCCTCCAGGTGTTGCCCATCTTCTCCATTATCCCCTGTATGAATACCTGTGTTCTCGTTTGGTCCGTTGCCAGTTCGTCTTGTTTGTCAAGTCAACCAGCGTTTTTGTTCTCAGCTCTTGCTTGTCCTGACTATGAGCCCGCCTGCCTGACTGCTCTGCCTGCCCCTGAGCCTGTCCTGACTCTGAGCCCGCCTGCCTGACTGCTCTGCCTGCCCCGGACCCTGAGCCTGTCCTGACTCTGAGCCCGCCTGCCTGACTGCTCTGCCTGCCCCTGCCCGCTTTAACCTGTCTATTGCCTGCTCCTGTTGGACAATTAAACCACTGTCAATTCGACATGTCTGCATCTGGGTCTTACCTTGATTCCTGATAGAAATATTGAATGATTCCCATTGATCCATCTCATCTCCCAAAAACGTTTTCAACACACATCTGTAGAATTATAGTCTAGAAACTAAAGCTTTGGTTGTCTTCCTCTCAGGCTTCCATGTCTTCTCCCTGGACCTCCTCAATGTCCACCTCTTGAACATCAGACTCTGAGGCCTCATCTTCACTGTCACTTTCCAATCTAGTTGAGGTTAGCTCGTTGACAGGCAAAAATATGTCCGAATGGCCACCAATTTTTCACCCCTTGTATTGGTCAGCTTGTTGCGTGCTTTGGTGTGTGTGTGTGTTCCCAAACAAGGACCAGCTGTGTTCTGAGGCGGCTGATGTTGGTGGGATTTGAAGGATGATGGAGGCAACAGGGAAAAGAGCCTCAGATCCACAAAGTCCCTTCCACCAGCTGGCTGATGAGATATGTTGGCACGACTGCCATATTGCATCTCCATCCCAAAGCCCTTGCTTGGAAGAGTACTTTGCCAGACTGCCAAGAACTTTGCCCTCATCCAGGCCAAGGTGGAGAGACAGTAGTGATGACACCATAGACCTTGTTGATCTCTGCACCAGACAGGATGCTCTTGCCAGCATACTTGGGGTCCAACATGTACACTGCGGCGTGTATGGGCTTCAGGCAGAAGTCATCACGCTTTACGATGTGTTTCAGAACTGCAGTTTCCTCTCTTTGGAGCAACAGTGAAGTAGACAAGGCAGAATGGATTTCTTCTCTTACATCTGCAAGCAGAGTCTGAACATCAGACAGGGTGGCATTGTCTCCCTCAATCTGTGCAATGGCTACTGCTATAGGTTTCAGGAGTTTCAGGCTTCTTACCACTCTCTCCTGAAATACATCATCCAGGAGGATCCTCTTGATGTGGCTGTCCATATCAGCAGACTGTTATATGGCCATTTCTTGGAGAGACTCCTTCCCCTCCAGGAGACTGTCAAACATGATGACACCACCCCAACAGGCGTTGCTGGGCAGCTTCAATGTGGTGCTCTTATTCTTCTCACTTTGCTTGGTGAGGTAGATTGCTGCTATAACTTGATGACCCTTCACATACCTAACCATTTCCTTGGCTCTCTTGTAGAGTGTATCCATTGTTTTCAGTGCCATGATGTCCTTGAGGAGGAGATTCAATGCATGAGCAGCACAGCCAATGTGTGTGATGTGAGGGTAGGACTCCTCCACTTTAGACCAAGCAGCCTTCATGTTCGCAGCATTGTCTGTCACCAGTGCAAATACCTTCTGAGGTCCAAGGTCATTGATGACTGCCTCCAGCTCATCTATAATGTAGAGACCGGTGTGTCTGTTGTCCCTTGTGTCTGTGCTCTGGTAGAATACTGGTTGAGGGGTGGAGATGATGTAGTTCATTATTCCTTGCCCACGAACATTCGACCACCCATCAGAGATGATTGCAATACGGTCTGCTTTCTCTATGATTTGCTTGACCTTCACTTTAACTCTGTTGAACTCTGTATCCAGCAAAATAGTAGATAAAGCATGTCTGGTTGGAGGGGTGTATGCTGGGCGAAGAACATTCAGAAATCTCTTCCAATACACATTGGCTGTGAGCATCAGAGGTGAACCAGTTGCATACACAGCTCGAGCAAGACATTCATCAGCATCTCTGACTACGTTCCTCCATTGAGTCAAAAAAACTTCTGATTTCAGGAGGACCATGAGCTGTTGCCATCGATAAGGTGTCGGATTCATCATTTTCACCTCGAATAGAAGTAGAGGGACTTTTGTCAGAGGTTGCTTGATGCGAGTGCTGAGGGAACTTTATGCACATGGATTCTGCACCTTTGTTGCATTCTTTACATATGATTTAACACAGTATTTGCCAATCCTTCTACATCAGCTGCAGTGAAATGACTACACACATCAGATAGTGCCTGTGGCATTTTCCTGTAAATATTCGAAATAAAATGAGTAAATAAACAACAAATACAATTCCATGTACAGATAAATAGTTAAGTAGTTAGATTAAACAACTCATTTTGTAAGATAAATGTTTTAAAATGAAACGTGTGGAAACAGGTGAATTAACACTCCTCAGTTAGCAGGCTCAAGCAAGCTTAAACCCAGATGGTAGCAAAAACTAACTGGCATAAATGAGTTAGAAATGATTTAAACACACTTTGCTGTAGGCTACTATTTACTAGTTAACAAAAAAAGTATGTATGTCATATAAAACATATTCACCCCACCCAGTACTGGCTCAGACAGTGTAGTAGTGTAGGCTCAATAGCATCTCATTCCTGTGCAAGATCTTGAGAATCGGCTGTACATGTGATGGTAGAATGCATTGTGCATGCAGTGTTGCAATTCCATTGAATTGGGGATAGGTTAACCAAAATATGCCACAAGACCTAGAATTGCCTTATGTGTATCCCACAAAAAAAACCTTCACTGTTATAAGCTAACTTTTTAAAATTAATTTAAGCAAAATTCCCCAAATTCCAGGGCTTAACTTCCCATGGAAAATTTCCGGGAAAATGCTGGAAATTTATCGGAAAGTTTCTGACCCTTTGCAACTAATTGCTGCACTCATAAGCATAAATGAAGCTTATTTGCTGCAATTCGTTGCTCTTCTGAATCTGTTTAACATGCTAAACTTTATCCTAAGTAGCGATGGCTTACTCTCCACAATATCTTCGCTCGTCACGAGCCATTTATAGTCGAGTAAATTGCACAGTTAAAATGCTTCCCACAGTTCTTCCCAATTTGCTTAATTCCCTAAATGTATTTTTTCTATCAAACATTTGCTTTGGTTGGTTAGAGAAGTGTATCCTGGAGCTGAACGTTTTTCTTCTCATTTTTTGTCTCTTCTCTTCCCTGCTAGTGCTCTAAATATAGCCAGGGGTCTGAGCGGTGGCCAGGGGCTTATTGTCCCGGAAGGCTTGCCTAATTCTCTGGCTAACAGCTGCATTGTATGTTATCTGGTTCCTCAGCTACTGTTAAATGGCTTATTGTGAAGGAAGTGTCATTAAGAATGTGTGACAAGCAGTCAGTGAGGAGCATGGGAGTTCGGTCAACTCACGAGGAGTGGGGAATTAGAACTGGCCGTTTACTGGAGGCAAATAAAGAAAGGATCAGATACTTGTAGAGGGGGATACTTTTCACTAAAATATCCTGTGACAAGTTCTAGACAAAGACATTATGAACTGTATGTAGAGGCAGGCATACATACTGTCCAGTAGACGTCAGTGATGGATACATGTTCAGTTCAGGGAAGGAAACTGTAAATCATGATTTTATTTTAGAGTTGCTTCTATTTAGGTGAACTAACATATTTAGATTATTTTTTTTAAAGGTAAAAAAAAAAATCGGTCTGAGGTAAAAAAAGCAGGGTCTAGAAGGACTATTAGCATGGCCGTGCCACAGCGCTGAATGCTAAAAAATTGAGTACCTAAAGATGTTCCTTGAACCAAAATGCAATGTCTCTTCATTAAATAAACATCCGCTGCGTTCAAAAGCACATCTCCACGTCTCCAGAAGGGTCCACGGTGTAGCATTCTGGAATTATGCAGCTGGCAGGTCGCTGAAGTGCTATAGCCGCTGTTTGAGTGGAATTGACAGCACTGTTCGGTGCTTTTTTGTCACTTCATGACCTGTTTGTAATCAAAATAAGTGCGGATGACAGTGATTATGCGTGTGGCTGTCTGCCTCTCTTTAGCTGGCTCTTTGATAGATTAGAGACAGGGGACTGAGACAGTGTATCTGAGGACCGTGGCCATACATTGCTGTAGGTACAGTGTGTGAATGTGTCTCTTGTTTTGAGGGAGGAAGAACATTGGCAGCTAGGGCTACTCAGACAGTCACTGAACTGACATAGGGCTGACAGACAATAGCCTCACCAATCACAAAACACAATATCCCATCCTGACATGTTTGATTGTTAAGAGGATTTACTGGCGCAAAAAACTGCTGGAGGATAGACAGGCAGACAGGGCTAATGCTCAATTTACTGTGCTGTGCTGACAATTTAGACGTAACTTACCACCACTCAAATCTGACTTAAATCTTCCACAACTAATTTAAACTGGTCCTGTTTTTTTTTTAAACTCAAAAGTACCTCTATCTGAATATAAATAATAATTACAACATTTTTTGCCTACCTTTTAACAGCAATTCAGACAAAGCTCCCACTGGGCAAAAACTGGTTGAATCAATAGTGTTTCCACTTAATTTCAACCCCAAAAATGTATGTGATGACAATGAATCAAGATGGAAAACTGCTTAGATTGGCAAAAAGTCAACAACATAAAGGGCGTTTCATATATTTTTCAACATCATTTTTACCTAAATCCAATGACTTGGTGACATTTGATGTTGCTTTCCCGTTGAATTCACGTTAGTTGACAACAACCAAATGTAAATCCAAAACGAGACACAACTGACATCTGTGTCCAGTACTTTAAAAAAAAATGTCTGTAACTTCAAATAAACTCAAAAACAATAGATCATAGTAAACCTTTGTTTGCCCTCCACTGAACAATGCTCAGGCCCAAATCATAACAAGTTGTGTGGTTCAATGGTTTTCATCTCTCCAATGCAAAACGTGCTTTTAATGAAGGTGCACAGGCTGCGTTGTGCAGTGTTCCTCTTTTGTCCTCGTATCGTCTGAATGTGGAAGGTTTAATTAGTGTTTTGTCTTCAGACAGCTGCCCCACTGCATGCCCATTGCCCAGTGCCTCTTTACAAATCTATTTTCTATTTGAACGGATTGCTTCCTTTCATAACGAAAACAATCTACAGTGTATTTGTCAGTTGAGTGTGAGTTGATATTTTGCACCATGTAGAATACAGTTCTCGGCTGAATAGATGGATTATAGGCTAACAGAAGCCATTGGCCTTTAGAGCCTAAATAGCAATGTTGTTGTTTCACTGTGCGCTTGTTTTTGCTTTGAAATTGATACCCAACAGAGAGCAAGTCAGGAAAGGCCACTGAGAGAATGGACACCATTGGAAAATAGCTTGTCTAACAAAACATTTGAAAAAGGAAATGGGCTTTGCCGACATATGATGTACGTACAGTTGAAGTGGGAAGTTTACATACACCTTAGCCAAATACATTTAAACTCAGTTTTTCACAATTCCTGACATTTAATCAGAGTAAAAAAAAATCCCTGCCTTAGGTCAGTTAGGATCACCACTTTATTTTAAGAATGTGAAATATCAGAATAATAGTAGAGAATGATTTATTCCAGCTTTTATTTCTTTCATCACATTCCCAGTGGGTCAGAAGTTTACATACACTCAATTAGAATTTGGTAGCATTGTCTTTAAATTGTTTAACTTGGATTAAACGTTTCAGGTAGCCTTCCACAAGCTTCCCACAATAAGTTGGGTGAATTTTGGCCCATTCCTCCTGACACTGACCTGTAACTGAGTCAGGTTTGTTGGCCTCCTTGCTCGCACACGCTTTTTCAGTTCTGCCCACACATTTTCTATGGGATTGAGGTCAGGGCTTTGTGATGGCCACTCCAATACCTTGACTTTGTTGTCCTTAAGCCATTTTGCCACAACTTTGGAAGTATGCTTGGGGTCATTGTCCATTTGGAAGACCCATTTACGACCAAGCTTTAACTTCCTGACTGATGTCTTGAGATGTTGCTTCAATAGATCCACATAATTTTCCTACCTCATGATGCCATCTATTTTGTGAAGTGCACCAGTCCCTCCTACAGCAAAGCACCCCCACAACATGATGCTGCCACCCCCGTGCTTTACAGTTGGGATGGTGTTCTTCAGCTTGCAAGCCTTCCTATTTTTCCTCCAAACATAATGATGGTCATTATGGCCAAACAGTTCTATTTTTGTTTCATCAGACCAGACAGTACAATCTTTGTCCCCATGTGATGTTGCAAACCGTAGCTTGGCTTTTTCATTGCGGTTTTGGAGCAGTGGCTTCTTCCTTGCTGAGCATGTCGATATAGGACTCATTTTACTGTGGATATAGATACTTTTGTACCTGTTTCCTCCAGCATCTTCACAAGGTACACCAAAGTATGTTCATCTCTAGGAGACAGAACACGTCTCCTTCCGGAGTGGTATGACGGCTGCGTGGTCCCATGGTGTTTATATTTGCGTACTATTGTTTGTACAGATGAACGTGGTACCATTTGGAAATTGCTCCCAAGGATGAACCAGACATGTGGAGGTCTACAATTTTTTTCTGAGGTCTTGGCTGATTTTGTTTGATTTTTCCATGATGTCAAGCAAAGAGGCACTGAGTTTGAAGGTAGGCCTTTAAATACATCCACAGGTACACCTCCAATTGACTCAAATTATGTCAATTAGCCTATCAGAAGCTTCTAAAGCCATGACATCATTTTCTGGAATTTTCCAAGCTGTTTAAAGGCCCAGTCAACTTAGTGTATGTTAACTTCTGACCCACTGGAATTGTGATACATTCAATTATAAGTGAAATAATCTGTCTGTAAACAATTGTTGGAAAAATTACTTGTGTCATGCACAAAGTAGTTGTCCTAACCGACATGCCAAAACTATAGTTTGTTAATTAACAAGTGGTTGAAAAACTAGTTTTAATGACTCTAACCTAAGTGTATGTAAAATTCCGACTTCAACTGTATAACTATGCAGTCGGACAAATAGGTGTCGTACAATCAATTTCCCTCTTCCTAGATTCAAAGCACGTAAACACCAACAAGGATCCCTAACAATGCTGTTCCGTTTCACAATTCACTTTCTTACATAAGACCCATGTAGGATGGGATTTTATTTTCATGGAGGGCCAAGAAGAAGAGGGAAATACTCAGTAAGCTTACAGTATGGTGCAAATCTGACAATTAGTTACAGAGATTCCACATTTTCTGTTCTCTGGCACACTATCTATACGGAGTAAAGAGCTCTTGAGCCTGACTGCCAACAAGACCCAATGAAGCGGAGGAGACATGATAGAGCATGCATTGCAAACGATACTGAGGTACACTGTCATTAATACTACTGTACAACAACACCTAATAACCTGAAGACTCTTGTTTAACAAACCTTTTTCAGTGATCGGTTTGGAGTTTTTCTCCGATTTTGCGTTCCATTTGTTCAGCTTTTTAGATGATCACATCTCCATATGCCTACTGACTTCAGATGAAAAGCCCAGGTCTGGCAGCAGCAACAGAGAGGTTGTTCTGTGTTCTGTTTACCTGGGGCTTTTGACTTCCCCTCCAATACATTTACATGTTCCATCTCACGCATGATTTGTGTCGTTATTCTTTGTCGTAATTAAGCATAATCCATTGACTGCATTACCTTACGCTACAAAGGACACATTTTGAGCTTTAATCATATATTCATTAATACAGTTTACCCATACATATTTATCATTTTAATGTTCACTAAATGTCTGTGTGAAGACAAGGTTGTTTTGTTCCCTAATCAGAGCCATACCTTTTATTCTGTTTCGTAGTGTAGTGTATACTACAGACTCTGGTTTCATAGTGTATACTACACACCCTGGTTTCATAGTGTAGTGTATACTACAGACTCTGGTTTCATAATGTATACTACACACCCTGGTTTCATAGTGTAGTGTATACTACACACCCTGGTTTCATAGTGTAGTGTATACTACAGACTCTGGTTTCATAATGTATACTACACACCCTGGTTTCATAGTGTAGTGTATACTACACACCCTGGTTTCATAGTGTAGTGTATACTACAGACTCTGGTTTCATAATGTATACTACACACCCTGGTTTCATAGTGTAGTGTATACTACAGACTCTGGTTTCATAGTGTATACTACACACCCTGGTTTCATAGTGTAGTGTATACTACTGACACTGGTTTCATAGTGTAGTGTATACTACACACCGTGGTTTCATAGTGTAGTGTATACTACACACCCTGGTTTCATAGTGTAGTGTATACTACAGACACTGGTTTCATAGTGTATACTACACACCCTGGTTTCATAGTGTAGTGTATACTACACACCCTGGTTTCATAGTGTATACTACACACCGTGGTTTCATAGTGTAGTGTATACTACAGACACTGGTTTCATAGTGTAGTGTATACTACAGACACTGGTTTCATAGTGTAGTGTATACTACAGACACTGGTTTCATAGTGTAGTGTATACTACAGACCCTGGACCTAATGAGTTACCATGGTGATAACTGTATCATTCTGATTATGGCAGAAGCATACCATTACATTTGACATTTTAGTCAATAAACAGACGCTCTTATCCAGAGCCTGGTACAGTTACTGCATTCGTCTTAAGATAGCTAGGTGGGACAACCACATATCACAGTCATGGTAAGTACATTTTTCCTTATTAAAGTAGCTTATCAGCAAAGTCAGAGCTAGTAAGGGGGAAAAAAGGTCAAGTGTGAGTGTTAGTTCACAAAATGCTTTATTTTTTAATTCTTTACTACCAATCTTATTGTACAGTCTGTGGCCTAATAACACATATGACCACAGATCATATCTGACCAATTCACTAGAAAGTAGATGATTGAGTCCCATAATGAATCAAACTCAGTATATTTCCATTCCATTCCATTCACAATTCAATTTGTGAGTAGATTATTGGCCTTCGTAACTTTTGCCTTGACACCAAATGTGATGAAGTAGAGATAAAGTAGAAAAACTGTAATGGAAAGTTTGTTGTTACTCAACTCCTACCCGAACTCTATCCAGCAGGCTCAATCCAGCCCAGAGAATACAATACCGGAACCTTTAGGCTGATCAAAGCCATAAACATGATTAGCTCCACTGTCTAAATCCTTATTGTCAATTAACTGTAGCTCTAAGTCAGCTGAATGGACTGTCCCAGAGCAGCCCCATGTGACTGCCCCCTCTCAGAGGGGATTGTGGGAGAGCGATGGCATTCCACAGCCACAGCGCCAGGGTCACCCTGACCCCATGTATCGCCAAGAACAACCATACACATTGTCTAACATGATAACACACTGGTCCAACATCAAAACACTGTAACAAATGACTTACAAACACAAACAAACTGGCCAATGGAAACTCCCACCACGTATAGGACATTCACATTGATCTCACCTCAAATAGACGCAGCACGTTGGCAACCATGATGGACACAGAGCTGGCTGATGCCCCGATCACCCCTATCACACGCTCAGGCTTGCGGATGATGGGCGGCTCTCCATTGGAGCAGCGTATGTCCGAGGTGTCCTTCTGGATGAGGGCCTGGACGAAGGTGAGCGACTGTTCCAGGGCGTAGGTGTCTCTAGAGCATGTGTCCAGGATCCTGGCCCCCAGAGTAATGTTGGGGAGTAGCTCCGGGTCACTGTTGATCTGGTCCAGGGCGTAGAGCATAGCCTCCATGCGGTGAATGCCTTTCTCCTTCTTGATCTCCCCACAGGGCAGGCCATGAGGCCCCCTGGCGTGGATGGGGAACAGGCCTCCAAGGGTGATGTCTCCAGGGATCTTGATGGAGTGGGGATGGAAGTGTTGATGGGAGGCCCAGGACCCAGGGCTCATCCCCACACACAACATCCATAGGAGGCGAGGCCACGTGGTGGAATGACAGCCACCCCATCCAAATGGCCAAACCATGCCATACTGGTGGTGGTAGTGTAGAGATGGGGGGGATTTAGATGTCATGATGCTATGACTTTATTGGCACGTGTCTTTACCCTCTACTTGAAGCACCTGCTAACAGATAAGATAAGGAGAAGGGAGTAATTGGGAGGCCTTGATTCAAGGCTTTACATTTCCAAGAGAGCATGACTCATCAGATTTATACCTTATTTCTTATGCGAGTACAAAAACTGATATAATTGAGAAGGAGATAGCACAGACCAATCAGGGAGCTCAGAATATATAAGGATGGAGGACAGTCACACAAGCCAGGATTTACTGTTGAATACAAATCTGGGAGATGCCAGTAACGGCCAAACAATATTTATGATTCTCAAGGTAATATTGTATTCTTTTCAGCTATAAATGGTTACATCTTCCATTCAGTCAATAGCTCAGGGCACACTCCTGTTGAAAAATTGTACAGTAATCCCCTCACTCTATGTGTAATGAGTTGATACAGTATGTAGCTTGTTTTCATTGTAGAAAGTGGATTTGACTGGTTCTTAATAAACTCTTCGAGGTTCCAAAAGAGTTCTTCGGCTGTTCCCATTGGATAACCCCTTTTTGTTCAAGTTAGAACCATTGTGGGTTCCATGTAGAACCCTCTGTAGAAAGGGTTCTACATGGAACCCAAACCAGTTTATACTTAGAACAAAAAGTGTTCTACCTGGAACAAACAAGGGTTCTTCAAAGCGTTTCTCCTATTGGGACAGCTGAAGAACCCTTTTAGGTTCTAGATAACACCTTTTTTTCTAAGTGTAGTGATGGTGTGACTGTGACCATCTATGGCCCAACAGGGTTAAAGCTTCTTATAGAGATCACAGAAGTTGGGGCATCAGAATGGATGCGCGATTGACAGCATTGACTGCATTGCAGCATAAGCCAAGGCATTTGTACACAAGTGGATGGTCAACTGATCATAAAAGGTTGCTTACATGGAGGCAAACGCTTATAGATGTAGGCCTACTATATGTACTGCTACATTCCCCAGGAAGAAACCAACAAATGTCACTCAAACAGAAGGCGGAACTAACAATGAGTCACTGACAACAAGCAAAACAAAACAGGTTGGGTTTTAGGAGAGGTTCTGAAAGACACTCATGGGGGTGTCCACTGAAAGTTGATAAGCAACAACAACTAGAACCTAAAAGACACCCACCATGAGCGGCCATTAATTTGCACAAGAAGAGGCAAACAAAAGAAGAACGCACATCAAATCAAATAGTGGAGCTAATCCAAAACAGGTAAGATTAGATAAAGTATTGTTTTTCTAGAACTCAAATAGTGAGAGTCAATTAAACATGTTAATCCTCCACATCCACACTGGAGCACTGGGCCAGCCACTCTTAAATAGCACCTGGGCCAGCACAGGTGAAACAATTTCCCACTTACAAGATGGCAACCAGCACAGGTATAACACATACTGACTAACGAGGTGACACCAATCAGTGCGTCCCATGTCAAATCAAATCTAATCTAATCGAATTATTTGTCACATGCGCAGGTATACAATGAAAATGTTAACGTACAAGCCCTTAACCAACAATGCAGTTTTAAGAAAAATACCACAAAAAAAAGAAATAAAATAAGTGCTATGGTGATAACATCCAACCTCAAAATATAATGCAAAAAAACAAAGTCTGTATCTGTAGGAACAGAAGTATATGTCCCTAAATTGCAATTATGTGTGATTACATGGAAATTGAGTGATAAAGCTGCCCGTCTTACATATACAATTAATTGCTGCTTTGTAATGCAGTCGTTCCTTGTAAATGATACGTTAGTCTCAATGGGACTATCCCCTGCTTAAATGAAGGTTAAAAATGGCCCTTATCTACAATATGTGATATTTCAGTAACTTTGCATTTCTGGGAAAATTAGCACTACTGACACTTTCCACTGCCAGATTGGTGAAATCATAACGGATGCCTAAAGGGTTCTCTGCCACGGCTTCTTCTCTGAGTAGCTGATAACAAGCCAAGATCAGACTTACTATCAAATAGGCTTGAAATATGTCACCCCAATTATCTGTGTGTAATGAAAAGGCCTTCACTTGAAGCATGACTTTTCTCTAACTCTGTGATTAAATTGCTGGCTTGAGCTGACAACTTTCCTTAGTCAAATTCAAAATGTGTAACCTAATTACGTTTTAAAGCAGGCTCTTCATTACATAATTTGATTTGGAGCATGCTGTAAAATGACAGTGGTGGAACTTTGGATGTTAAACATGAGAGACAAGCACTCTCTGGGTTACACTCCAGTAGATCTTGGAAATGTCATTCTGGTGGTTATAAACACAACTTAAACCTGTGAGCCTAATGGTCAGTATCAATAACATATAGAAACACTCTTGTGTTGCTCTAATGACAGTGTAAATGGGACAGCTCTAATTACAGTGTAAATGAGAGAGCTCTAATTGCAGTGTAAATGAGAGAGCTCTAATTGCAGTGTAAATAAGAGAGCTCTAATTACAGTGTAAATGAGAGAGCTCTATTTACAGTGTAATGGGAGAGCTCTAATTACAGTGTAAATGAGAGAGCTCTATTTACAGTGTCAATGAGAGAGCTCTAATTACAGTTTCAATGAGAGAGCTCTAATTACAGTGTCAATGAGAGAGCTCTAATTACAGTGTAAATGAGAGAGCTCTAATTAAAGTGAAAATGAGAGAGCTCTATTTACACTGTAAATGAGAGAGCTCTATTTACAGTGTAAATTGGAGAGCTCTATATACAGTGTAAATGAGAAAGCTCTAATTACAGCGTAAATGAGAGAGCTCTAAATGAAGTGTAAATGAGAGAGCTCTAATTACAGTGTAAATGAGAGAGCTCTATTTACAGTGTAAATGAGAGAGCTCTATTTACAGTGTAAATTTGAGAGCTCTATATACAGTGTAAATGAGAAAGCTCTAATTACAGCGTAACTGAGAGAGCTCTAAATGAAGTGTAAATGAGAGAGCTCTAATTACAGTGTAAATGAGAGAGCTCTAATTACAGTGTAAACGAGAAAGCGTCTTGTCAGAGTTATAATGCCTACATTTTATAGCGGCAGGATTGCAAGCAGGCAGGGAGTTTCATGTTCAAACCAACGATGTTGTTAATTAACGGTCTATTTCAGGTCAACCATCATAGATGTGGAGAATTGACAGCAGTATGCTCAAGCCCAGCAGGCAAAACTGATTGCAAGGACATGACGCTGACATTTTTACTGATGGAAGAAGTCATTTTTGGCGACCAGAAAAAGGCGTCACTACCTGGTTGTAATCTGCTTACCAGTTATCACTTCAACCAGATTTCAACCAAACGTGACGTCATTATGACGTCTGATGCAGAAAAAATCCTCCTGCCGGGAGCTGCTGTGTGTTTGTGACCTGTGATGTAACTTTTCAAAGAGAGAGTAACTTGTTTTGCACTAGAAAGAAAATCATGATTCAAATGCTGCTCATGACATCCACAGGCAGCATTGACTCATCAGTCAAACAAGTAAACAAGTAGTCTGAATGTATCTGAATGCATGATTACACTGAGGTAAATGCTTCAAGTTTAAACTAATTATCAAGTTTGGTCTGACTACAATCACCTCTTGCTATATTTGAATCTACTTCTATCATTTGTTGATGTATACTTTAATCTTCCCTATGTTTGGATTATCCTCATCCCTAAACTATTTTGGGAACATTTCATTGAAATACGTCAACAGACACACTGAGGATGATCCTACGTTGACACACATGTATGAGTGAGTTTCTCACTGGCTTCAAATGATGGACAGTCACCTCCACAGATAAACAAAGGCATTATAGTTCTAGACAGACTAGTTCCAAAAATAACCATCCTATATTCTCATCCTGTAAGACAACGTCTCTGGATATGGGACACTGCTGTTGTCTGATCATGGATTGTGATGTGCTCTCATCAAGGCTTGTCCAGGAGGGGAAAAGGGCCCCAAACCTGGAAATCTGAAGATTCCTGAAGTGAGTGAGGAATAGAATACACCAGCACTATCAAACACCATGGTGGTTGGTTTTTGAACAGCTACTGGCATGCGCACCGAGAGCCATTTGGAACACGGGAGTAGTAGTAGTGTGGTCCATTAACCAATGGCCCCAAGAGGGCTGATAATGTTTCATTCTTTCAAAATCGCCAGCTGTAGTTCACATGGTACACAACAGGGACCAAAGCTGATACTAGATCAAACTGATCAATAGTCAGGTTCATCTCATCTCAAAATACTTACTATTTGTGTTAGTATTTTTATTTTTTTACTGTTTTACTACATTTGAATACTTAATGGTCAATTTTTTCCTCATATAGTAACAACATAAGTACACACCTAATGGCCTAATCAAGACCCAGGTTCGAGTCCCAGTCCGGCTAACCCCACAGTTTGCTGTCAGCAGCGGGATCAAAATTTTGGTGATGCATAAACGAGAAACCACTTATTCATCACCAAAATTTAGCGTGTTGCAAAAATAGGCAACGTGCGCATCAATTAGCTTGCTCAGTGCTGCAGGAGGGAGATTTTTGTGTGAGTGCACATGTGGCTGTTTTATGAAAATCTGAGAATATTTGGCCAATGAAACATTTCTGGTTGGTCTCTGGGAATGTACAGTTAGGAAGGGAGACTTTTTTTGAGTGAAGTAGCAGAAAATATGTTGAATGTGCAACTAATGAGCATGAAGAGCCCCACAAGTTTGATGAAATTACCTTTTATATCTTTCAGTATAATACGGCTATTTTCTTACTTCTGTAGCTCTTCGTTAGACTCGCGCTTTTTGTAAAAAGTTAACTGTCCTCTCCAAGTTAAGCTGGAATTTAGCCAGAAAGGATTTGACAAATGTGATTGGTTGACAATATGCCATTGGCCTACGTCTCTTCTTGCACTGCACAGAATATCATATTTTAACAACGATTGAAGAAGTGTTTATCATCACCAGCACTACATCCTTGATATAACATCTTGTCATAAGCACAACTTGACTGCAAAAGAGACAGGTTGGAATGTCAATTCTCATCAAATGAATAGGAAGTCTGACTGAAATATGGGACAAATCAACCTTTTTTGTAAATTAGTGGTGTTTTAATGTGTTGATAAAATGTGGGACATGATTGTTTGGTTGCAGGAAGCGGGACAAAGGGCCAAAATGCGTGACTATCCCGCACAATGTGATCACCCTACTTTGGATAGCCTGTCTCCAGGATTAGTTAGGGACCGTTAATAAATTACACAATGTAAATGAGACAATATTTCCATGTTGCACAATTTTTAGTTTTCTCATTAAATTATTTTAATATTTGTATATGTATTTCTACAATTTATAGTTGGTTTGAGGTTTTTAAGTCATTGTAATTTGGAGCTATTGGAATTTTAACATATTGTCCCATGTACATTGTGCAATTTACAGATGGTCCCTAACTAGCCCCATAGGGATATCCAAAGTCAACCCAAGTTTACAACTGGCATTAATATTGGGTCACCTGCAGCTGCCCACCTGAATTGATGATACTTGTGTGCTGCAAACCCAACTTTAATTTACATTGTGACGCAGTCCTGACCTCAAGTCTCACAAAACTCAGTTTTGGAGGAGACCGACTTTATGACCAAAATTCTTTGTAGTCAATTTTGACATTAAAATAAATGTTTATAACTCATACCAATGCCACACAGGTTGTTTTCTAAATTATGTTTTTTTAGGGGCAGTTTCGCTTAAGTGGCTGGAAGAAGTATAGTGTCGTTTAGGCTACCATGAATCCAGAACCATGGCAAATACGCGCCAACGCAGTGCGTGAGAGATGAGGTACAGTTGCATACGGATGAATGGACAGACAGAGGGTCGAGGTAAACCTCGTCACACTTTTCGGTTTAAAGAAGAAAACTGATAACTGGCAAACTGAAACAACAATGTGTGAGCGAGTATGACTTGAATTGAAGAACTTTGCGCATCATCACAACGCAAGCCCGCGCGCCAAATTTCAGCTGTGTACCCATGTAATTAATTGGAGCATTTTAACATGCAACTATTTGTAAGCTAGAACTTTTGGTGTATTACTGCAAAATCTACATATTTGTATTGTACAGTAGCTATAATTACAGTCAGGCTACTGTGGCGGATGCTAATAGAAAAGGTGACTAACAGCAGAAAATCACCATCATATCTCAGTCCTAAAAAAGCTGGACAGTGGTCTACTATAATATTTAGCATAGTTATAATATTTACACGATTAAACATACAATATTTGCTTGAAGTTTACATAAAACAGTGAGATGTGCAATCACTTACCTGGAAATTCCATCTTGATGTTTCTTGAACTTGCTCCTAAAAATACGCAGTCATTGAAACATTCCAAAACGCAGATCAGCCTCAACAAAATATTTCACATTTTCACACTCTCCGAAAGCAATTTGCGGTTGTCATCGATTAAACTATATCAAACATCAAGAACGATACTTGCTTGTGACGAATAGCTCTGAAAACAATGTGTCATTAATTGGATTAAAGTCTTTATAAGTTGCTTTCGAGGCTTTTGAAATTGCATCACACTAAAATGTGCCGTATTCCCCACAACTGTGACGCTTCAAATCACTATCAAATTTAAAAGGATGGTCTCTCTCTCTCTCTCTTTCGCTCTTTCTTTCTTTCTCTCTCTCTCTTTCTCTCGCTCTTTCTTTCTCTCTATCTCTTTCTCTCTCCCAGCTACACACTAATGGTTGCAGATGTGGTTTAAATGTTTGTGTGTCAAATATGATTATATGACACCAGACTGCTCATACTGGTCATCTCAAGGCTTCCCTTTACTTGGCCTTTACTGGTGCATCACCATTACATCACCATCACAGTGAAACATGGCGTAGCATCTGGAAGCCATTAGAAGGATGATATACTGTACCTGAGAGGATATTTATTTGAGGTTATATGTGGTTATTAAGGCAAACCTAACTCCTTTTTGGGTGACAAATAATGGACACATCGACATTTACTATGGGGGGAGGGGGGGGGGGGGTCATAAAAACTATGCACCCCCCAACGTAAACATTTTTCACATGACCCTTCCCTTGTACAGTCAAATAAATGGAACACCCTTCTCAACATAGAATTAACTCAAAATAATGTTTACGACCAGAAATTAAAATAACTGTAGAGAACCTGTATTTATAAACGTGGATATCTACTTGGCTTTTGTGGCGCAGTGGATTCTACGCAGGGCTATGGGCCAGGAGGCTGAGGGTTTGCCAACCACCACAGAGGAGCTCATTCTCCCTACCTGTTACATTACTTCAAATCAAATCTAATTTTATTTGTCACATACATGTGTTTATCAGATGTTATTGCGGGTGTAGCAAAATGCTTGTGGTTTTAGCTCTAACAGTGCAGTAATATCTTACAAGTAATATCTAACAATATCACAACAATACACACACATCTAAAGTAACGGAATGGAATTAGGAATATATACATATTTGGGCGAGCAATGTCAGAGCAGCATAGACTAAGATACAGTAGAATAGTATAGAATACAGTATATACAGTTGAAGCATGACGTTTACATACACTTAGGTTATTATTAAAACTCCACAAGTCGGTTAGGACATCTACTTTGTGCATGACACAAGTCATTTTTCCAACAATTGTTTACAGACAGATTAGTTTACATACACTAAGTTGACTGTGCCTTTAAACAACTTGAAAAATTCCAGAAAATGATGTCATGGCTTTAGAAGCTTCTGATAGGCGAATTGACATAATTGGAGTCAATTGAAGGTGTACCTGTGAATGTATTTAAAGGCCTACCTTCAAACTCAGTGCCTCTTTGCTTGACATCATGGGAAAATCAAAAGAAATCAGCCAAGACCTCAGAAAAAAAATTGTAGACCTCCACAAGTCTGGTTCATCCTTCGGAGCAATTTCCAAACCCCTGAAGGTACCACGTTCATCTGAACAAACAATAGTACGCAAGTATAAACACCATGGAACCACACAGCCGTCATACCGCTCAGGAAGGAGACGCATTCTGTCTCCTAGACGTACTTTGGTGCGAAAAGTGCAAATCAATCCCAGAACAGCAAAGGACCTTGTGAAGATGCTGGAGAAAACAGGTACAAAAGTATCTACATCCACAGTAAAACGAGTCCTACATCGACATAACCTGAAAAGCCACTCAGCAAGGAAGAAGCCACTGTTCCAAAACCACCATGAAAAAAGCCAGACTACAGTTTGCAACTGCACATGGGGACAAATATCGTACTTTTTGGAGAAATGTCCTCTGGTCTGATGAAACAAAAATAGAACTGTTTGGCCGTAATGACCATCGATATGTTTGGAAGATAAAGGGGAGGCTTGCAAGCCGAAGAACACCATCCCAACTGTGAAGCACGGGGGTGGGAGCATCATGTTGTGGGGGTGCTTTGCTGCAGGAGGGACTGGTGCACTTCACAAAATAGATGGCATCATGAGGTAGGAAAATTATGTGGATATATTGAAGCAACATCTCAAGACATCCGTCAGGAAGTTAAAGCTTGGTTGCAAATGGGTCTTCCAAATGGACAATGACCCCAAGCATACTTCCAAAGTTGTGGCAAAATGGCTTAAGGACAACGAAGTCAAGGTATTGGAGTGGCCATCACAAAGCCCTGACATCAATCCCATAGAAAATGTGTGGGCAGAACTGAAAAAGCGTGTGCGAGCAAGGAGGCCAACAAACCTGACTCAGTTACAGGTCAGTGTCAGGAGGAATGGGCCAAAATTCACCCAACTTATTGTGGGAAGCTTGTGGAAGGCTACCTGAAACTTTTAACCCAAGTTAAACAATTTAAAGACAATGCTACCAAATCCTAATTGAGTGTATGTAAACTTCTGACCCACTGGGAATGTGATGAAATAAATAAAAGCTGGAATAAATCATTCTCTCTACTATTATTCTGATATTTCACATTCTTAAAATAAAGTGGTGATCTAACTGACCTAAGACACGGAATGTTTACTAGAATTAAATGTTAGGAATTGTGAAAACTAAGTTTAAATGTATTTGGCTAAGTTGTATGTGAACTTCCGACTTCAAGTGTACATATGAGATGAGCAATGCAAAATATGTAAACATTATTAAAGTGACTAGTGTTCCATTTTTAAAGTGGCCAGTGATTACAAGTCTATGTATATAGGGCAGCAGCCTCTAATGTGGTAGTGATGGCTATTTAAAAGTCTGATGACCTTGAGATAGAAGCTGTTTTTCAGTCTCTCGATCCCTCCTTTGATGCACCTGTACTGACCTTGTCTTCTGGATGATAGTGGGGTGAACAAGCAGTGGATTGGGTGGTTGTTGTCCTTGATGATCTTTTTGGCCTTCCTGTGACATCGGGTGATGTAGGTGACCTGGAGGGCAGGTAGTTTGCCCCCGGTGATGCGTTGGGCAGACCGCACCACCTTCTGGAGATCCCTGTGGTTGCGGGCAGTACAGTTGCCGTATAAGGCGGTGATACAGCCCGGCAGGATGCTCTCAATTGTGCATCTGTAAAAGTTTGTGAAGGTTTTAGTTGCCAAGCCAAATTTCTTTAGCCTCCTGAGGTTGAATAGGAGCTGTTGAGCCTTCTTCACCGCGCTGTCTGAGTGGGTGGACCATTTCAGTTTTTCCACGATGTGTACGCCGAGGAACTTGAAGCTTTCCACCTTCTCGTCGATGTGGATATGAGGGTAGGAGTAACTCTGGTACTGTAGGTCTGAAACATTCTTCTTCACCTCAAGTTCAACTGTCGGAGTAAGTTGTAGTGCCGTTGCACTCTGCCCTCATGTCATAGGCTTGCAGTAGCTAAAGCTTAGTAATAGCCACACCACACCTTTACAAAAGCATATTAACTTTATTAGGGTAACATGAAAAGCAAGTCAAGCTCTTGTTTATAGGGAAAATAAGAGCAAGCTTTTAAATTGCGGCAAACACAGCATGACAGTTGGAACTTAATTTGGCCAAAGAAAATGGCTCAACAGAATGAAACAAAACACATGCAAACTGCTTTAAACATACCAACAAAGGCAAGTGCCTACCATACCCAACAAATTACAGACATAGGCTATTGTTGTTTATTTTACAACAGACCTACGTATCACCTGTCTTAAACTAAATATGGAGCACACAATTAAAAAGAAAAATGTATTTAATTTATCCAATGAAAATGTCTCACCAGAATTGAACTAAACAGGTTTAGCATATTTAAAGAACTTGTTACGATTAATAAATAGGCATACAATAACAACAATGATATACAATAATAATCATGTAAAACAAATTATGATAAATAAATATACATTCCAAAATGGCATCCTTCCTGAATGGGGAGTTGCACAGTAGCCTGCATTCTGTTGAACTGACTAGGTATCCCTCTTTCCTTTTGTCCACTACAATATTAAAACTTAAATAAAATCCCCCTTGTAGAGTTCTCACTGCACGCTCTTTTCCCTCCAACCTTTGTTTAACTTTAATGAGAAAAAGTCCTGCGGATGGGGGTTTCCGTCACATTTGAAATGGGTTTCCATCACATTTTCAACCCTAGGCCTACTGATGGTTTTGTCACTAAACATGTTGAGTAGGTATAGCGAATGTGCCCACTCTGGTATTGGCACATGCACAACAGCTTGCAGATACAGTGCTACTACATGATGAGATTATTATGGAAAAAAGTGTGAGATTATTTGCATTTGTCAAATGGCAGCCAAGCATCGATCATCATGTCACCAGAATAAGACCCTCCATCAACCTCATCACTGTGCACTTTCACCACCCTGTGAAGTTAATCAAAAACGTATTTCATCTGTAGCCTAATAAACTGCATGCTTTCCCATGATGTGGTGGCATTTCTTATCGGTCATTTAGGCTACTTTACTTGCATAAACAGTTTGGATGGAAACCTGGTTTATGTCAAGCCATTTTGAGGATGCTGGAATTATATTTTGGATGAATATGTGCATGCCTACAGCAGACTTTTGAAGTAGCCTAATCAGATAAAAACATGACTGATTGTGTTTATGCCACATATAAAAGGAAATACATTGAAAAAGTTTAATTATAAATATTTAGGCTATATTGAAGCGTTAAATTCTAGTTGCGCCAGGAAAAGCCAGTCGGATTGGAGAGGAGGCAGAGCACGCATTAAGCTTTCCTGCTGGGAGCACAAGTAGTCACATTACTATAGAATGACTCGGGAGAATGATGATCTGATACTGACAGCACATTCAGTATCAGAAGTAAAAATACAACCAGACTGGCCTGCTACTGTGCCTTTCTAGACCTTATAAACAGTGGAGAGTAGACCCACAACGGATCCAAATCAAATTAAACATTCAAATCACTGGTATATTGCATCGTTATTCAAATTACATTTTCACTGCATTCTAGAGTAGAATGTTGTACTCAGTTGAAAACAATAATGCAATTATTCATTGTTGTAAGCTAGTCTAGGCAGGATCATTGTATTGTCACTAAACCAGATCAATAGAGGAGATTTTTGAGCTGTTTGGCTAATGTCTTCACCTGGCTGCGCACAATTGGCACAGATTCGTCCGGGTTAGGGGAGGGTTTGGCCCGGGTAGGCCGTTATTGTAAATAAGAATTTGTTGTTAACTGACTTGCCTAGTTAAGTAAAGATAAAAAATAAAAAAAAGTGCAATGATGCACCTGGCCTCTCCGCTACCTATCAGCTAATGCTATTTGTTGTTGTCGATTCATATAAAAACTGGATGAGCTTTCAATGTTTTTATGTTATGTATGATTACTAGTTAGCTTATTGCAGATCTGGACAAACGATCCACCTACAGTACAGCTATTGTCACTATGAATGGTGGATAGAGGGCAGGATATACTTTTAGACTGGTAGACTATACTGACCTGTGGTACAGTACAAGTTAGCACATGGAAAAGCGTAGGGCAACAAGGGAAGTACCAAAACACCTTGATATAGGGGAGGCCCATGCAAGCACATGAGGACATGTGGCTCGGATGGAAGACATTATATAGTAAAACCTGCAAAAGAGTGAATGTTAACCAGGGAAAAAACACACTACCCTCCCCCGTGACCAATAAAATACACACTACCCTCCCCCGTGACCAATAAAAAACACACTACCCTCGCCCGTGACCAATAAAATACACACTACCCTCCCCCGTGACCAATAAAATACACACTACCCTCCCCCGTGACCAATAAAATACACACTACCCTCCCCCCTGACCAATAAAATACACACTACCCTCCCCCGTGACCAATAAAAAACACACTACCCTCCCCCGTGACCAATAAAAAACACACTACCCTCCCCCGTGACCAATAAAAAACACACTACCCTCCCCCGTGACCAATAAAAAACACACTACCCTCCCCCCTGACCAATAAAAAACACACTACCCTCCCAAACCCCCAAAATAAGTTTGACAACCCTCCCCTATTTTGGACCCCCCCCTCCTCCACCCCCAGTAAATTGTGATCTGTCCTTAATATTAATGGTTCATACAAGCTTTTCATTTGCAGTCAATTTGGCACACGTGTCCTAATTTCAGTAATGACCATCTGCCCATAATGTATTGAACCGGTATCCTCAAGAGATATGAAAGGAGGGAAGATTGCTCTCCTGAACTAAAACTCTGCAGTATGCCTATAGGCTATGTGTGATAACAGTAGATTAAGGTATAGCACCTCACAGTAGAAATACAGAAGTGTTTAAGGATAATCTCATTTTTAAATCAGATGTACATTACCAGTCAAAGGTTTGTACACACCTACTCATTCAAGAGTTTTTCTTTATTTGTACTATTTTCTACATTGTAGAATAATAGTGAAGACATAAAACCTATGAAATAACACATATGGAATCATGTACAAACCAAAAAAAGTGTGCAACAAATAAAATAAAATACATTTTATTTTTTATTTTATATTCTTCAAAGTAGCTATCCTTTGCCTTGATGACAGCTTTGCACACTCTTGGCATTCTCTCAACCAGTTTCATCTGGAATGCTTTTCCAACAGTCTGGAAGGAGTTCCCACATATGCTGAGCACTTGTTGGCTGCTTTTCCTTCACTAACTCTAACTCAGTTGGGTTGAGGTCAGGTTATTGTGGAGGCCAGGTCATCTGATACAGCACTCCATCACTCTCCTTCTTGATCAAATAGCCCTTACACAGCCTGGAGATGTGTTGGGTTATTGTCCTATTGAAAAACAAATTATAGTCCCACTAAGCACAAACCAGATGGAATGGCACATCGCTGCAGAATGCTGTGGTAGCCATGCTGGTTAAGTGTGCCTTGTATTCTAAATCAATCACAGACAATGTCAACAGCAAAGCACCCCTACACCATCACACCTCCTCCTCCATGCTTCACGGTGGGAACCACACATGCAGAGATCATCCTTTCACCTACTCTGCGTTTCACAAAGACAGCGGTTGGAACCAAAAATCTCACATTTGGACTCATCAGACCAAAGGACAGATTTCCATCGGTCTAATGTCCATTGTCTGTTCTTCTTATTGGTGTCCTTAAGTAATGGTTTCTTTGCAGCAATTCGACCATGAAGACCTGATTCGCGCAGTCTCCTCTGAACAGTTGATGTTGAGATGTGTCTGTTCCTTGAACCCTGCAAAGTATTTATTTGGAATGCAATTTCTGAGGCTGGTAAGTGAAGTTATCCTCTGCAGCAGAAGTAACTCTGGGTCTTCCTTTCCTGTGGCGGTCAACATGAGAGCCAGTTTCATCATAGGGCTTGATAGATTTTGTGACTGCACTTGAAGAAACCTGCAAAGTTCTTGACATTTTTCACATTGACTGACCTGCATGCCTTAAAGCACATATGTCAGAGTCAAGGCCCGCGGGCCACATCCGGCCCGCAAGAAGGTTTTTTACGGCCCCTGGGATGATCTTGATTTATTATTAGAACCGGCCCGCAGCAAGCCGGCAGCCCGCAGATCTTTTACACGCACCAATACTACATTTCCCACAATGCAAAGGTGACGCACCGAGCAGTAGGCTGCTTCATTTCAATATTTATTGGCACAGCAGTCGTCAGCATCACAGTAAAATTAACTTTCAGATACCCATCAAAAATGGCAAAACGGAAGGTGGATACTGAGAACCGGGGGTTTCAAACAAGGTGGGAGTCGGAGTATATGTTCACGAAGGTAGCTGGAAAACCTGTGTGTCTTCTGTGTGGAGAAAGTGTGGCGGTACTGAAAGAGTATAATCTGAGACGACATTATGAAACGAAACACGCGGACAAAAACAAGAATATGGACATGGAACAAAGGCTACAAAAGGCAGAGGAATTAAAACGAGGCCTCAAATCTCGACAGGCTCTGTTCAAAAAAGCCAAATCACAAGGCCAGGCTGCTGTCAAGGCCAGTTTTATTTTGGCAGAAGAGATCGCTAAATCAGCCCGGCCATTTACGGAGGGGGATTTCATCAAAAACTGCATGATTAAAGTTTGTGACGAAGTTTGCCCAGAAAAAAGGCAACTCTTTTTAAATGTGAGTCTGAGCAGAAACACCATTGCCGAGAGAGTAGACCAGTTGTCCATCAATCTAAAAGAGCAGCTTGTGAAAAAGGGAAAAGATTTTATTGCATATTCCTTGGCTGTGGATGAGAGCACCGACATTTCTGACATTGCCCAGTTGTCAATTTTCATCCGCGGAGTGGACTCCAACCTAAGCGTGACAGAGGAGTTTTTGGCTTTACGTCCTATGCATGGCACAACTACGGGGCATGATTTGTATGAAGAGGTGTCAAGATGTGTAAATGAGATGGAGCTGCCTTGGGAAAAACTCGTGGGTTTGACAACCGACGGAGCACCTGCGATGTGTGGACACAGGAGCGGACTGGTGGCGAAGATACGGGAAAAGATGCAAGAGGAAAACGCGACAGGTGAGCTGACAGCTTATCATTGTATCATACACCAGGAAGCGTTGTGCGGTAAAGCCTTGAAAATGGAGCATGTAATGAGCATCATCACGCGCACAGTTAACTTTATCAGAGCCAAAGGTTTGAATCACCGCCAGTTCAAGGCATTTCTGACGGAGTTAGAAACGGAGCATGGTGATTTGCCTTATCACACAGAGGTGCGATGGCTAAGCCAGGGAAAGGTGCTTCAAAGATGTTTCGAGCTTCGTGAGGAGATTTGTCTGTTCTTGGACAGCAAAGGGAAAGACACAACACAACTCCGAGACAAAATGTTTCTGTGTGAAATGGCTTTTCTGTGTGACATTACGAGTCATCTGAATGCAATAAACTTGCAGCTGCAGGGTCGGGATCGTGTCATCTCTGATATGTACAGTACAGTGAAGGCATTTAAAACCAAACTGACTCTGTGGGAGACGCAGATGCGGAAAGAAAATTTGAGCCACTTTCCCAGCTGCCAGACCATGAAAGAGAAGCTCTCTACCAGTGCGTTCCCGAGCACACAGTTGGCTGATAAAATAGGTATGCTTGCCGCTGACTTTCGACGCCGATTTGCTGACTTTGAAGCACAAAAAAGCAGGTTGGAACTGCTCGGTAACCCATTTGCTGTTGACGTGGAAAGCTCACCACCAAACCTCCAAATGGAGTTGATTGACCTCCAATGCAATGATGCACTGAGGGCAAAATATGCGGCAGTGGGTGCTGCGGAGTTCGCCCGTTTCCTCCCCGGCACAATGCCCCAGCTGCGCATCCAGGCTGCTCAAACGTTGTCTATGTTTGGCAGCACATACCTGTGTGAACAACTGTTTTCTTTGATGAACCTGAACAAAACATCACACAGAAGTCGACTTACTGCTGAACACCTCCACTCAATTCTGAGGATTTCTTCAGCTCAGAGCCTTACCCCGAACATTGATGAACTTGTGGAAAAGATGGGACACCACCAAGTATCACCCTCAACCTCAAACAAGTGAACATTACTGTGCAATCACATATTTAGAGTTTTTACTCAGTTCAAGTTTAAAAGTTAAAATTTAATATTTGTTTTCACTGCATGTTACTTCTCCTTAAACAAAGTGTTGTTTTTGATTAATAGATTTTTGCACTTTATTTTTTTGTATTTCAATCCAATTATATTTTAAAAATATTTCAGTTGAGTGGATGATAGAAAATTGCTATTATTGTTTTTTCTTTGAAGTAAATTTAGCCCACTTTTGCTAAAATAGAAAATATAGTCTACTGATGGTGCCTTGAATACCGGTTTCTTTCATTTAATGTTCATGTTATGGGGATATTTATATAAAGGAAATTTGTCTTTTGTGTCTGTTGAAAATTAAAGATTACTGACAGAGCCATAAGAAAATATTGCTTTATTTATCTGATCATATTGTAATATATTTGTTAGGTTTTCAGTAGGTTCAATTAGGTTCACTAGACTATATGCGTCATTTAAAAATTTTTCAATGAACATTCGAACAGTCCGGCCCTCGTCTTGTAGCTGATTTTTTTATTTGGCCCTCCGTCCATTTGACTTTGACACCCCTGCCTTAAAGTAATGATGGACTGTTGTTTCTCTTTGCTTATTTGAGCTGTTCTTTCCATAATATGGATTTGGTAGTTTACCAAATAGGGCTATCTTCCGTATTCCACCCCCACCTTGTCACAACACAACTGATTGGCTCAAATGCATTAAGAAGGAAAGAAATTCCACAAATGAACTTTTAGCCATGCACACCTGTTTATTGAAACGCATTCCAGGTGACTACCTCATGATGCTGGTTGAGAGATTGCCAAAAGTGCGCAAAGCTGTCATCATTGAGTAGGTGTGTCTTAACTTTTGACTGGTACTGTATATTGATAATGTTGGGTTTGCATGCAACGGCTCATATATAAGTAATGGAAGCATTGTATTTTTAAAGCCACAGAGAAAGTTTGAAGGCGCTGATGCCATTAAAGTTGTATGTGCTCTGCAGACAGCATTTACACTGAAAACTTTACACTGAGTCTGGTGCTCAAGATGATTTTCACAAGTGTCTTCAGGATAAGTTCCCTACCCAAATGCAGAATTTCCCAACCATGGTCCACAGTATGTACAGTTGAAGTCGGAAGTTTACATACACTTAGGTTGGAGTCATTAAAACTCATTTTTCAACCACACCACAAATTTCTTGTTAACAGACTATGTTTCTGGCAAGTTGGTTAGGACATCTACTTTGTGCATGACAAAAGTAATTTTCCAACAATTGTTTACAGACAGATTATTTCACTTATAATTCACTGTATCACAATTCCAGTGGGTCAGAAGTTTACATACACTAAGTTGACTGTGCCTTTAAACAGCTTGGAAAATTCCAGAAAATTATGTCATGTCTTTAGAAGCACCTGATACGCTAATTGACATCATTTGAGTCAATAGGAGGTGTACCTGTGGATGAATTTCAAGGCCTACCTTAAAACGCAGTGCCTCTTTGCTTGACATCATGGGAAAACTAAAGAAATCAGCCAAGACCTCAGAAACAAATTGTAGACCTCCACAGGTCTGGTTCATCCTTGGGAGCAATTTACAAATTCCTGAAGGTACCACGTTCATCTGTACAAACAATAGTACGCAAGTATAAACACAATGGGACCGCGCAGCCGTCATACAGCTCAGGAAGGAGACGTGTTCTGTCTCCTAGAGATGATGCGGAAAAGTGCAAATCAATCCCAGAACAACAGCAAAGGACCTTGTGAAGATGCTGGAGGAAACAAAAGTACAAAAGTATCTATATCCACAGTAAAACGAGTCCTATATCGACATAACCTGAAAGGCCGCTCAGCAAGGAAGAAGCCACTGCTCCAAAACCGCCATGAAAAACCCAGACTGTGCACATGGAGACAAAGATCATACTTTTTGGGGTAATGTCCTCTGGTCTGATGAAACAAAAACAGAACTGTTTGGCCATACTGACTATCGTTATGTTCGGAGGAAAAAGGAGGAGGCTTGCAAGCCGAAGAACAACATCCCAACCGTGAAGCACGGGGGTGGCAGCATCATGTTGTGTGGGTGCTTTGCTGCAGGAGGGACTGGTGCACTTCAAAAAATAGATGGCATCATGAGGTAGGAAAATTATGTGGATATATTGAAGCAATATCTCAAGACATCAGTCAGGAAGTTAAAGCTTGGTCGCAAATGGGTCTTCCAAATGGACAATGACACCAAACATACTTCCAAAATTGTGTCAAAATGACCTAAGGACAACAAAATCAAGGTATTGGAGTGGCCATCACAAAGCCCTGACCTCAATCCCATAGAAAATGTGTGGGCAGAACTGAAAAGGCGCATGCGAGCAAGGAGGCCTACAAACCTGACTCAGTTACACCAGCTCTGTCAGGAGGAATGGGCCAAAATTCACCCAACTTATAGTGCGAAGCTTGTGGAAGGCTACCTGAAACGTTTGACCCAGGGTAAACAATTTAAAGGCAATGCTACCAAATACTAATTGAGTGTATGTAAACTTCTGACCCACTGGGAATGTGATGAAAGAAACTGTATATACCTTTTAACCTGCTCCCTTGCATTGGGCTACAGTACAAGTGATCTCACCAGATTGTGCCATTGAGTCCTCCTTAACATGTTCATTCTGCAATCACTCTTTGTTCGTGTTTGTGTTCATAGCAACACCGTAGCCTTTGAAAGTGTTTATGGATCTTTTACATGTAACCCGTTGCTATGCAACTGGGTTTGATATTAGTATGAGTATACTGACAGACATACTGATAGGGATCCTAATACTTCCATTGGCATTGAAGAAATCCATAGCTTAGGTTGTTGCTTCATAAAATTGAATTTATCATGAAATGAGGTACTTTTGGGTGAAGTGTTGTCATTGTATAGCCCACACTGAGTGTACAAAACATTAACAACACCTGCTCTTTCCATGACATAGACTGATCAGGTGAAAGCTATGATCCCTTATTGATGTCACTTGTTAAATCCACTTAAATCAGTGTAGATGAAGGGGAGGAGTCAGGTTAATTAAATAGTCATTTTTAACCCTTGAGACAATTGAGACATGGATTGTGAATGTGTGCCATTCAGAGGGTGAATGGCAAGACAGAAAATGTAACTGCCTTTGAACGGGGTTTGGTAGTAGGTGCCAGGCGCATCAGTTTGTGTCAAGAACTGCAATGCTGCTGGGTTTTTCACACTCAACAGTTTCCCGTGTGTATCAAGAATGGTCCACCACCCAAAGAACATCCAGCCAATTTGACACAACTGTGGGAAGCATTGGAGTCAACATGGGCTAGCATTCCTGTGGAACGCTTTCGACACCTTGTAGAATCCATGCCCTTACGAATTGAGGCTATTCTGAGGGCAAAAGGGGACTCAATATTATATAACTCAATATTAGGATGCTGTTTCTCATGTTTGGAATACTCAGTGTATATAACCAATATTCAACAGATATTGTAATCCTCATATAAATAATATATTTTACTTCCTGTATTGCATGACAGTAAGACAGGGATTCCTAGAACCAGTCAATATTGACATCCAGACATAGACCTAATTAGTCTGTCTCATGTGATATTACATTGTAGCTCTTTGACAGACACTCTTATCCAGAGCAATTAGACATAAGTACATTGCTCAAGGGCACATTGACATATTTTTCAACTAGTTGGCTTGAGGATTCAAACCAGCAACCTTTCGGTTACTGGCCCAACACTCTTAACCGGTAGACTACCTGCCACCAGTCTACGTACAGTTTCCTTTTCCCAAATCGGCTGCATCAATTAGTCATTTAAGAATACTCAACTTGCATGATCATCTGCAAAATATGGGAAAGCCTTGCACTGAATGTAATGTATGAGAACACTTCCTGGTCACACTTCCTGGCCATCTCCATTCATACTGTGACCACTAGTCTGCATACAGGAAAAGTGAGAGATTTAGTGGTTTTGACCAAAGTGTTTTGACCAAAGTGTTATGACCAAAGTGTTTTGACCAAAGTGGTCTTCATGTATTAGATCTAGCCATAATGTAGCTTCAGCCATATAACACAGTAACTCAGCTCATAAAGAATGATGATCAGTTATAGTGCGTGCCTTGCGTCTGCCTTCATCCCATCTCAAGCAGTGAAACAACTCCCAACACAGAGTTTCCGTGCAGCATATCCTCCCTCCTGCAACTCAACACACTGCTGAACTCTTGAATGAGTGGGCGACCGACAGGACATGTTATGTGATGTGCTTTAAGATCAATGACTTGGCTCTATCCACACGCAGCGGCTGGTCCCAGTGGATGGCAACGGCTGTAGAGAAGAGTGAGTCCGTCAGGCTTGCTGTGGTGTGCAGTGTACAGCCCTGGCTCAGGGGCTACCTCTTGGCCAGGAGTATAGATCCTCTCCTCTCACCTCACAGACAGGCCTGGCTGCCTGCCTCAGAACAGGGTGTGCATGGTGCCAGGAATAGGCTAAGCCCTGAAGTGTCGGGGCATGACATCCCATCACTGCCTTCACACTGTGCCCAATGGAGGTTAAAGAACAAAGCCATCCTGGAACAGGACACCCATATTTCTGTTAGATGTCTGGACATTTTTCTTATTTCCATTAAACAGGTTTGAACAGCAGGAGCAAAATATAGTGACAGTATCAATTTGATTCCTGGGTTTATAATTTGTTGCACTGCACAGTGTATGTATTGGTAGCAGCATATAAACAGGGGTTTCTTTCTCATGACATTGACATTGCAGTCTATTTACCACCATGCAAAACCAATATGCCAGCACTTTCATATATCCTTAGGGCATGATGTTTATATAACTAGGTGCTTTCAGTTGTATTTAACTTGGGTATGATTCCATACAGTTCACTTTTAAAAGCAGTGTTCATGCGGAGATGAAAACCCTGGCTGACACACATTATGCATATATCTCAGGGAGAACAGTACTGCCTGCTGCTCATTAGCACATCTGTTTTCCCCCTCGATCAATATTTAAAAACAGTAAATAAATCATTAGTACCAGGAGCCTCTGGGCACCTTTGCATTTTCACTGTAAATGAGAAGGGTGGTGCTCTCCCTCCCTCCCTCCCTCCCTCCCTCCCTCCCTCCCTCCCTCCCTCCCTCCCTCCCTCCCTCCCTCCCTCCCTCCCTCCCTCCCTCCCTCCCTACCTACCTACCTACCTCTCTCACTGTCTTTTCTCCCTCCTTGTCTTTCTCCCTCTCTATTTCCCTGTATCCCTCTCTCTTTCCCTCTATCCCTCTCTCTCTCCTGCTATTGTTGATCTCAGCAGTGTGTGTCACCTTTGAAAGGAGGGCTCCTCAGACACACCTAATGGGTTGTGAGAGGTGCTGGCTGTGGTGTGTGTGTGTGTGTGTGTGTGTGTGTGTGTGTGTGTGTGTGTGTGTGTGTGTGTGTGTGTGTGTGTGTGTGTGTGTGTGTGTGTGTGTGTGTGTGTGTGTGTGTGTGTGTGTGTGTGTGTGTGTGTGTGTGTGACTCTAACTGGTGCAGTCACAAGGATCCAGACAGATGGCTCAGTGTTTATCTCCTGTTGTTGGATCTCCCGTCAGAGATGCACTTTGATGTTTACACCGTCATGGTCACAGCTTTCAGTCCTGTTTCACCCAGGGTTTGAAGAGTACACTCCAACTCTCTCCAGTTTACTCTGGGCTTTGTTCTCAGTGAGAACAAAACATATCAACCGCTACTCAGGGACCTCCACACTACTTCTTGTTGTAAATACTTACTTTTTAAAGAATAAACAATTTGCTGTGATACAGGCTTTTCATGTTAAACTAGTGCCGCATGGCCCTCTCAAATGAATATTTGTACGCGAGTGGAACAAACTGGTGCATGTCTTTTTCACTTTGTTATTGAGACAATGGTTCTCTGAGCCATCCATCTATATTTTAGGGCTCCAACTAAACGAATGTCAAATATAGCAGTGAGTTTGTCTTTTTGGTATAACAGCTATCATCTGTGATTCACCATTAATGTTAGTGAACTACAATATCTACAAATACACCTTTCCTGTCTTACAATTTGCTTTTGTATCCCTCTCCTCCCACACATAATCTGATGTCCTTTATTTCCTCCTCGTAATTCCATAATTCTTCAAACCCTCATGTGATATACATTCTTGTTTGAAATTGTGCCCTGAAATAATGTCTGGCAGCGATAATCCACCATGCCTCCTCTCTGTTCTTCCCCCTGTTTCTCTCTATCTGCTTGTCACAAGTGATTCATAGCATGCTAATTTTAACGCTGTTTTGTTTGTGTACAAATTTGGTGGACAGTGCCCTGTCAAATACATGTTTGAAGCTGTCATTCATCCAGCAAATCAAACAGACAAAAAAAAAACATACTCTGCGAGGCATTTCCGATCTGTCACACAGCACTTCACTTAATATTTCTCTGTCTAATTAAGAACTATTTGAAGTCTTTGAACACTTGAATCATTGAGTATATTGTGCAATGTCAATTTTCTATTTTAGTCCAGGCAATATTTGACAAATTTTAGGTGATATGTTCCCTTTTTCATAAAAACATGAAACTTGGTATATTTGTACAGTTTGAGACCCTGAATATTTTAAAATATGGAGGCATTGCAAGAATACCTGCCCCATAACCAAATCATGTATTTTGCATCATATCTTCTGAACCAAACATTAAATCACAGAAAATGTGATGTCTACCCTTATGTTTTGATGGTCAATGATTACAATTATGACATGCACAACATCCAAAACGCCCCCTAGCAGCAGTGGTGGCCATTTTGCTATTCCGACATAAACACGAGGTATTTTCCATTATACTGTATCTGCTGAACCATGATAACCATGAAGCCTGATAACACAGAAAAGCTATCATTTTTATATAAAACTATACTAAATATCATCACATGTCACCAAATAATTGATTAAAACAAACTATTTTTTAATGAAAGTCTACAGTAGCCTCAACAGCACAACTAGCTTCCGTTTAACTCTGGGTATATTGACTTCAATAGAAAACCTAGGAAGCTTATGGTTCTCACCCCCTTCCATAGACTACATGCTGACCAGACCACTCAGGTCGCAAAATACATTTACACAAACATGTTTTTCAATCATTGCACCCACACTGCTCGCGCGAGCATCTGCGTTGCCAAGCGCGAAAATATAAGTTCTATTTGCACTTTGCCAAAAGCGCAATATTGCTGTATTTTTATTTGTAATAACTATGCAAACATTTCTAAAAAACAGTTTTTGCTTTGTCATTATGGGGTATTGTGTGTAGATTGATGAGAAACACATTTTCTTTAATCGATTTTAGAATAAGGCTGTAATGGAACAAACTGTGGAAAAGGTCAAGGGGTCTGAATACTTCCCGAATGCACTGTATGTCTTGATGGTCAAGGATTACAATTGTGCGCTGTACAACGTCATAAATAGTTCAGATGATTATATAATGGTGGACTGCCATGGCAAGCCATGGGAAGTATCCCAAAGAAATTGCGGTTTCTGACAAACTACGTCATAGAATATTATTTCAGTGGCATACTGACCCATGCAGCTGTCCGCTGCTGTCTTCTTGCCGCTGGTTGTAAACGTAGATTCTGTGTGACACTGTGTAAATTCATGGGAAAACAAGAAGTACCTTTGCCTGTCTGGACCCAGGGACTTGGTGATTTCATGGGCACATATGTACCTTCAGTGTTTGTCGGTCCCAAAGGCCATCCACCAATCCTCAAACTATATTTCAGAAGATACATTTTTTTTTGCCCTTTAGAGTTCTCCTTAATGATCGCAATAACAGTCCAGATCCATCAAGCTCATTTTGAGATGTTCATGAAGACAGGAACAGAAAATAAGCAAATCCTGCCACAAAATATGCTTTGGTTCACCACATCAAAAGCTATTTATATATATATAGCCCTTTTCACAACAAGGATTGTCCAGAAACATATTCTGCAGGAGAAATCCCAATCAGGCCTGTAGGCGTTGTCATAGCTATCTTCATTTATTTAACTAGGCAAGTCAGTTAAGAACAAATTCTTATTTACAGTGACGGCCTACCCCGGCCAAACCTGGGCCAATTGTGCACCGCCCTATGGGACTCCCAATCACAGCCAGATGCTAGCCTGTCTATCTATGGGTAACAGGGTTGATGTGTTATTCTAGCCTGTCTATCTATGGGTAACAGGGTTGACGTGTTATTCTAGCCTGTCTATCTCTGGGTAACAGGGTTGATGTGTTATTCTAGCCTGTCTATCTATGGGTAACAGGGTTGACGTGTTATTCTAGCCTGTCTATCTCTGGGTAACAGGGTTGATGTGTTATTCTAGCCTGTCTATCTCTGGGTAACAGGGTTGACGTGTTATTCTAGCCTGTCTATCTCTGGGTAACAGGGTTGATGTGTTATTCTAGCCTGTCTATCTATGGGTAACAGGATTGATGTGTTATTCTAGCCTGTCTATCTATGGGTAACAGGGTTGATGTGTTATTCTAGCCTTTCTATCTCTGGGTAACAGGGTTGATGTGTTATTCTAGCCTGTCTATCTCTGGGTAACAGGGTTGATGTGTTATTCTAGCCTGTCTATCTCTGGGTAACAGGGTTGATGTGTTATTCTAGCCTGTCTATCTCTGGGTAACAGGGTTGATGTGTTATTCTAGCCTGTCTATCTCTGGGTAACAGGGTTGATGTGTTATTCTAGCCTGTCTATCTCTGGGTAACATGGTTGACGTGTTATTCTAGCCTGTCTATCTATGGGTAACAGGGTTGATGTGTTATTCTAGCCTGTCTATCTCTGGGTAACAGGATTGATGTGTTAAGCTCCACCTGCTCAGTTTCCCACCACAAAACACCATAAAATGGCCAAAAAGAGTAGAACCAGCTCACCTGCTTTTATTTCACTATTAATGTTCAATGTTTCTTTTGAAAAAAGATATTTAAAAAGGAATAGTTTCACCGTTTTACCATATTAATATTAAAAGTTCAGTTCATGTGACAGGCTTGACCTTAAAATGAGGAACAAACATTTAATCACATGAAATAAATAATAATATTCAGAAATGACAAGGGCTTTACAATGATGGTGAAATCTTCCTAGAAGTCACAGAAGTTGCAGAGGGACATGTCAAAATGCAGAATTTTGGCTTTTTAGCAAGTCTTTATTCAAATAAAAATTTGATTTATTGAATTATTCATGTGACCTATATTAAAGGGCACTTTATTTAATATAACAGGCTTTTAAATGTAATATTGGAGCACAATTTCTACTTCAAGTATCAGATGCAAAAGGTACTAATTTGTTGGAACTATCCTTGAAGTAGTTGAAAAATGTCCATGATTGTAACAATCTAAATAAGTATACCATAGAATCTCAGAATATTCCAGTGACACAATGCATACTACCAAAGTGTTCTTGAAGTCTATGAAATTAGAAGTTCAAGTGTGTGGGGGGGACCAGACATCCATCCTTGTCCCGTGCAGAATCCTGCTTGCTCCTCCCCTAGTGGCTGACTCCATGCATACATTTTCAGTAAAGTAGAATAAAAAATATTTGATTTTGCAATCATTGTAATCATTGACCAGAAAACATCACATTTTCTGTGTTATCATGCTTGGTTCAGCAGATATGAACGGAAAATACATAGTCAGGTTATGGTGTAATAGCAAAATGATCGCCACTGCCGCCATTGTTTTTTTTAAAGTCGTGCATGGTATCATTGTAATCTTTGTCCATCACAACATAGGGGTAGACATCACCTTTTCTGTGATTTAATGTTTGCTTCAGTAGATATAATGCAAAATATTTTTTTGGGCTATGGCAGAATGGAAAATAGCTTCCATGCCCGTCAGGAGGTGTTTTTCCAATGCCTCCATATCTGAAAATATTGAGGGCCCCAAACTGTACAAGTGTACCAAGTTTCATGCTTTTATGAAAAAGTTAACATAATTTTCACGTATTCCAGGACTATTTAGATGAATTATCCAAATGAATAATCTGTTTTCTTGCATGGTAATGTGGAATGACTTCAATCAATGTGGACATAGCCTAGCAGGGCTGCAGTTCATATGCAGGTATTCATACATGTTTATGAATATACATATACAGAATAGTAATTTTTCATTGAAGATACAGTTTAGGAAATAACAACGACATTTGGTTAGGATACAGTAGCTCACCGGTTTACACAGATGTTGATACACTTACCAGCAGAACAACAGCAAACGTTATGTGACAATATATAGGCCTAAGTAGCAATCTACTTTATTTAACTAGGCAATTCAGTTAAGAACAAATTCTTATTTTCAATGATGGCCCAGGAACTGTTCAGGGGCAGAACGACAGATTTGTACCTTGTCAGCTCGGGGATTTGAACTTGCAACCTTCCGGTTACTAGTCCAATGCTCTAACCACTAGGCTACCCTGCCGCTACTTGACTGATGTTGTTGTTCCCAGAGACAAGCACTAAGGAACATTTACATTTCAATTTAACAAAGGGTGAAAAACTCGTTAAAGAAGGGGAGAAAACAGAGAATCTAATTCAACGCTTCCATCTTCCATCTTTATGTAACAGCATTCAATATGAAACATGCCATCTCTCCTTCCTCCCTGGAGAATTCAGATTTAGTGTTCATGGTTATATTTAAAGATAGACAGACCACTGACAGGGTTGCAGAGCAGCACTTAGTAAACCCAAGTCATCCTGTTTAATAATGCAGGGACACACATGCAACAGGCACATGGCCATGCATATTAAAGCACCAGTGCAGCCCTGCAAGAAAGAACACCAGAGAGGATGGGAGAGGGTGGTCTGGGCTATGAGACATGTCTCCCTGTGAACATTTCTTTATGTCATGTCTCAAATGTAGTCTTCTCCTGAGGCTTCCACCTGCAAGCTAGACTGTAGACTGCAAGTTCTGCAGACAGTGCACTCTTTCGCTCTGGCTTTGAGACTGGCCCCAGTGAAGAAGACATCAACCTTGCATGTTATAGCGAGTGAAGTCCCAGATCAAGTTGCCTAAAAAGGTGATAGGATAAAAAAAAGAGGTTAACTTTTACATGGCTATAGTAGATGTTGTTGTAACAAGTATCACGTTGTTCAAGATCAAGTTGTATACTACTCTGCCCTACCAAGCAAAAAGGCAATAACTGCTCATTTGATCGAAAATTTGTTCATGTAATTTTTGCTACATTAAATACATGCTTAATTATGTGGACAAGTATCCTGCCTCTATTGTACTGTGTTTTGGAGAAAATGGGGGTCATGTTAGCAGTAACTGCTTAAAGTTACTGTGAAACCAAGGCAAATAAAAGCCATTTTTTCTCAGTTCCACGCTATGAGTAGTTACTGCCTTTTTGCATTGTAGGGCAGTACTGTCATCACTTTGAGCGTCATCATCACAGCGGGTGCATGAAGTGAGACCCAACGTTTTACTATCCAACATGTTACCCTTACACCAGTGCGTTCTAAATTAATTCTCAGTGTAATGTTGCCACCTTTTGTTCTAAAAGTGCAATGCACCGGAAGTATTGATTTTCTTTCTGCCATACGTCATCACACTTCCTGCGCACGTGTAGTCCACATTAATTTGCGTTGTGTTCCTAGGTAGCTTCTACTTTGAAAAGCGTATTGTTATTTACTTATTAATGTATTGATTTTCGTATTGGAACGTCGACGCGAGGCTGCACGGTGAGTTGAAATCAACAACTTTGACGTAAATGTAAGAGACGCTTGTGCAAAGCGTGATTAACCCACATGATAGCCACTTAGCTAGCTAACGTTACCCAGTGTCAGCGAGTAGTGCCTATCATACGGCTAGTTAGCCTCTATGTTGGGATCACCAAGTGTCAGGCTAACGGCTAGCTAGCTGCTATGTTTGTTTTTTTGCTACATATCTCTGTAAACGGACCACGTGATAATACAATTGTCCTGAATCCATTTGTCAACATAAATCTAGGCCATCTGATCTGTCTGGATACGTGAGGTGGAGAGGATGAACATCGAGGAGAATAAAGTGAATGAGGATATGGCTGATGAAGAATCTGGAGAAATGCCCAAGATTGAAGCAGATGAGGATGACGACAACACAGAGAATGACGATGAAGAACTAAATGATGAGGAACTTAAAGAAGAGGCTGAAGGTGATCTCAAAGAGAAAAAGGTGTCAGTAGGCAAGACGTGTCTGCCAGGAATAGTGTATTTAGGTCATATACCACCAAGACTGAGACCCAAGAATATGCGCAGCATGCTGAGTCTGTATGGGGAGATTGGAAGGATATTCCTACAGCCTGAAGGTAAGACTGCACTCACTCTGCATGTTAAAATCAACCCTGACACACTGATGGGATTTCTGTGTTTTGTCTCAATCATTACAATGATACCTGTTGTCCTCAGACCGGTCTGTGAAGAGGAAGAAAAAGAAAGCTGGCACCAAGGCATGCAGTTTCACTGAGGGCTGGGTGGAGTTCAGGGACAAGAGAGTGGCCAAGAGAGTGGCAGCTAGCCTCCACAACACACCGATGGGCGCCCGGAAAAGGAGCCGCTTTGTCAGTGACCTCTGGAACATCAAGGTATCTCAATTGTCTCTTCAATGATCTCTGTGCGGACATTTTAGTGTGACTACATTTAACTTTGGAAGTTTAAAGCACTGTCATAACCCACATGCCTCACATTCCTTATTAATAGAAACCTTAATACCAACATTTGATTTTGTTGAAATTTTTACGGTCTAAATAATTTTTCTGACTCTTAATTGTCAATGTTATTGTTCAGTACCTCCACAGGTTCCAGTGGTGTCACCTGAGTGAGCGACTGGCCTATGAGATGACTGTGCTCCAGCAGCGCCTCAGAACTGAGATCTCTCAGGCCAAACGAGAGACCAACTTCTACCTGGCCAATGTGGAGAAGAGCCAGAACATGGACAAACTGAGGAAGAAGAGGGAGAGGAAGGGCGAGAAGATAGAGGAGAAGACTTGGAACTTCACTCAGCGATGTACAGAGGATGAGATCCAGATGAGTCGCCTGCGTAAACAGACCATGTCCAAGAAGAACCTGCTGAAGGCCCAGGACAAGGCCAGGGACATACAACAGAAGTCCCAGTCCAACGTCTCTCTGCTGGCCAAGATCTTCAACGGCAGCAAAGCCAGGGACTGAACCTAGCCCGGCAGTTCTGGTCAAACACAGTATCCCAGGACTGGTCTCTTTTCAGTATCACAATTAGAGCAAACTTTTGCCCCTGACACTTGCTGGTGTTGTGAGCGACACTGAGAGGATGGGCTCTGTCCAGACACACAGACTCGAGGGAAAAATAGGGTTTTCTCCATCAGTGTAATTTGATTATAAATGTAGGAGAGACTTGGACAGATCCTCTTTTTGGTTTAATGTATTGTAAACTATTAGCTATGATGCAGTAACAATATGTTCAGCGCCATGGAAAACACCTGCTCATACTGTATGTGCTATTTGGAAATATTAAATGGAAATACCTCTTAATTATTTCATTTAATTATTGTAAAGATAAACACAAACCATACATTGATATATGCTGAACAAAAATATAAACGCAACATGTAAAGTGTTGGTTTCATGAGCTGAAATAAAACATCTGAGATTTGCCATACACACAAAGTTTTTTTCTCGAATTTTGGGCACAAATTTGTTTACATCCCTGTCAGTGAGCATTTCTGCCAAGGTAATCCATCCACCTGACAGGTGTGACATATCAATAAGCTGAATAAACAGCATGATCATTACACAGGTGCACCTTATACTGGGAACAATAAAAGGCCACTTTAAAATTTGCAGTTTTGCAACACAACACAATGCTACAGATGTCTCAAGTTTTGAGTGAGCGTGCAATTGGCATGCTGACTGCAGGAATGTCCACCACAGATGTTGCCAGATAATTGATTGTTCATTTCTCTACCATAAGCTAACTCGAATGTTGTTTGGCTAGACCTGGCTCCCCATTGGGTGGGCCTATGCCCACCCATGGCTACACCCCTGCCCAGTCAATTGAAATTCATAGATTAGGGCCTATTGAATTTATTTCAATTGACATATTTCCTTATATGAACTGTAGCTCAGTAAAATCTTTGGAATTGTTGCATGTTGCATGTTATGGTTTTGTTCAGTATACAATATGTATTTCAATACTTTCAGACTCCTGGTAATATTAACAAGAACAGATCATTTGGTCAACGGCAGAAATAAGACCAAGTCAGGATCAAAATCACTCATTACTGATTTGTTTCAACTATAGTCGTGTCCAAAAGTTTTGAGAATAACACAAATATTAATTTTCACAAAGTGCTGCCTCAGTGTCTTTAGATATTTTTGTCAGATGTTACTATGGAAAACTGAAGTATAATTACAAGCATTTCATAAGTGTCAAAGGCTTTTATTGACAATTACATGAAGTTGATGCAAAGAGTCAATATTTTCAGTGTTGACCCTTCTTTTTCAAGACCTCTGCAATCCGCCCTGGCATGCTGTCAATTAACTTCTGGTAGCAGCCCATTCTTGCATAATCAATGATTGGAGTTTGTCGGAATTTGTGGGTTTTAGTTTGTCCACCCACCTCTTGAGGATTGACCACAAGTTCTCAATGGGATTAAGGTCTGGGGAGTTTCCTGACCATGGACCCAAAATATTTATATTTTGTTCCCTGAGCCACTTAGTTATCACTTTTGCCTTATGGCAAGGTGCTCCATCATGCTGGAAAAGGCATTGTTCGTCACCAAACTGTTCCTGGATGGTTGGGAGAAGTTGATCTCGGAGGATGTGTTGGTACCATTCTTTATTCATGGCTGTGTTCTAAGGCAAAATTGTGAGTGAGCCCACTCCCTTGGCTGAGAAGCAACCCCACACATGAATGGTCTCAGGATGCTTTACTGTTGGCATGACACAGGACTGACGGTAGTGCTCCACTTGTCTTCTCCAGACAATCTTTTTTTCAGGATGCCCCAAACAATCGGAAAGGGGATTCATCAGAGAAAATGACTTTACCCCAGTCCTCAGCAGTCCAATCCATGTACCTTTTGCAGAATATCAGTCTGTCCCTGATGTTTGTCCTGGAGAGAAGTGGCTTCTTTGCTGCCCTTCTTGACACCAGGCCATCCTCCAACAAAAGTCTTTGCCTCAGTGTGCGTGCAGATGCACTCACACCTACCTGCTGCCATTCCTGAGCAGGCTCTGTACTGGTGGTGCCCTGATCCCGCATCTGAATAAACATTAGGAGACGGCCCTGGCGCTTGCTGGACTTTCTTGGGCGCCCTGAAGCCTTCTTCACAACAATTGAACCGCTCTCCTTGAAGTTCTTGATGATCCAATAAATGGTTGATTTAGGTGCAATCTTACTGGCAACAATATCCTTGCCTGTGAAGCCCTTTTTGTGCAAAGTAATGATGACGGCACGTGTTTCCTTGCAGGTAACCATGGTTGACAGAGGAAGAACAATGATTCCAAGCACCACCCTCCTTTTGAAGCTTCCAATCTGTTATTTTGAACTCAATCAGTATGACAGAGTGATCTCCAGTCGTGTCCTCGTCAACACTCACACCTGTGTTAATGAGAGTATCACTGACATCTCAGCTGGTCCTTTTGTGGCAGGGCTGAAATGCAGTGGAAATGTTTTTGGGGGATTCAGTTAATTTGCATGGCAAAGAGGGACTTTGCAATTCATCTGATCACTATTCATAACATTCTGGAGTATATGCAAATTGCCATCATACAAACTGAGGCAGCAGACTTTTTGAAAATTAATATTTGTGTCATTCTTAAAACTTATGGCTACGACTGTAAACTGAACAAAAATATCAACGCAACATGCAACAATTTCAACGATTTATTTGAGATACAGTTCATATAAGGAAATCAATCAATTTAAATGAATTCATTATAAACATTTCTGGGATCTTTTATTTCAGCTCATGAAACTAAAACTTTACATGTTGCGTTTATATATTTTTGTTCAGTATATACAGTTGAAGTCAGAAGTTTACATACACCTTAGCCAAATACATTTAAACTCAGTTTTTCACCATTCCTGACATTTAATCCTAGTAAAAATGTCCTGTCAGTTAGGATCACCACTTTATTTTAAGAATATGAAATGTCAGAATAATAGTAGAGAGAATGATTTATTCTAGATTTTATTTCTTTCATCACATTCCCCGTGGGTCAGAAGTTCACATACACTCAATTAGTATTTGGTAGCATTTACTTTAAATTGTTTAACTTGGGTCAAATGTGTCAGGTAGCCTTCCACAAGCTTCCCACAATAGGTTGGGTCAATTTTCTCTATAGGATTGAGCTCAGGGCTTTGTGATGGCCACTCCAATACCTTGACTTTGTTGTCCTTAAGACATTTTGCCACAACTTTGGAAGTATGCTTGGGGTCATTGTCCATTTAGAAGACCCAATTGGGACCAAGCTTTAACTTCCTGACTGATGTCTTGAGATGTTGCTTCAATATACCCACATAATTTTTCTACCTCATGATGCCATCTATTCTGTGAAGTGCACCAGTCTCTCCTGCACCAGTCACCCCCACAACATGATGCTGCCACCCCCATGCTTCACTGTTGGGATGGTGTTCTTCAGCTTGCAAGCTTCCCCCTTTTTCCTCCAAACATAACAATGGTCATTATGGCCAAACAGTTCTGTTTTTGTTTCATCAGACCAAATCAAATGTATTTATATAGCCCTTCGTACATCAGCTGATATCTCAAAGGGCTGTACAGAAACCCAGCCTAAAACCCCAAACAGCAAGCAATGCAGGTGTAGAAGCACGGTGGCTAGGAAAAACTCCCTAGAAAGGCAAAAACCTAGGAAGAAACCTAGAGAGGAACCAGGCTATGTGGGGTGGACAAGTCCTCTTCTGTCTGTGCCGGGTGGAGATTATAACAGAACATGGCCAAGATGTTCAAATGTTCATAAATGACCAGCATGGTCAAATAATAATAATCACAGGCAGAACAGTTGAAACTGAAGCAGCAGTACGGCCAGGTGGACTGGGGACAGCAAGGAGTCATCATGTCAGGTAGTTCTGAGGCATGGTCCGAGGGCTCAGGTCCTCCGAGAGAGAGAAAGAGAAAATTAGAGAGAGCATACTTAAATTCACACAGGACACCGGATAGGACAGGAGAAGTACTTCAGATACAACAAACTGACCCTAGCCCCCCGACACAAACTACTGCAGCATAAATACTGGCCAGAGGACATTTCTCCAAAAAGTACGATCTTTGTCCCCATGTGCAGTTGCAAACCGTAGTCTGGCTTTTTTTTTAATGGCGGTTTTGGAGCAGTGGCTTCTTTCTTGCTGAGCGGCCTTTCAGGTTATGTCGATATAGGACAATTTGGAAATTGCTCCCAAGGATGAACCAGACTTGTGGAGGTCTACAATTTTTTCTCTGAAGTCTTGGCTGATTTCTTTTGATTTTCCCATGATGTCAAGCAAAGAGGCACTGAGTTTGAAGGTAGGCCTTGAAATACATCCACAGGCACACCTTCAATTGACTCAAATGATGTCAATTAGCCTATTAGAAGCTTCTAAAGCCATGACATCATTTTCTGGAATTTTCCAAGCTGTTTAAAGGCACAGTCAACTTAGTGTATGTAAACTTCTGACCCACTGGAATTGTGATACAGTGAATTATAAGTGAAATAATCTGTCTGTAAACAATTGTTGGAAAAATGTACTTGTGTCATTGACAAAGTAGATGTCCTAACCAACATGCCAAAACTATAGTTTGTTACCAAGAAATTTGTGGAGTGGTTGAAAAACGAGTTTTAATGACTCCAACCAATTTCTACATTATTCATTAAACTTCTGACTTCAACTGCATGCATCTCTGTTAACATTAAAAAACATTATTCTCCCTCTAATAGCATCACTGCCTGGTACGGTAACTGCTCGGCCTCTGACCGCAAGGCACTACAGAGGGTAGTGCGTACGGCCCAGTACATCACTGGGGCTAAGCTGCCTGCCACCCAGGAACTCTATACCAGACGGTGTCAGAGGAATGCCCTAAAAATGGTCAAAGACCCCAGCCACCCCAGTCATAGACTGTTCTCTCTACTATCGCATGGCAAGCGGTACCGGACTGCCAAGTCTAGGACAAAAAGGCTTCTCAACAGTTTTTATCCCCAAGCTATAAGACTCCTGAACAGGTAATCAAATGGCTACCCGGACTATTTAAATTGTGTGCCCCCCCCCAACCCCTCTTTTTACGCTGCTGCTACTCTCTGTTTATCATATATGCATAGTCAATTTAACTATACATTCATGTACATACTACCTCAATTGGGCTGACCAACCAGTGCTCCCGCACATTGGCTAACCGGGTTATCTGCATTGTGTCCCACCCACCATCTGCCAGCCTCTCTTTTACGCTACTGCTACTCTCTGTTCATCATATATGCATAGTCACTTTAACCATATCTACATGTACCTACTACCTCAATCAGCCTGACTAACCGGTGTCTGTATGTAGCCTCGCTACATTTATAGCCTCACTACTGTATATAGCCTGTCTTTTTACTGTTGTTTTATTTCTTTACCTACCTATTGTTCACCTAATACCTTTTTTGCATTATTGGTTAGAGCCAGTAAGTAAAGCACTTCACTGTAAGGTGACAAATAAACTTAGATTTGATTTGAATATTTGCTTGGACACGTCACGTAGTATTATGTTCATTGCGTGTTTGTTAGGTAACTTTTCTCAGAAAGGTATTTGTATTTATTAAGGATCCCCATTAGTTCCTGCCAAGGCAGCAGCTACTCTTCCTGGGGTTTATTATGGATCCCCATTAGTTCCTGCCAAGGCAGCAGCTATTCTTCCTGGGGTTTATTATGGATCCCCATTAGTTCCTGCCAAGGCAGCAGCTATTCTTCCTGGGGTCCAGCAAAATGTTGGCAGTTATATACAATTTAAAAAACACTGCAATACATTTCATAACAGATTTCACAACACATTACGTGTGTGCCCTCAGACCACTACTCTACTACCACTTATCTAGAACACAAAATCCACGTGTACCTGTGTGTATAGTGCTATGTTATCATGTGTGTGTGTCTGTGTGTGTCTGTGTGTGTCTTTTCACAGTCTGCCCTGTTCCATAAAGTGTATTTTAAATCTGATGGAGACTTGATTACACACAGGTGGATTATATTTATCATCATTAGTCATTTAGGTCAACATTGGATCATTCAGAGATCCTCACTGAACTTCTGGAGAGAGTTTGCTGCACTGAAAGTAAAGGGGCTGAATAATTTTGCACGGCCAATTTTTCAGTTTTTGATTTGTTAAAAAAGTTTGAAATATCCAATAAATGTCGTTCCACTTCATGATTGTGTCCCACTTGTTGTCGATTCTTCACAAAAAAATACAGTTTTATATCTTTATGTTTGAAGCCTGAAATGTGGCAAAAGGTCGCAAAGTTCAAGGGGGCCGAATACTTTCGCAAGGCACTGTACATGTGAATGATTTCATTCCTGTGCTGTTTGTAACTACCCTGGCAGGTTGACTAATAACCTGAACCAGGTTGCAGGTACTGGTTACAGTTTGAAGCTTTTTCTTGAGTGGGCAGTTTAATGAAAGCCATTCTATTTAGGTAACCGAGAAAATATACCTCTCTGTTGATATCACATACTGTACATTATCAAGCATTTCACACATATTATCCAGATACTAACTGTTGGTACTTGGTGGTCTATATAAGCTTCCCACAAGAATGGGCTTTAGGTGAGGCAGGTGAACCTGTAGCCATATGACTTAAATAGCATTTGACATGAGATCCTTTCCAATCCCTACAGGAATATGATTCTAAACATAAACGGCAACACCTCCACCATTGGCATCTGAAGATGTTGAAACCATGTATTGTTACCACTGTTTTATCTAAGTGAGTTCAGAGATAGTCAGTATATTAATGTTTTCTGTTACTAGCAAGTTATCAATTTCATGAACCTTGTTCCTTAGGCTACATACAGTATGTTAACGTGGGCTATTTTATTGAATCTTTATTTAACTAGGCAAGTCAGTACTACTCATGGAACACAAAGAAGACTTACCAATGCATACATTACCTTCAAGCTATGGTGACCAAAGTGAATATGTACATTGCCTTCAGAAAGTACCCCTGACTTGTTCCACATTTTGCTGTGTTACAGCCTTAATTTAAAATCAATTAAATGTAAAAAAAATAAAATAATTTGTCACTGGCCTATGAACAGTACTCCATAATGTCAAAGTGGAATTAGGATTTTAGATTTTCTTTTACAAATGTATTAAATGAATGAAAAGCTGAAATGTCTTGCCTCAATACGTATTCAACCCCTTTGTTAAGTTCATGAGTACAAATTTGCTTAACAAGTCAGGTTTCATGGACTCACTTTGTGTGCAATAATAGTGTTTACCATGATTTCTGAAGGACTGCCTCATCTCTGCACCTCACACATACAGATAATTGTAAGGTCCCTCAGTCGAGCAGTGAATTTAAAACACAGATTCAACCACAAAGACCAGGGAGGTTTTCCAATGCCCCACAAAGGGCACCTATTGGTAAATGGGTAAAAATGTAAAAAAGCAGATATTGAACATCCCTTTGAGCATGGTGAAGTTATTAATTACACTTTGGATGGTGTATCAATACACACAGTAACTACAAAGTTGTTCCTAACTCAGTTGCTGGAGAGGAAGGAAACTGCTCAGGGATTTCACCATGAGTCCAATGGGGACTTTAAAACAGTTCCAGAGTTTAATGGCTGTGAAAGGAGAAAACTGAGGATGGATCAACAACATTGTAGAAAAGAAGGAAGCCAGTACAGAATAAAAGAGACAAGGCAGTAAGTCTTTAATTTGGGGAAAATACAACACATTACTGAGTATCACTCTACATATTCTCAACACCGTGGTGGCTGCATCATGTTATGGGTATGCTTGTAATCATTAAGGACCGGTGAGTTTTTCAAGATAAAAAAGAAATGGAATGGAGCTAAGCACAGGCAAAACCCTAGATGTGGTCTAATTGCACCTATCCTGACCGACAGTCCCCTCACCCTATCACCAACCACCATCCCCCTGTCCAATCCCCCTCCAGCAGAGGAGGGACTCCAGCTCCTTCACAACCTTTAAATTCCCACACCTGTCACTAATCAGTGTGGCAAATCTTACCATTTCTGTTTGTAAGTGGTTTGCTACAAGACACCTTTTCTCTTGTAACCCTTTCCTTTGTGTATTTGGATGCTTATGACCAAGTAACCATCCCATCCATACATCCTCAAACATGTTATCATCTGTCATCATTATCTTCACCAATTTAACTGAAATAATAAACCACAATCTCTAATGGGAACTGCACCACGCCCTAACTCAAACCAACAGTTACAGCAAGATACAGTCCTTTTACCAACACAACTCAGATCAGTTTTTACACTAGAGAAAAACCTGGTTCAGTCTGCTTTCCACCAGATACCGGGAGATGAATTCACCTTCCAGCAGGACAATAACCTAAAACACAAAACCAGATCCACACTGGGGTTGCTTACCAAGAAGACAGTGAATGTTCCTGAATGGCCGAGTTACAGTTATGACTTAAATCTACTTGAAAATCTCTGGCAAGACCTGAAAATAGTTGTCTAGCAATGATTAACAGCGCTTGAAGAATTCTGTAAAGAATACTAGGAAAATGTCCAGGTGTGGAACGCTCTTAGAGACGTACCCAGAAAGACTCACAGCTGTAATCGCTGCCAAAGGTGCTTCTACAAAGTATTGACTCAGGGGTGTGAATACTTATATAAATGAGATATTTCTGTATTTCATTTTCAACACATTTGCAAGCATTTCTAAAAACATGTTTTCACTTTGTTATGATGAACTTTTGTGTGTAGATGGGTGAGAAAAACACTCCATGTTATTGATTTTGAATTCAGGCTGTAACACAACAACATGTGGAAATAAGTCAAGCGGTAGGAGTACTTTATGAAGGCACTGTAACTGACCCAATGTTTTCGTAATGATAAATTCGGTAATGATCTTAGGATGTACATGTTGTTTAAGTTAGAGTTATGTCAAATGTAGGTTTGGCAAGGTACTCGTCTGAGCACGACCCATCCTTTGCGATGTTAATAAAGACATTAATTGGATTTAAGCATTTGTCCGTTGTTCTCAATATCTTCATTATCATCACAACTCCAAACCCTTCATTACAAAGATGGGTTCAAAATAATCTGAGTAAAATCCATCATTAAAAATACGAATGTTCAGCAAATCTTGCAAGTATTAAACAATTGATGCCTGACAAGCAAGGTTTACAATTGATAAATTAATTTATAGGGCAGCAGGTAGTGTAGCGGTTAAGAGCGTTGGGCCAGTAACCAAACGGTTGCTGGTTTGAATCCTGGAACCAACTTGGTGAAAAATCGACCAACGTGCCCTTGAGCAAAGAACTTAACCCTAATTGCTCCTGTAAGTTGCTCTGTATAAGTGTCTACTAAATGACTAACATGTAATATACAACAATTTTACAAAATGTGAAGCATAAAGAATATAATGTAAAGCACTGCATTTTACTGTAATCACATCAGAAATATGGTAATAAGATGACTTCCTGATTTTATTCATCTTGGTTTGACTCCTATTACACAACACTAAGTAGTTTTAAACCGTCAAATAAAGGCTTTGTGAATAGGGACAATACACCCGCCCTTCCTTTTTGTGCTCCACTATGGCAGACGGAAGGATACAGAGAGCTCATTTAAATTAAACCCACATGGCAGTATTTACGCAGTAGTGTCAAAATGGTGCTGGGTCCTCTAAAAGTAGCAGGTAGGCCTTCCTTACAGACAGGTCAGTGCTATCCGGGATCCTTGGGATGTCCCTACCATAAAATGTAACCCTTACCCAACCTTAACCTTTACACTTACTTTAACCATAACCATTTTAAATGTAAACTTCAATGGACCAGGGATGTCCCAAGGATCCCAATTGCACAGAGCCTTTCAGATAGATGTTTTGTTTTCACAGTGCCACTCCTTAGTGTGTACATGGGCAGTAGGTAAGTAAACAAAGATACTGGATAAACATAGGTGCGGTAGGTGTTATTGAATATGAACCACGGCCTGTCACGTCTTTATCCCAAGAACACAGATTTCTCCAGGCCATCCTCCACTTTAGTGTACTCCAGGTGGGATTTGAAATATTTGCTCTCGTACCGGGGGCTGTTCCTGACATACTCCAAGTAGTCAGGGGTTCCAGGACAGATGACATTGTCTGCTAGCAGTATGGATCCTTTCCTCAGCAGCTGACACTCCTGACGAAAGATGCAAAGGAAGAAGGGAAGAATTGGCTGCTGTTCATTTTCATGCAAAGTAATACGGTACATGTACAGGGTAATTGCAGACATATACAGCTGTTTTTTTACCTCTAGAAGTTTGATATCAGGCAGGTAGCGGTCTTTCCAGTGGTCCAAGAAGACAAAATCAAACGTTTTAATCCCAAATAGCTCCTGCATCTTGGGGATTAGATCTCCTGAGGCTCCTTCCACCAGACAAATCTGCCAAAACATCATGGGAGTTTGAATAACATAAATATGATTGACTCTGTCTACTGTAAACCTGTTTGGAATTCAGTCAACACACCAGAGCAATGTTTAAGCATACATAAAGATCACAATGTGTGTTCTATTGAATTCAGCCCGTCTGTCCATAGCACCCTCACCTTGTCCTGGAGCCCAGAATACTCAATGATCTGACGAGCCACAGCGGCATAGTCTGGGTTGAACTCCAGGGTAATGAGCTTGGTGCCAGGGGGCAGCAGGCGGGCAATACGAACAGTGGAATAACCACAGTACGTACCCAGCTCCAGGGCAGTGGATGGACTAACCTCGCACACCACAGAGTCCAAGATGGCCCCTAAATACACAGACAGGACAATAATGTGACTAACATAACTACACAGTTCTTTGTGTAGTTTCCTAGGTAACATATGGCATATTACCACATACCAGTATATATTCAATAGTAACCGGTTATTTGACTGCCTGTGCTTGTGGCATGTGCTTCTGGCACATGTGTGTGTGTCAAGTACCCTTCTATGCATGTGCAGTCATGCAGATGTTTTATTGACCCAGAGAAACAGTACATTCATGACTGAGCTGTGATAAGTCTTAAGGCTATTCTCTCACAAAACAAGATAGACTTGTAGAGGGAGGGAAGAATCCACAGGTCAACATTCAAGAGAGTGTGTAAGAACACACTGAGAGAGGAGGCAACCAGGAAATGCACGTGAAAGCAGAACACAAGGTGTACAATACCTTTCTCATCTCCCACATTCATGGCCCATTCAGAATGCCTGCAGAAGTAATCGATAGTAGAGATGACACTCTGAGGGTCTCCTTTGATTGCCTTCTTCTGAACTGCTCTCAGAAGACGCTGGGCATCAGAGGGAGAATGAGGGTTTGTGTGAGAAGAACCAGACCAGAAGAAACTTCTGATATTAATACAGGGGAAAGATGTTTTTTTAAAGAAGCTATGATATCTTCATCTTCTATCACTTTTCTGCACTAAAAAACGAGTGAATGTAACTGAGTAAACATGAGTTCCAAAGGGTGAAAGGTCTGAGAGGTCACCTGGGGTCGGGTGGATCGGGTGAGGATATTGAGTGCCCTCTCTACAATGGTGTCGTGCCAGAGCAGGGCCCACCATGCATTGTACTGCACAGCTGCAGGGATCAGCCAGGAATACAGGACATACAGAACAGCTGCTCCGCCACAGCACAAAGCCAGGAAAGACAGCAACATGCTGGGGAGGAAAAGACCAGACACACTGTTATAGGAGAGCACACTAGGGTACTGTTTCCCTATGTTTGTCCTCAGCAGGCCTCTGTAGCGACAACACAATAATAATATGTTGATTCAACCTACAATTGTAAGGCAACTAGCTGCAATAGGATTGTGAGTTTGCTCAACATTTGAGAATATAGCTGAACCAACATACATTCTCAAGTTGAAATGTTCACTCAACTTTGAATTTTAAGTTGAGTGAACATATAATTCAACTTGAGAATTTGTTCAACCTTATTTGGATATTTCCTAGTGTAAAATTAAACTCTTTACATTACATACACTACCGGTCAAATGTTTTAGAATACCTATTCATTCAAGGGTTTTTATTTATTTTGACTACTTTCTACATTGTAGAATAATAGTGAAGACATCAAAACTATGAAATAAAACATGGAATCATGTAGTAACCAAAAAAGTGTTAAACAAATCAAAATATATTTTATATTTGAGATTCTTCAAACAGCCACCCTTTGCCTTGATGACAGCTTTGCACACTCTTGGCATTCTCTCAACTAGCTTCAGGAGGTAGTCACCTGGAATAAATTTAAATTAACAGGTGTGCCTTCGAAAATGTTAATTTGTGGAATTTCTTTCCTTCCTAATGCATTTGAGCCAATCAGTTGTGTTGTGACAAGGTAGGGGGGTATACAGAAGAGCCCTATTTGGTAAAAGACCATGTCCACATTATGGCAAGAATAGGCCAAATAAGCAAAGAGAAATGACAGTCCATGATTACTTTAAGACATGAAGGTCCGTCAATGTGGAAAATGTCAAGAACTTTTAAAGTTTCTTCATGTGCAGTCGCAAAAACCATCACGCGCTACGATGAAACTGGCTCTCATGAGGACCGCCACAGAAAAGGAAGACGTTACCTCTGCTGCAGAGGATAAGTTCATTAGTTACCAGCCTCAGAAATTACAGCCCAAGTAAATGCTTCACAGAGTTTAAGTAACAAGAGACTTGCTTGGGCCAAGAAACACGAGCAATGGACATTAGGTGGAAATTTGTCCTTTGGTCTGGAGTCCAAATTTGAGATTCCTGGTTCCAACCACCGTGTCTTTGTGAGATGCGGTGTGGGTGAATGGGTGATCTCTGCATGTGTATTTCCCACTGTAAAGCATGGAGTGTGATGGTGCTTTGCTTGTGACACTGTCTGTGATTGATTTAGAATTCAACGCACCAGCACGGCTACCACAGCATTCTGTAGTGATATACCATCCCATCTGGTTTGCACTTAGTGGGACTATCATTTGTTTTTCAACGGGACAATGACCCAACACACCCCCAGGCTGTGTAAGAGCTATTTTACCAAGAAGGAAAGCGATGAAGTGCTGCATCAGATGACCTGGCCCCCACAATCCCCTGACCTCAACCAAATTTAGATGGTTTGGGATGAGTAGGACCACAGAGTGAAGGAAAAGCAGTCAACAAGTGCTCAGCATATGTGGGAACTCCTTCAAGAAGATCGGAAAAGTATTCCAGGTGAAGCTGGTTGAGAGAATGCCAAGTGTGTGCAAACCTGTCATCAAGGCAAAGGGTGGCTATTTGAAGAATCTCAAATATAAAATATATTTAGATTTGTTTAACACTTGTTTGGTTACTTCATGATTCCGTATGAGTTATTTCAGAGTTTTGATGTCTTCACTATTATTCTGCAATGTAGAAAATAGTCAAAATAAAGAAAAACCCTTGTATGAGTAGGTGTTCTAAAACTTTTGACAGGTAGTGTATATCATAAGGCCTTTCTTTGAAGGCCTAGTTACACCCTAACGCAGTAGTCTGAAACTCCTGGTTTACAGGCCACATCAAGCCTGTAAGTCACATTATGCTGGCTTGCAAAGTGATGTGTAACTCCTATTGGAATCCAACGGTGAAGATATACAACAATTGAACATTTTAATCACCCGTAACCCGCATTGAGAATGACTGCCAGGGTAGGGATGATTGATTATGATTATTGAGACTACCTAAATCATATAAACTGGAACAGCCATCTCAGTAACACATGGAAAAAGTCAAACTACTAACGGATTGGATTAGTTTAGAAAAATGTATGTTATTTATGTTCCATAAGATGAATCAACCAATGCAAAAACACAGGTATTGAAACAAACAATTATGAAAATCACTCTGCAATAGAGCATGCTCTGGGAAATATGATCATGTTGGGTGTGGTTTTGAGCAAACATACATTTGCAATTTTACTCAACAAGCAGAGTTTGTTGATTTAACGTACAATTGTAAGGCAACCAGCTTCAATAGGATTGTGAGTTTGCTCAGCATTTGGCCATATAGCTGAACCACATACCGTGTTGCCTAACCTTCCAAAGGCAAACATGAATTTGTAATTTTACGCAACAAGCTTTTTCAAATTCAGCTCACTTCGACCATAGTTTGTTGAGTAAACAACACATTAGCTCAAATTCTTGTCCATTTGAAGTACACTCAACTCACAGAATAACGCTGATTATGTCACGTTCTGACCTTAGTTCTTTTATAATATCTTTGTTTTAGTATGGTCAGGGTGTGAGTTGGGTGGGTTGTCTATGTTAGTTTTTCTATGATTTGCTATTTCTATGTTTGGCCTGGTATGGTTCTCAATCAGAGGCAGCTGTCTATCATTGTCCCTGATTGAGAACCATATTTAGGTAGCCGTTTTTCTCTTGTGTGTAGTGGGTGATTGTTTTCTGTTGTGTGTCTGCACCAGCCAGAAGTGTTTTCGGTTGTGTCTCTTTATTATTTTTGTTATTTCCGTGTTCATTTGAATAAATATGAACACATACCACGCTGCACCTTGGTCCTCCTCTTCTCCTTCATACGACGACCGTTACAGATTAAGCAATTAGTTAAGTTGGATTTTTTTTTTTTTTTTTTTACAGTGTAACTGATCAACCTCAAAATGGGTGGAAGACAAAAAAAAAAAAAGGGTGAAGTCATTACTTTTTGAAAAGGGCACTGGCCTTTGTAGCAGAGTGAATCTAACTTCATGGTGGTCCAACATGTATAGTTAAGATGAACAACATGCTAGTAAAGATTACTACAGTACTGTGCATGAAGATAAGACAGCCTCATGAATTATGAATATCATAAATAAAACCCTATTGGCATTGAATGGTGCTTCACTGGTGTTTGGTTAATATTTTTCAACTCCTCCTATGAATCCCGACAGTACACGACGCATATAAAATCATACATAATTTCTAATAACCCTCTGTAGACCCAATTAAATTGGGGCGGCAGGTACCCTAGTGGTTAGAGTGTTGGGCCAGTAACCGAAAGGTTGCTAGATCGAATCCTCAAGCTGACAAGGTAAAAATCTGTCGTTCTGCCCCTGAACAAGGCAGTTAACCCACTGTTCCTAGGCCGTCATTGTAACTAAAAATGTGTTCTTAACTGATTTGCCTAGTTAAATATGAAATAGAACTAAAACATCAATTTCAAATGAAACTGCAGTGGGAAGAGCTGCTGGAAAGTAAGAAAGATGTGTAATGCACCACAGTCAGCACTTTTCTTGCATGTGAAGGAAATGGTGCAATTGTTTTGCTTGGTTCTAGATGTGCTGTTTCTGCACGTATTATGTGAAAACTGGCTTCAAGCCCAGGGTTAAGATCCGTGTCACAGTAAAGTGACAATAGGGTCATTCTTGAACTGCGGTGGTAAATGCTTGACTTTGACACCATGTAGAAACACTTTAAAATGACAAAAACATTACAAGTAATACATTCTCCGTTTTATTGAACTGTTATTTAAAACTTATGTACGTCCTTTTTACTGCAACACATCTATTTGTATACACTGTAAAAACTACTGGGGGCTAGCAGGTTGGCTTGTCCCACTGGGGATGTGAAGAGGTGTGGTGACATATTTAGGGGATTTATTTATATATATATATATATATATATATATACTATTTTGAAGGCTAGACAGTGAGGTAATATATTGTATATATCAATAAAAACAGAAGGCTATTAAAATACTTGTTTTACTAGTATGGCGTGTCCCTTGGTTTTATGTCATTAGTGTTACCACCTTAAAAATCACTGAATACAAAGATATGTAAGGACCTTGAGCATTCTCTCCGGTGGCAAACTATCATCTGAGGAGGGGTCTACAAAGAAAAGGATTAGCTAATCACACCCTTTTAGTATGTCATAAATGTGAAGATTCCATTGGTCATTTGGTGAGTCTAGTGTCTCTTGGTTTTAGTCAATTTAAATGAAGGGAAATTACATTGTGATCAAAATGATTAAATTATTTTTAAAGGATTGATGACCTTTTGTGGCATCTGTTTCAGAAAATCCTAATTTTCCTAAAATATGTTAAAGGTGTTGCAATCATTTGTGTTATTACTCCAAAATGTAACAGATGTAAATCGAACTAGTAAGGAAATCAAATTGTGCTCCTGTTACAATATCAGGGTTTGGCCAATATAGAACAACAACGCAACATGTTGACAAATTAGTCCCATTTACAACCCTCCCTAATTAGTAGGCAGCAATACACTTTGGACCGGAGTTTCCTTTCAGTTGTTGTTGAGGACTTAAGAGCCCACGATTTCAAAAGAACAATAGAGGTGCCTGAGAAATGTTCACACGGTGAATTAAAGACGCTATCATCCACTGGGCAAAAAAAACGGGTTGAATCAATGTTGTTTTCATGTCATTTCAACAACAAAGATATCTATCAACATAAGGACATTTCTGGGTTTTTTTCCACCCAACTTTTAACCTAAATCCAATGACATGGGGACATTTGTTGTTGGTTTCACCTTGAATTCACGTTAGTTCACAACTCAAACAAATCTTAATTGAAAATAGACGTTGAACTCAGCAGGTAGATGAGATAGCAACAATAGCATAAGCAGTAGCAGACAGGCGGTGAATCTGTCAGCTGAGACAATATTAGTTTACACACGGATAATAAAGCATGTGATGATTTTATCCTAATCTCTTTGGGGGAGGTTGAAGGCATGTTCAAGCTTCATTACATGGCCAAGTAAAGATATTTAGCTCTGCAAATTACCAAGAAAAAATATATATTTCATGCAATATAAAATATATCTATATTTAATATATACACATGAATTTAAGTAATTCTACACTAACATATTATACATGTTCTCAGATGTCAGTAAGCCCTCTTATTTCAGGTCAGGGCAAAGCACCACAAACAATACTGTTATTGTGGTGGGGGGAGTTTCAAGTTAACATTTTTCACATTTTCAAAACAGCAACACACACACACACACACACACACACACACACACACACACACACACACACAGAGAAAGCAATCTCACCATGGCTTTTCATGGAATTTAACACAACAAAGAAAGGACAGACAAACTGTTGAACATAATTCTGAAACATAATTTCCAATAGAGCCATATCTTACTTCCTGCTGATGTCTCCACGCTAAGAGCTGCTTCTCCACAACCTCTTATCCTTTGTTGCCTATTTCCCCTTTAAGTCCCCCACCACACTACGGGGCACGCTCCTCTCTCACTCTCTCTTTCTCTCTTTCTCTCTTTCTCTCGCTCTGTACTCTCTCGCTATTACTCTCCCAGGCAGATTTGACGTGAGCTGAAAGGAATGTGCAGCTTTAGGTCAAACTGCAGAGCTTGGCTCAGTTGCACACACACAGTGACATAGCATAAGCCCCAAAACACACCCACACAAAGAGAGAAAGGCTAATCAACAGCCAACTGGGCAGAGTTTTAAATCCCTCTTTAGCCAATCATGCAATAATCCTATCTCTCTCTTTCTTCCTCTTGCCATGCTCCTCTCTCTGTCATCCTATTCTATCCCTCTCTCTCTCATCCTATCTCTCTTTTTATTCCTCTTGCCATGCTCCTGTCTCTCTCTTCCTATCCTATCTCTCGCTTTCTGCCCCTCCCCCTCTCCACCCTCCCCTTCTACACTAATTCACATATTCTGTAAAATAGACCAAGAGAGAGCAGCAGGAGAACTACACCCTGTACGGACTGCATTTTGTCATACTCAGGATATGCCAGAATGGAAAGAGCTTGAATAACACGTCATTATTACAACAAAATTAGAAGAAAAGAAAAACATGGTTAAAATAGAATCAATAATGTCAGTTCCCATGTAAGTGTCCCTGGATTCTGTTTTGCAGACCACCGTACCCTGCCTGACCTTATGGGCCTCTACCAGGAGGGCCAGAGGGTGGAGAGGCACAGCCTCATTCTCTCTCTGTACCTGCCATCCGCAATCTCCATCACACTTGAACACAGATGCTCCCTCCCAGCTAGCACATCCCCACACACTGGAAAAACACACTGTTATTTTGTGAGATTGCCTCTAAAACATGATAGCACAACACATCCTACACTTGATAATAATCTCTATTTAACTAATATGCTGCATTGTAGTGCATTTTTACCTGTAATAAATAGTAATACTGTCATTATCTGCAGCATAGAGAGATAAATCCAGGTTTTTCATAAAGATGCCGCATTACACATATCGGTAGGAAGAGAGGTAGCCTTATTGCTTGTGTGATATTGATACGCACACACACACACACACACACACACACACACACACACACCCACACACACACACAGACGCACGCACGCACGCACGCACACACACGCTGTTGATATTTTATTATGAGCCTAGTCCAGACTAAACAGTGACCTCTTGTGGCCAGTGGATGTATTATCCTATGATACTGCACTCCAGGTTGACATTTGCATGTTTACTTAGCTACTCGTCCCAGTGTTTTCCATTATTCCATTATTCTGATTAATAAACCATCTATAGCACTGTATTTTGCTGTTGTTCAGTCCACTGAATATATCAGTTGGAATGAGTTCTCAGCAACAACAAAAAATAAACATAAACTATAACGCTATGTGCTCTATATAACTATAGCCCATTGCAGAGTACAGGACTTGCCAGTATTATAAGTAATACTGGGCTGCTGAGCTCAACAGTCATGGTTGGTATGTTAGCCCTAGTCTTCCGGGGTCAAGGGTTTTCCACGTTTACGGTTTTCTGTCAAGTCTCTGTGGCATGTTTAGAAAGAAGTGCTGCAGGGATGTCTCTGCCTGGACAAGAACACAGGAGTGACTGACTGGACGTCACCATGGTTATTGAGCTAACTTTTAGGTCGGTTTTCAAATCATAGGTTATTTCCGATTGAATGAGTACAGTCAGGGAGTTTATTTTCTGTACTAACTTGTTTGAAACTAACCCAGAGAATTTTTGGTCTGTGCTATCCGGGATCCTTGGGACATACCTACCCCAATGAAGTTGAAATTATAAGGCCATGAGCAAACAAGAAAATGCTAATCTAGTGACCGGGGACTTAAATGCAAGAAAACTGAAATCCGTTTTACCTAATTTCTACCAGCATGTCACATGTTCAACTGGAGGGAAAAAACTCTAGATCACCTTTACTCCACACACAGTGATGCGGACAAACCTCTCCCTTGCCCTCCAATTGGCAAATTTGACCATAACTCTATCCTTCTAATTCCTGTTTACAAGAAAAAACTAAAAGAGGAAGTACCAGTGACGCGCTCAATACAGAGGTGGTCCAATGAGGCGGATGCTAAGCTACAGGAATGTTTCGCTAGCGCAGACTGGAATATGGTCTGGGATTCATCTGACAGCATTGAGAAATATACCACATCAATCCCCGGCTTCATTGATAAGTGTATTGATGACTTCGTCCCCACAGAGATCGTACATACATATTCCAACCAGGAGCCATGGATTACAGGCAACATCCGCACTGAGCTAAAGATTGGAGCTGCCGCTATCAAGGAGTGGGACACTAATCCGGATGCTTACAAAAAATCCTGCAACGCCCTCCGATGAACCATCAAACAGGAAGTGAAGTGAACAGGAAGTGTCAATACAGGACTAAGATCGAATCCTACTACACCGGCTCTGAAGATCGTCGGATGTGGCAGGGCTTGCAAACTATAACGAATTACAAAGGGAAACCCAGCCATGAGCTGCCCAGTGACGCGAGCCTACCAGACCAAATGGTCACTTTGAGGAAAGCAACACTGAACCATGCATATGTGCACCAGCTGTTCCGGACGAGCTAGCTAAATGCTCACTTCGAGGCAAGCAACACTGAACCATGCATATGTGCACCAGCTGTTCCGGACAACTGTGTGATCATGCCATCCAGAGCCGATGCGAGTAAGACCTTTAAACAGGTTAACATTCACAAGGCTGCAGGGCCAGATGGATTACCAGGATGCATACTCAGCGCATGAGCTGACCAGCTGGTAAGTTTCTTCACTGACATTTTCAACGTCTCCCTGACCCAGTCTTTAATACCTACATGTTTAAAGCAGACCACCATAGTCCATGTGCCAAAGAACGCCAAGGGAACCTATCGCCCTGTAACTATCGCTCTGTAGCACTCACAACTGTAGCCATGAAAGGCTTACATCAACACCCTCATCCCAGACAACATGGACCCACTCCAATTCGCATACCGCCCCAACAGATCCACATGTAACAGTATAGCTTCCGTCCCTCTCCTCACCACAACCTGGGCTCAAACCAGGGACCCTCTGCACACATCAACAACAGTCACCCACGAGTATCGTTACCCATCTCTCCACAAAAGCCACGGCCCTTGCAGAGCAAGGGGAACCACTACTTCAAGGTCTCAAAGTGAGTGACGTCACCGATTGAAACGCTATTAGCGCGCACCACCGCTAACTAGCTAGCCATTTCACATCGGTTACACACAGATGAAGCAATCTCTATTGCACTTCACACTGCAATTTCCCACCTGGACAAAAGGAACACCTACGTGAGAATGCTTGACTACAGCTCAGCGTTCAACACACCAGTGCCCTTCAAGCTTATCACTAAGCTAAGGACCCTGGGACTGAACACCTCCCTCTGCAACTGGATCCTGGACTTCCTGATGGGCCGCCACAGGTGCTGAGGGTAGGCAACAACACATCCGCCACACAAGACTCCAACCCCATCATTAAGTTTGCCAACAGGCCTGATCACCGAGGTCAGATACCTGGCAGTGTGTTGCTAGGACAACCTCTCCCTCAACGTGAGCAAGACCAAGGAGCTAATCGTGGACTTCAGGAAACGGAGGGCCAATCACACCCAGATCGACAGGGCTGTAGTGGAGCAGGTCGAGAACTTCAAGTTCCTTGGTGTCCACATCACTAAGAACCTATCATGGTCCAAAAACACCAATACAGTTGTGAAGAGAGAACGACAACGGCTATTCCCCCTCTGGAGGCTGAAAAGATTTAGCAATGGACCTCAGATCTAAAAAAAAGTTCTAAACCTGCACCATCGAGAGCATCCTGACTAGTTGCAGCACCGCTTGGTATGGCAACTGCTCGGCATCCAACCGCAAGGCGCTATAGAGGGTAGACCTCTATACCAGGCGGTGTTAGAGGAAGGCGCTAAAAATTGTCAAAGACTCTAACCACCGAAGTCATAGACTGTTCTCTCTGCTATTGCACGGCAAGCGGTACCGAAGCCCCAAGTCTAGGTCCAAAAGGCTCCTTAACAGCTTCTACTCCCAAGCCATAAGACTGCTGAACAGTTCATCAAATGGCTACCCGGACTATTTGCATTGAACCCTTATTTTATGATAATACTTTTTTGAACTGACTCTCTTGCACAGGCTCAATGTATACTCAATGGACTCTAACCACACACATACCACACTGACACTCCAACACACACACCCTGCTGCTACTCTCTGTTTATTATCTATGCCAAGTCACTTTACCCATACCGACATGCACATATTACCTCAATTACCTTGTACTCCTGCACATTGACTCTGGAACCAGTACCCCTTGTATACAGTCCCCTTACTGTTTTTACATTTATTTTTTATTTTTATTTAAACTGGCAAGTCAGTTAAGAACAAATTCTTATTTAAAATGACAGCCTATCCCGGCCAAACACGGACGATGCTGGGCCAATTGTTTGCCGCCCTATGGGACTCCCAATCACAGCCAGTTAGGATACAGCCTGGATTCGAACCAGGGACTGTCGTGATGCCTCTTGCACTGAGATGCAGTGCCTTAGACCGCTGCACTACTCGGGTACTCATTGTGTTACCGCTGCTGCGCCTTCTTCACGATGCTGTCTGTGTGGGTGGACCAATTCAGTTTGTCCGTGATGTGTACGCCGAGGAACTTAAAACTTACTACCCTCTCCACTACTGTCCCATCGATGCGGATAGGGGGGTGCTCCCTCTGCTGTTTCCTGAAGTCCACAATCATCTCCTTTGTTTTGTTGACGTTGAGTGAGAGGTTATTTTCCTGACATCACACTCCGAGGGCCCTCACCTCCTCCCTGTAGGCCGTCTCGTCATTGTCGGTAATCAAGCCTACCACTGTAGTGTCGTCCGCAAACTTGATGATTGAGTTGGAGGCGTGCATGGCCACGCAGTCGTGGGTGAACAGGGAGTACAGGAGAGGGCTCAGAACGCACCCTTGTGGGGCCCCAGTGTTGAGGATCAGCGGGGTGGAGATGTTGTTACCTACTCTCACCACCTGGGGGAGGCCCGTCAGGAAGTCCAGTACCCAGTTGCACAGGGCGGGGTCGAGACCCAGGGTCTCGAGCTTGATGACGAGTTTGGAGGGTACTATGGTGTTAAATGGTGAGCTGTAGTCAATGAACAGCATTCTCACATAGGTATTCCTCTTGTCCAGATGGGTTAGTTCAGTGTGCAGTGTGGTTGCGATTGCGTCGTCTGTGGACCTATTGGGGCGGTAAGCAAATTGGAGCGGGTCTAGGGTGTCAGGTAAGGTGGAGGTGATATGGTCCTTGACTAGTCTCTCAAAGCACTTCATGATGACAGAAGTGAGTGCTACGGGGCGGTAGTCGTTTAGCTCAATTACTTTAGATTTCTTGGGAACAGGAACAATGGTGGCCCTCTTGAAGCATGTGGGAACAGCAGACTGGGATAAGGATTTATTGAATATGTCCGTAAACACACCAGGTGTTTAGGGCAGGCATGCCAAGGATGCCAAGGATAGCACTGACCGGGAATTTTTGCAATCAATCACCCAAGTTCTTCCATATTATCTCCAGTGTATGTTTATTTACAACATTGAAATTGTGCATGCTACAATCCAATGCAGTTGTATCTGCTATATATATACCTATACCTACCATTTAAAAGGTCTTCAGAGGTTTAACGCTCATTTGAAACCCCATTTCCTGCGTCTTTTAGCGTTTTTACAGGTCAAAACATAAAGTTCAGCAGATGTAAACATTTACGTCAATCCCCTATTCACAAAGAACGGTTTTTGCTCCTTCTTACCGGGGCCACATTCAGTTGCCAAACGTTGTCGAAAGTTGCAGACATAAATTAAATTAATAGAGCCGACATGAGTCCTCGTTTTATAAGCCATAGAAGCATGTTTCTTCTATATATCACATGTCTATCTGAATGTTCCAAAACGCTGTGTCCCGATGAACGCGCCCCTGCACTCAATATCCCCTGAGTGGGCCAAGGCAATGGTACAGTCGACAGTCTTAGCTTGTTGAATGGAATTTGGGTCATTCCACTGTAAGCTTTTCCTATTCTATTAGGGTAATATGAGGAATTTATATACATTTTGAATAGCTTCCATTGATAGAGACTTAGTTAAAAATACCCAGACATAACGGAAATAATAAAAAACACTGTGGAATGTCACACGACCTGACTTGGGGCTGGTAAGCGAATGCGTAATTAACGGATCTCCACCTCTCCAATCAGCCGGAGTGAGTGACTCCAGAATCTATTCGCAGCTGCTCTACTACCCTCCGCATTTGGAACTGAACAGCTGCTAAAACGTTTGAACAATTTTTCAGAATGCGAACAGGGCATGCTGTCAGACAGGGGCGAACCGGTGCTGTATCTCAACCAGCAGAATAATGGCTGAGGACTATTGGGAGAGCACACTGGCTTTGGGATATTTTTGCTAAGATTACAAGGGCATACGGGATCTCGCGTCCTCGGGTAAGCGACAAAGCAGTCTGTCCTTGTTGCGCAAAACGGTATTTACACCGGGTTGGTTAGCTAGAATACGATGTAAAAAAATGTTTTTGTCAATAGCTACGTTCCGCCGAAAATACTTGATAGCTTGTTGCAGCAACCACTGTTGATGTCAAAAGATCGGTTTACTGTACCTCCCACTTTTAAAGCTCTTCAATCACACGTATTACAATAATTCAACATTGTCTTTGTTGAAGAATAAAACATGTCCAAATGGCATGTTCGTGATCACCGCTTTCTAATCATTCTTAGACTTTGAATCGCTTTCATTCCAATGCATAATCATGCGTAAATGAAACATGTTGCGAGCTAGCTGTAGTTTAGCTAGGAAGGGCCGAGCTGTGCGCAGCCACTGACGCTAGCTTGATAGCTATAGCTAACTAACTAGATCATTTATTAACTTGTTAACGGCGATTACTTTTCTGTCGTGTACCATTGGTTTCTATCGCACACATTAGCTGAATGATTCTTGCATTATAGCTACGAAACCTCATAAAGCTAAACAGCTTAACCAGCTAAAGCTAGGTCACAAATCCTTATTTAGGATATCCCTTCAAAATGAATCGTGCGTACATAATGTGATGGACGTAACGCTACCGGGTATGTTCCTATCCTGGTCAGCTAGCTATAGTCAGTTTGTTTCGTTTTTGTCAGATGGGAACCCAGCAAACTTAAGGGTCTTTTGGGATGCCATTGGGGAGACCCTCTACACTGTGTGAATAGCTCATTTGCCTGCTTGCATGCAATTTCTAGTGTCTTGCTTGTTTTTGTCATGATTACCCCGGTTACATATGAGCTAAGGATGCACGACTAGCTGCTATGTTGTTGATTAACTGCAGTCACAAACCTCCAGGGTGCTAGTCACCTGCTGTTGACAACCTGGGCATTGCCTTCAAAACGTCATCTTGATGTTGAGCTGTCCCATCAGTACCAGGCGGGCAGGCAGCCCTGTCGGATTCGCATAGGCGGGCAGGCAGCACTGTCTGATTCTCATGGTCACACTGCTCCATGTCAACAAGGTTCATGATGCACCAGTTTTAAAAGTATGTGAACACAAACACATAGGGACAACTAGACCTATCTGAGAGGATGCCAGTGCACCCGGACAGTTTCTGTGCTCGTGCTGTTTTTTTGTTTTATTCCTACAATTGTAAAGCGACTTTGGGTCCTTGAAAAGCGCTAGATCCCATTTATTATTATCATTATTATTAAGGCCAGGCTTGCCTAAAAATGATTTCTAAGAATTATTCAGACAGGCACTTTGTTTTATTTTACATTTAGCCTAACTGCACAGGACAAGTTAAGTTTAATGTTTCAAACACAAAGTAAATAGCCTCTTAAAATCAAATACCTTTTTGGAGTGTCTTCATCTAAGATTTCACTTCTAGATTTCCCTGCAATGGATGCCAGAGGAGGAGAACCTTACTCCACTCTCACCATCCAAAGTATTCCAACTATTTCAAATGTTTTCTCTGTGAATCCTTTGTGAAAAATATGACTTAGTTTAGCTAATGGTCAGTCAGTGACATACCCAATAGCCTTTCCAACAACAGTAGAACCACTTTAGATTGTTGAGATAATGATGACATTCTCAACATACCTCAGGGTCTTAGTATAAACAAAGACATTCTTACACCAGGGCTATCTAAGCCCCATAAGATTACCCTGTCCGCCCTCCTGCTCACCCCATGCCTCCAAAGTCTACAGCACTAACACAACTGTCACCAGATAGCCTAGAAGTGCCCATTTTCTTCGGATGGACAGCGTTCAGAGTGCATACAGAAGAAGTCCCCTTTTAGGCCAATATGCAATTTAATGGGTCACCAAGCGTCTAGCCTTCAAAAGAGAAGCTTTGGAGCTGAAACTGTTGGGCATCGTCGTGCCAAATTGAGTCATTAGTCACAAGGCAAAAACATGGGCTTCTGGAGGTTTGGCACAACTTTAGTAGTCGGCCCAGTCCTGAATATCTCCCAGATGCTCAAGAGACTAACTGCTATTTTTTTCCATTGGTATTTAGTATTTGCTTTTTCAGTACTATTTGAAAGATAAGTTGAGATGTAGTTTTCAAGGTCATTGAACATGTCTGTTTGGACACACCTTCTCATTCAAGGGTCTTTATTTATTTATTTGTAATATTTTCTACATTGTAGAATAATAGTGAACACATCACATCTATGAAAGAACACATGAAATCATGTTGTAACCAAATATGTGTTAAACAAATCAACATTTATTTTATGTTTGAGAATCTTCAAAGTGGCCACCCTTTGCCTTGCTGACAGCTTTGCACACTCTTGGCATTCTCTCAACCAGCTTCATGAGGTAGTCACCTGGAATGCATTTCAATTCACAGGTGTACCTTGTTAAATGTTCATTTGTGGAATTTCTTTCTTAATGCGTTTGAGCCAATCAGTTGTGGTGTGACAAGGTAGAGGTGGTATACAGAAGACAGCCCTATCTGGTAAAAGACAAGTCCATATTATGGCAAGAACAGCTCAAATAAGCAAAGAGAAACAACCGTCCATCAGAACTTTGAAAGTTTCTTCAAGTGCAGTCGCAAAAACTATTAAGCGCTATGATGAAACTGGCTCTCATGAGGACCGCCACAGGAAAGGAAGACCCAGAATTATCTGCTTCAGAGGATAAGTTAGGGTTAACTGCACCTCAGATTGCAGCCCAAATAAATACTAACAGACACACCTCAATATCAACTGTTCATTGAGACTATGTGAATCAGGTCTTCCTTTTCTGTGACGGTCGAATTGCTGCAAAGAAACCATTACTAAAGGACACCAATAAGAAGAGACTTGCTTGGGCCAAGAAAGACAAGCAATGGACATTAGACCTGTGGAAATCTGTCTTTTCATCTGATGATTCCAAATGTTATATTTTTGGTTCCAACCGCTGTGTCTTTGTGAGGTGCAGAGTAGGTTAACGGATGATCTCCGGGTGCTTGCTGGTGATACTGTCTGTGATTTATTTACAATTCAAGGCACACTTAACCAGCATGGCTACCACAGCATTCTGCAGCGATACCATCCCTTCTGGTTTGTGCTTAGTGGGACTATCATTTGATTTTCAACAGGACAATGACCCAAAACACACCTCCAGGCTGGGTAAGGGTTATTTGACTAAGAAGAAGAGTGATGGTGCTGCATCAGATGACCTGGCCTCCACAATCACCCGGCCTCCACAATCACCCGGCCTCCACAATCACCCAACCTCCACAATCACCTGGCCTCCACAATCACCCAACCTCAACCAAATCGGGATGAGTGGGATCGCAGAGTAAAGGAAAAGCTGCAAACAAGTGCTCAGCATATGTGGGAAATCCTTCAAGGCTGTTGGAAAAGCATTCCAGGTGAAGCTGGTGGAGAGAATGCCAAGAGTGCATCAAGGCAAAGCGTGGCTACTTTGATTTTTTTTTGGTTACGACATGATTCCATGTGTTATTTCATAGTTTGGATGTTTTCACTATTTACAATGTAGAAAATAGTAAAAATGTACGAAAAAACCTGAAAAACCCTTGAATGAGTAGGTGCCCATTTTTTTTTATTTTTTAATTTGACCCCTTTTTCCTCCCCAATTTCGTGATATCCAATAGTTTTTAGTAGCTACTATCTTGTCTCATCGCTACAACTCCCGTACGGGCTCGGGAGAGACGAAGGTTGAAAGTCATGCGTCCTCCGATACACAAAAAGCCAGCGTCGGAGGAGGAAACACCGTGCCCCTGGCAACCTTGGTTAGCGTGCACTGTGCCCGGCCCGCCACAGGTGCGCGATGAGTCAAGGATATCCCTACCGGCCAAGCCCTCCCTAACCCGGACAACGCTGGGCCAATTGTGCGTCGCCCCACGGACCTCCCGGTCGTGACAGAGCCTGGGCGCGAACCCAGAGTCTCTTGTGGCACAGCTGGCGCTGCAGTACAGCGCCCTTAACCACTGCGCCACCCGGGAGGCCCAGGTGCCCAAACTTTTGACTGGTACTGTATATATATTTTTAAGACCATCATGGTACCAGTAATTGCTTTTGAAACACCAGATGTATGTCGTCCTTCTGTCACACACAGAAGAAGTTACAAGGATCATTTAGTTGCTAATGGAAGCCTGCAGTACCCTGGTCAGCCTTCAACTTGAGTTACTCAATGAGAGGGGTCAGCATTGAGCTAACCTCAACGTCATTTCGTTATGAATCGTTATCTTAACCGATTTTATTTGGCTTCAATGCGCTATTGAATCTTCACATAGGAAAGAATGGTGTCACGTGATCAATGGCTTTGTCCATTCATATACAGTGCCTTGCGAAAGTATTCGGCCCCCTTGAACTTTGCGACCTTTTGCCACATTTCAGGCTTCAAACATAAAGATATACAACTGTATTTTTTTGTGAAGAATCAACAACAAGTGGGACACAATCATGAAGTGGAACGACATTTATTGGATATTTCAAACCTTTTTAACAAATCAAAAACTGAAAAATTGGGCGTGCAAAATTATTCAGCCCCCTTAAGTTAATACTTTGTAGCGCCACCTTTTGCTGCGATTACAGCTGTAAGTCGCTTGGGGTATGTCTCTATCAGTTTTGCACATCGAGAGACTGACATTTTTTCCCATTCCTCCTTGCAAAACAGCTCGAGCTCAGTGAGGTTGGATGGAGAGCATTTGTGAACAGCAGTTTTCAGTTCTTTCCACAGATTCTCGATTGGATTCAGGTCTGGACTTTGACTTGGCCATTCTAACACCTGGATATGTTTATTTTTGAACCATTCCATTGTAGATTTTGCTTTATGTTTTGGATCATTGTCTTGTTGGAAGACAAATCTCCGTCCCAGTCTCAGGTCTTTTGCAGACTCCATCAGGTTTTCTTCCAGAATGGTCCTGTATTTGGCTCCATCCATCTTCCCATCAATTTTAACCATCTTCCCTGTCCCTGCTGAAGAAAAGCAGGCCCAAACCATGATGCTGCCACCACCATGTTTGACAGTGGGGATGGTGTGTTCAGGGTGATGAGCTGTGTTGCTTTTACGCCAAACATAACGTTTTGCATTGTTGCCAAAAAGTTCAATTTTGGTTTCATCTGACCAGAGCACCTTCTTCCACATGTTTGGTGTGTCTCCCAGGTGGCTTGTGGCAAACTTTAAACAACACTTTTTATGGATATCTTTAAGAAATGGCTTTCTTCTTGCCACTCTTCCATAAAGGCCAGATTTGTGCAATATACGACTGATTGTTGTCCTATGGACAGAGTCTCCCACCTCAGCTGTAGATCTCTGCAGTTCATCCAGAGTGATCATGGGCCTCTTGGCTGCATCTCTGATCAGTCTTCTCCTTGTATGAGCTGAAAGTTTAGAGGGACGGCCAGGTCTTGGTAGATTTGCAGTGGTCTGATACTCCTTCCATTTCAATATTATCGCTTGCACAGTGCTCCTTGGGATGTTTAAAGCTTGGGAAATCTTTTTGTATCCAAATCCGGCTTTAAACTTCTTCACAACAGTATCTCGGACCTGCCTGGTGTGTTCCTTGTTCTTCATGATGCTCTCTGCGCTTTTAACGGACCTCTGAGACTATCACAGTGCAGGTGCATTTATACGGAGACTTGATTACACACAGGTGGATTGTATTTATCATCATTAGTCATTTAGGTCAACATTGGATCATTCAGAGATCCTCACTGAACTTCTGGAGAGAGTTTGCTGCACTGAAAGTAAAGGGGCTGAATAATTTTGCACGCCCAATTTTTCAGTTTTTGATTTGTTAAAAAAGTTTGAAATATCTAATAAATGTCGTTCCACTTCATGATTGTGTCCCACTTGTTGTTGATTCTTCACAAAAAAATACAGTTTTATATCTTTATGTTTGAAGCCTGAAATGTGGCAAAAGGTCGCAAAGTTCAAGGGGGCCGAATACTTTCGCAAGGCACTGTATACAGTCTTTTTGTGACGCCCAGTATAGGCAAAGTCTGAATGATGAGAGCTCCCTTAATAGCAAAAGACTATCATTAGTGTCAAATCCAACCACTGAGTTCTCATCAGTTTTTAATCCAAAATGAAGCAGCTTCTCTTCTCGAGGCTTAAACATTTGTCTTATTTGACTACTGAGGAGTGAATGACCTGTCATCCTTTGACTGTTGTAGAGGATAATTTAATATGATGTGTCAATCTTTGTTAGTAGTTCCCCCTACAGGACAGGTTAACAACTGTTTAACAATGTGTTTGTTTACTTGTGTCTGTCTGTGCCCTCAGAGAGCTTGAACTGTGGCTACCCCTCCGCCCTCTGCGTCTCGGCCCCCGCCCTCCACGTCTCGCCCCCCACCCTCCGCATCCCGCCCCCCGCTGCCCCCTCTGATGGACCGCATGAGGAAGATCAAGCGGCAGCTGTCCCTCACCCTGAGGGGGGGCAACAGTGGGGATAAGACCAGTGAGACCATCAGCCCTCAGGACACAGCGCACAGTCACAGTGACTCCGGTACAGTGGCTGATACAAACCAACACAGTCACAGTGACTACAGTACAGTGGCTGATACAAACCAACACACACAATGACTCTGGTACAGTGACTGATACAAACCAACACAATGACTCCAGTAGAGGCTGACCCATACCAAGTTACCTATACAATGACTCCAGTAGAGGCTGAGCCCTACCAAGTTACCTATACAATGACTCCAGTAGAGGCTGAGCCCTACCAAGTTACCTATACAATGATTCCAGTAGAGGCTGAGCCCTACCAAGTTACCTATACAATGACTCCAGTAGAGGCTGAGCCCTACCAAGTTACCTATACAATGACTCCAGTAGAGGCTGAGCCCTACCAAGTTACCTATACAATGATTCCAGTAGAGGCTGAGCCCTACCAAGTTACCTATACAATGACTCCAGTAGAGGCTGACCCCTACCAAGTTACAGTGGGGCAAAAAAGTATTTAGTCAGCCACCAATTGTGCAAGTTCTCCCACTTAAAAAGATGAGAGAGGCCATAGGTACACTTCAACTATGACAGACAAAATGAGAAAAAAAATCCAGAAAATCACATTGTAGGATTTTTAATGAATTTATTTGCAAATTATGGTGGAAAATAAGTATTTGGTCACCTACAAACAAGCAAGATTTCTGGCTCTCACAGACCTGTATCTTATTCTTTAAGAGGCTCCTCTGTCCTCCACTCGTTACCTGTATTAATGGCATCTGTTTGAACTTGTTATCAGTATAAAATACACCTGTCCACAACCTCAAACAGTCACACTCCAAACTCCACTATGGCCAAGACCAAAGAGCTGTCAAAGGATACCAGAAACAAAATTGTAGACCTGCACCAGGCTGGGAAGACTGAATCTGCAATAGGTAAGCAGCTTGGTTTGAAGAAATCAACTGTGGGAGCAATTATTAGGAAATGGAAGACATACAAGACCACCGATAATCTCCCTCGATCTGGGGCTCCACGCAAGATCTCACCCCTTGGGGTCAAAATGATCACAAGAACGGTGAGCAAAATCCCAGAACCACACGGGGGGACCTAGTGAATGACCTGCAGAGAGCTGGGACCAAAGTAACAAAGCCTACCATCAGCAAGGGCATTGAAGATGAAACGTGGCTGGGTCTTTCAGCATGACAATGATCCCAAACACACAGCCCGGGCAATGAAGGAGTGGCTTCGTAAGAAGCATTTCAAGGTCCTAGAGTGGCCTAGCCAGTCTCCAGATTTCAACCCCATAGAGTTGAAAATCCGTGTTGCCCAGCAACAGCCACAAAACATCGCTGCTCTAGAGGAGATCTGCATGGAGGAATGGGCCAAAATACCAGCAACAGTGTGTGAAAACCTTGTGAAGACAGAAAACGTTTGACCTCTGTCATTGCCAACAAAGGGTATATAACAAAGTATTGAGATAAACCTTTGTTATTGACCAAATACTTATTTTCCACCATAATTTGCAAATAAATTCATTAAAAATCCTACAATGTGATTTTCTGGATTTTTTTTCTCATTTTGTCTGTCATAGTTGAAGTGCACCTATGATGAAAATGACAGGCCTCATCTTTTTAAGTGGGAGGACTTGCACAATTGGTGGCTGACTAAATACTTTTTTTGCCCCACTGTACCTATACAATACAATGACTCCAGTATAGGCTGACCCCTACCAAGTTACCTATACAATACAACTGTAGGATACTTCACCCCTGAATGATTATACTGCAACAACCAATATGGCAGTATCTTTGACCAATTAGGCCTAATTGTCAAAGAAGTAATAACAGGTGAAACTGCACACAGCTTTGTAGTTCAATGTGCAGAATGTTTAGTTTAGTTTGGACCATCTTTATGCTCAAGGCGGGAGTTATTTTATCCTTCTTTCCATAATGGTGATATGAAAAACCAAAATGGTGTGATGAAAAGCTCTCAAATTGACTGATTCAACTGTTTTCTTACCAGAGACGTAATGTGTCGTCTCCAAATGTTTACAACTGTACTCATCAATATTTAAATTAGGTCTGCTGTAAAAGGTTACGTTTTCTTTCTTTCTTATACAAGCATGCCACACATGACTGGGTGACCTGAAACCAATGATGACTCAGTATCATTTGTGGGAGTACTGTACATGCAACAGAGTAGTGTCACTCTTGTGCAAAGCTCTGCAGTGCAAACATTACACCCTTTTATGGCTTCTCTGCTACTTGGGATACATGGTTTAGGGTAGTGGTAGGTCTTACCTTACCATCACTCCACAGTGTGTGTTCTTAAATTCAATCTGGAGTGCTTAGAGTGCGCTCGTAAATTCATCAGTTATTCTGCGCTCTGGCACACTCGGACGAGAGTGCTCTGAAATTGGAGTAGATATTGCCAGAGTGAATTTACGAACGCACCCACAGATTCACACACAAAATAGGCAATAGCTACACTTTTCCAAATCCTATATGGCTCCACCCTGAAGGATCTGGTGATGATGGGGTGGGTGTTTGTGTGATAACGGTGCTTCTGGTTCCTGCTTGCTATTCTTAATTTGATCCGACGCATGTCTCTTCCAGCATGGCTCTCTGTGTTCTAATACTGGCTGTATTGATGCTGTCTCAGGAGGTTGCAATCAAACAACGTCAGTCTATTCTCCTCAACTTGACTCCCTGGTGGGAAAAAAAAATTAAGAATTTGTGCACTAAAACCAATCAACATTTTGAATTTAAAAAAAATCCTTTGAAAAACTGTTTAGAATGAGAAATGAATTTGGCTTTGTGAAGTAATGAACAAAGTGCTGTTGTGTAATATAATTTACCATCAACTGTGATTATTAGAGGCAGTAAGCATGGGCCACATCTGGCCTGTACAATGCAATGAAACCAGTTCATGCAGCTCAGAAACTTCTCAGTAAACCCTGTTACTAATACTGAAGGTTTTCCTTGTCAATTGACCCCATATTTTTTTTGTCTTCCAGTGTGTATTAACCTCTTTTGGAAAGTGAATCGCATGCTCTGAAAGATGGACATTTGTACGTGTTTCCCCCGGTTCATTTGGTTAATCCTTTAATTTCAAGTTACCGGCTCTTTTCTTTCCTTCCCTGTTTCTTCTCATCTTAACCACCATTACTCTGTGTCTTCTCATCTTAACCACCATTACTCTGTTCTTCTCTACCAAATGTTACTGCCTACTTCTGTAACATTTCCACTTTTCTCCCCAATACTACATCTTCATCCATGACTTTTCATTTGTTTTTCTGTTTTTCTCTTCTTTCTACACCCCTTCCCCCTTTTTGTTGTCCTGTCTTCATCCCAATCATGATCTGTTTCCTCTTTCATTTGCTTTGAACCCCTGTCCCCGATCATACCATGCCCTGCCGTGCCCTGTGTCCCCCGTCCACCTCACAACCACCACCTCCACCTGCATTGTCCTTCGATGACTCCCACCCGTACCCCATTCCTCCCTCCTGTGTGTGTCTCCCCTGTGTCTCTGCCTCCCCACCCTTCTCTCTCCCAGAGACCATGTCAGTGCGGGGCAGTGGCACTGGCAGTTTGCGGGGTTCAGTGCGAGGCAGTGGTGGTGGAGGCTCGTTCAGCATGCACTCCCTGCTCCAGTCGTACGGCTCCGCCCTGCGCCGACCACACAGCCTGGGCCGCAGCCTCAGCTCCTATCTCAACCACACCACACGCCTGGGTACAAAACACTTGGCCCACACAGGGAAGGGGAATGTGTGTGTGTGTCTGCTCTGGGAGTGTGTTTGTGACCTCTGGCTACAAGTGTGTGAGTGTGTATGTTAAGGGTGTGTTATGACTGGTCATGTTATAGACTTACAGTGCCTTCAGAAAGTATTCACACCCCCTTGACTTATTCCACATTTTCTTGTTTCAGCCTGATTTCAAAATTGACTAAATATATATATTTTTTTCTACACACAATACCCCATAATGACATAGTGAAAACATGTTTTCAAATGTGTTGAAAAGGAAATATCACATTTACATAAGTATTCACACCCCTGAGTCAATACTTTATTGAATCACCTTTGGCGTCGATTACAGCTTTCAGTTGTCTTCGGTATGTCTGTTTTCAGCTTCGCACATCTGGATTCTGGGATTTTCTCCCGTTCTTCCTTGCAGATTTTTCTCAAGTTCTGTTAAGTTAGGTGGGGAGCTGCAGTGAACAGCAATCTTCAAGTCTTTATCCAGATTTTTAATGGGATTCAGGTCTGGGCTTTGGCTGGGTAAAATCTTCACCCCCTGTCTAAGGCCATTTATACTCTGAAGCAGGTTCTCATCAAGGATGTGGCTGTATTTGGCTTCTTCTATCCTTACCAGTCTCCTAGTCCCTGCTGCTGAAAAGCATCCCCATAGCATGATGCCTCCACCACCATGCTTCACGGTAGGGATGGTGTTAGATAGCACTTTGCATTCAGGTCAGAGTTACATTTTTGTTTCATCAGATCACAGCATCTTTTGCCGTATGATCTGTCTTTCACGTGCCCTTTTTTTAAACTCCAGGCGTGCTGTCGTGTGTCTTTTCTCAGGAGTGGCTGCCGCCTGGTCACTCTCCCATGAAGCCCAGATTGCTAAAGTGCTGTAGAGACTTGTCCTTCTGGCAGGTTCTCCCGTCTCAGCCAAGGAACTCTGTAGTTCTGTCCGAGTGGTCATTGGGTTCTTGGTCATCTCCCTGACCAAGGCCCTTCTTGCCCAATGTCTCAGTTTGGTCAGACAGACAGCTCTAGGTCTTTTACATATTTTCCCAATGATGGAGACCACTGTGCTCTTGGAAACTTTCAACACTCTAGAAATTGTTTTATACCCTTCTCCAGATATTTTTATTTAACTAGACAAGTCAGTTAAGAACAAATTCTTATTTTCAATGACTGCCTAGGAACAGTGGGTTAACTGCCTGTTCAGGGGCAGAACGACAGATGTGTACCTTGTCAGCTCGGGGATTCGAACTTGCAACCAACGCTCTAACCACTAGGCTACCCTGCTGCCCCAATATATGCCTCATCACAATACTATCTTGGAGATCTATAGACCATTCCTTGGACTTCATGGTATAGTTTCTGCTCTGATGTGCACTGTCAACTGTGGGACCTTATATAGACAGGTGTGTTACTTTCCAAATCATGTCCAATCAATTAAATTTACCTCAGGTGGACTCCAATCATGTTGAAGAAACATCTCAAGGATGATCAATAGAAACAGGATGCACCTGAGCTCCATTTGGATTGTCATAGCAAAGGGGTGTGGCTACTTACGGAAATATTTAATTTACGTACTGTATTTCATTTTTCAATATATTTGCAAACATTTCACTTTGTCATTATGTGGTATTGTGTGTAGATGGGTAAAACATTTTATATTTAATCCATGTTGAATTCAGGCTGTAACGCAACAAAATGTGCAATAAGTCAAGGGGTATGAATACTTTCTGAAGACACTATATATGCCTGTTTTTTTGTTTTTTTTGTCCTAGTATGGGATTAAGTTAATTACATATTTTGAAAACTGTTTGGAGAGTAGATTTAAAAGCTGATAAGCACATCACACCAGTGCTGTATAACAAGTTAACAACAGTGAGAGAAACCTCTAATAGTTGTAGTGGGAGACAACAGCGAGGAAACAAAATGATAAGACATCAGCGAAGAATTGCTTTACCTCTCAAATCTTACTGTGACGGTACCGTATGCTCCCCTCCTGGTGCCTTTTGAACCAAAACGTTTCCCAGAAAGCAAACGTATAATGAAAGTTAACAGACACAGGGCGAGTAGAACATTATTGTCAAAGGTTGTAAGATTATGATCGTTAGATTGCGATAGGACATTGAGAGCTGGTAACCCTAGCACTCTTCCATGTGGACCAGGAGTTGAGAGTGTTGCTGTGTGTTTGTACAGAGATAGTTCATGAAGATGTGAAGATCGGCTCTGATGGGGAGAGTGACCAGGTCTCGGCCACCTCTTCTGATGAAGTACACAGTCCTGTCAGGGTCCGCCTCAGGAACAACTCTGTACGCAAGATATCCACCGAGGTACACACACTCTCACACACACAGACTCACGCACTCACACTCTCTCTTATAACACTAGTAACACATGAGGTGTTTTATTCTAACTTCTAACCGTTAACTTCTAATCTTCAACCTCTAACTTTGTATCTTTTCCGTTAGGATATAAACAAGCGGTTGTCCTTGCCTGCGGACATCCGTCTCCCAGATGGCTACCTGGAGAAGTTCTGTCTGAACAGTCCTCTTTTTGACAAACCTCTGAGCCGGAGGCTAAGGAGAGTCTCCCTGGTAGGTTACTGCCCCCTCCCCCCCCCCCCTCTTTCCTCCTCTGTCTCCCTGGTAGGTTACTGCCCCCTCCCTCTCTGTCCTCCTCTGTCTCCCTGATAGGTTACTGCCCCCTCCCCCCCCCCTCTTTCCTCCTCTATGTCTCCCTGGTAGGTTACTGCCCCCTCCCTCTCTGTCCTCCTCTATGTCTCCCTGATAGGTTACTGCCCCCTCCCTCTCTGTCCTCCTCTATGTCTCCCTGATAGGTTACTGCCCCCTCCCCCCCCCCTCTTTCCTCCTCTATGTCTCCCTGGTAGGTTACTGCCCCCTCCCTCTCTGTCCTCCTCTATGTCTCCCTGGTAGGTTACTGCCCCCTCCCTCTCTGTCCTCCTCTATGTCTCCCTGGTAGGTTACTGCCCCCTCCCCCCCCATCTTTCCTCCTCTATGTCTCCCTGGTAGGTTACTGCCCCCTCCCTCTCTGTCCTCCTCTATGTCTCCCTGGTAGGTTACTGCCCCCTCCCTCTCTGTCCTCCTCTATGTCTCCCTGATAGGTTACTGCCCCCTCCCTCTCTGTCCTCCTCTATGTCTCCCTGATAGGTTACTGCCCCCTCCCCCCCCCCTCTTTCCTCCTCTATGTCTCCCTGGTAGGTTACTGCCCCCTCCCTCTCTGTCCTCCTCTATGTCTCCCTGGTAGGTTACTGCCCCCTCCCTCTCTGTCCTCCTCTATGTCTCCCTGGTAGGTTACTGCCCCCTCCCCCCCCATCTTTCCTCCTCTATGTCTCCCTGGTAGGTTACTGCCCCCTCCCTCTCTGTCCTCCTCTATGTCTCCCTGGTAGGTTACTGCCCCCTCCCTCTCTGTCCTCCTCTATGTCTCCCTGATAGGTTACTGCCCCCTCCCTCTCTGTCCTCCTCTATGTCTCCCTGATAGGTTACTGCCCCCTCCCTCTTTGTCCTCCTCTATGTCTCCCTGGTAGGTTACTGCCCCCTCCCTCTCTGTCCTCCTCTATGTCTCCCTGGTAGGTTACTGCCCCCTCCCTCTCTGTCCTCCTCTATGTCTCCCTGATAGGTTACTGCCCCCTCCCTCTCTGTCGTCCTCTATGTCTCCCTGGTAGGTTACTGCCCCCTCCCTCTCTGTCCTCCTCTGTCTCCCTGGTAGGTTACTGCCCCCTCCCTCTCTGTCCTCCTCTATGTCTCCCTGGTAGGTTACTGCCCCCTCCCTCTCTGTCCTCCTCTATGTCTCCCTGGTAGGTTACTGCCCCCTCCCTCTCTGTCCTCCTCTATGTCTCCCTGGTAGGTTACTGCCCCCTCCCTCTCTGTCCTCTATGTCTCCCTGATAGGTTACTGCCCCCTCCCTCTCTGTCCTCCTCTATGTCTCCCTGATAGGTTACTGCCCCCTCCCTCTTTGTCCTCCTCTATGTCTCCCTGGTAGGTTACTGCCCCCTCCCTCTCTGTCCTCCTCTATGTCTCCCTGGTAGGTTACTGCCCCCTCCCTCTCTGTCCTCCTCTATGTCTCCCTGATAGGTTACTGCCCCCTCCCTCTCTGTCCTCCTCTATGTCTCCCTGGTAGGTTACTGCCCTCTCCCTCTCTGTCCTCCTCTATGTCTCCCTGATAGGTTACTGCCCCCTCCCTCTCTGTCCTCCTCTATGTCTCCCTGGTAGGTTACTGCCCCCTCCCTCTCTTTCCTCTATGTCTCCCTGATAGGTTACTGCCCCCTCCCTCTCTTTCCTCCTCTATGTCTCCCTGATAGGTTACTGCCCCCTCCCTCTCTTTCCTCCTCTATGTCTCCCTGATAGGTTACTGCCCCCTCCCTCTCTTTCCTCCTCTATGTCTCCCTGATAGGTTACTGCCCCCTCCCTCTCTGTCCTCTTCTATGTCTCCCTGATAGGTTACTGCCCCCCCCCCCCTCTTTCCTCCTCTATGTCTCCCTGGTAGGTTACTGCCCCCTCCCTCTCTGTCCTCCTCTTTGTCTCCCTGGTAGGTTACTGCCCCCTCCCTCTCTGTCCTCCTCTCTGTCTCCCTGATAGGTTACTGCCCCCTCCCTCTCTGTCCTCCTCTATGTCTCCCTGATAGGTTACTGCCCCCTCCCTCTCTGTCCTCCTCTATGTCTCCCTGGTAGGTTACTGCCCCCTCCCTCTCTGTCCTCCTCTTTGTCTCCCTGATAGGTTACTGCCCCCTCCCTCTCTGTCCTCCTCTATGTCTCCCTGATAGGTTACTGCCCCCTCCCTCTCTTTCCTCTATGTCTCCCTGATAGGTTACTGCCCCCTCCCTCTCTGTCCTCCTCTATGTCTCCCTGATAGGTTACTGCCCCCTCCCTCTCTTTCCTCCTCGTCCTCTATGTCCTCATGCTCACTCTGTCTGGCCCATGCTTTTTTCATGAGCTGTCTTGTCCCTGTGTGTGTTGAGCTCTTAAGACTCTCCCTCTTGCATTTTAGTTCTTGTATTTTCATGTGCACTACAATTTTGTTCTCCCCTGCGGTTATGCCTTGCTATACTGTTCCTCCACCATTTTTTTTCATTGATATTTATTCAAGGTCAGAGCTTACACGTTCACTGCCAGACATCTCAACAGAAGTGGTTGCACGTGTCCTGATGAGATTGACCTTCTTTGTATCATCTTCCTGGATAAAGCCAGTCTCGTAGTTCATCTTCCTGGATAAAGCCAGTCTCGTAGTTCATCTTCCTGGATAAAGCCAGTCTCGTAGTTCATCTTCCTGGATAAAGCCAGTCTCGTAGTTCATCTTCCTGGATGAAGCCAGTCTCGTAGTTCATCTTCCTGGATGAAGCCAGTCTCGTAGTTTGTAACAATGTTCTGGAGTCTGTCTGTTTGTCATATTTGTGAATAACAAAGCATGTTCTCATTCTGTGATTTTACATGTGGTAAGACTTCTAGAATCCTCTAAAGATACAATGTGTTTTTTCTCTCAGTCCGAGATTGGCTTTGGGAAGCTGGAGACCTATGTGAAGCTGGATAAGCTAGGAGAGGTATGCTGTTACAAACATATACATTGACATTACCCTACCCCTTAGTCGTTGTTTATTTGCTCTGGCAGTGTTGAGGTTTGCTGCTGCTACTGTTCACATGTACTGTATGCACTGCTTTTATGATGTGCTCCTACTGTAGTCTGTCTAAGTATTATCTCTCTCCCAGGGAACCTATGCCACGGTATACAAAGGGCGCAGCAAGCTGACTGACAACCTGGTGGCTCTGAAAGAGATCCGATTGGAGCATGAGGAGGGGGCTCCCTGCACTGCCATCAGAGAAGGTGAGACACCACACCACCACAGGGTGGGCACTGGGCATAGTGCCCAAACACCTTTGTGTCGGGTGGGCCTGAGCCTGGGCCGCCAGCTAAAAATAAAACCCAACAGGTTGGAAAGTGGAAACCAGAGCAAGCCAAGGGAGCACTGGCTATTTACAGGATTGACCTCAGTCAACCACAGTTGCTGCTGCTGACCTCTGATATGGAAAGAGTTGAGGCATGCTGTATAAGTATTTTTTAAAATCATGCATTGGTTATCTCTCTCTCCCCCAGTGTCTCTGCTGAAGGATCTGAAACACGCGAACATAGTGACCCTCCATGACATCATCCACACGCAGAAGTCTCTCACGCTGGTCTTTGAGTACCTGGTGAGTCATCGTCCACACAGAAAGGAGGAGAAGCATAAGAGCATCTGACAGCGCGTCACACACACTGTTCATCTGTCGACTCCTTACATTTTGAATGAAAACAAATCCAAATGAATTTGTTTGTGCCAGTGTCAAAGTTGTGTAAATGATTTGTGATTTGTCACGCAGGATAAAGACCTTAAGCAGTATCTGGAGGATTGTGGCAACTCTATCCACATGCACAATGTGAAGGTGAGGCACTCATCAGCCTACAATACCTTGATACATGATTTCCCTTACATTCTTTATCATTATATAGCATGTATCAGCATGTATCATAAAACGGAATTCTATCATTCCAGTCCGATGTATACATCTACTCAACAGTAGATGAAATGGCACGGTGCCAATAGTTTTTAAATGTGTAGTTAGTGATTTAGTAGGGTCTTTACTGGTGTCTTTTGTCGTTGCACATTGTCTCCCTGTGGCTCTCTCACCTACAGTATACCTCTCATGTCTCAGTGTGTCCCTGTGTCTCTCTCACCTACAGTATACCTCATGTCTCAGTGTGTCCCTGTGTCTCAGTGTGTCCCTGTGTCTCAGTGTGTCCCTGTGTCTCAGTGTGTCCCTGTGTCTCTGGGTGGTCTGTGTCTCTGGGTGGTCTGTGGTATTGTCATGTCTTTGCAGACATGTCTTATCTCATGTCTGTTACTGTGCCTTTCCTCCTCAGCTCTTCCTGTTCCAGCTGCTGCGTGGCCTCAACTACTGCCACCGCCGCAAAGTCCTCCACAGAGACCTCAAACCCCAGAACCTGCTCATCAACGACCGCGGAGAGCTCAAACTGGCTGACTTTGGTCAGTACCTCCAACTGTACAGACAGTCTTATCACCACACCTCAGAAGTCTCTGTGGAACCAGAGTATTATCTGTAGTGCTTCAGTTTAACGTTCTCAATAATTAAGAGTAACGACAAAACGATGTGTTCAGAAAAAAAGGACATCCATTTTTTTGTTGGTAGTACGACAGAGTTTTGTTGGTAGTATGACAGAGTTTTGTTGGTAGTATGACAGAGTTTTGTTGGTAGTACGACAGAGTTTTGTTGGTAGTATGACAGAGTTTTGTTGGTAGTATGACAGAGTTTTGTTGGTATTACGACAGAGTTTTGTTGGTAGTATGACAGAGTTTTGTTGGTAGTACGACAGAGTTTTGTTGGTATTACGACAGAGTTTTGTTGGTAGTATGACAGAGTTTTGTTGGTATTACGACAGAGTTTTGTTGGTAGTATGACAGAGTTTTGTTGGTAGTACGACAGAGTTTTGTTGGTAGTACGACAGAGTTTTGTTGGTAGTACGACAGAGTTTTGTTGGTAGTACGACAGAGTTTTGTTGGTAGTACGACAGAGTTTTGTTGGTAGTACGACAGAGTTTTGTTGGTAGTACGACAGAGTTTTGTTGGTAGTACGACAGAGTTTTGTTGGTAGTACGACAGAGTTTTGTTGGTAGTACGACAGAGTTTTGTTGGTGTAATAAGCCAATATGCCCCAAGAGCCTCTCCCACAAACTGTCATGTAAAAATGTTAAGCTTCTTTCAAACGTTTTGTTGAATAGTGAATCATGCTTTTGTCTCAGGCCTGGCCCGGGCTAAGTCCATTCCCACCAAGACATACTCCAACGAGGTGGTGACGCTATGGTACCGTCCCCCAGACATCCTCCTAGGAAGCACTGACTACTCAACGCAGATAGATATGTGGTAAGAATAAACTATTGGTCTTAGCCAATCGGGTTGATATTGATGTTTCGTTATAACATTCTGTTCTAAAATGTCAGTGAAGTTGTTATAGTAACGTTATATTTTGACTCTGTAGGGGAGTGGGTTGTATCTTCTATGAGATGTCTACAGGCCGCCCCCTGTTTCCTGGTTCCACAGTGGAGGAGGAGCTGCACTTCATCTTTAAACTGCTAGGTGAGACTGTACCCCCGTCACTGCCCAACTTGGTCCATGGTGTGGCCCTGCCCTTTTGAAGGAGAGGAGACGGGGAGAAATGCCTTTTGGCACCATTGAGACGGCTAAGGATATAAAACATCCCTTCCTTTTCAATGTCTTGAGAGTTGAAGCACTTGTTTGTGTCTGCTCCAGGTACACCCAATGAGACATCCTGGCCTGGAATCACCTCCAATGAGGAATTCATCTCATACAACTACCCCCGGTACAGAGCCGACTGTCTACGGAATCACACACCAAGGTGATGCAGTGCTCGGCACTGTGACTGTTTATGACACGTTAGACCTGCTCGTTCAATGAGAGTTACTTTAATTTATTGTGTATTTGTTGTTTATTCCTAGACTGGACAATGAAGGAGTGGAACTGCTGTCCAAACTGCTGCAGGTGAGACCACCCCTGTGGCAACATTATCGTCATTGACAAACTCCCATCTCACCTTTTTAGATAATCTTTATGATCGTCCTGGAGGTGTTCGTTGCCATTAGCGACAGTAGAGTGAAGCTGTGTGTCCGTCTGTGTTTTAGTTTGAGGGAAAGAAGCGCATCTCAGCAGAGGAGGCCATGAGGCATCTATACTTCCACAGTCTGGGAGACCGAGTCATCACACTGCCTGACTGTGAGTTGGCCTTCACTCCTCCACACATGACTCACACACATTATTAACAGCAGTGTAGTGTCATGTCATTGGTAAATAATTGTATAATATGAACATATCCTCTCCTAGCTACATCAATATTTTCACTTCAAGACATTCAGCTGGAGAAGGAGCCCGGCTGTAGAAGTAGCTCCTTGTCTGACTCAGGTAAGTTCCTCTCTTTACAGTTGTAGTTCATCCCATAAACGAAATGTCTTATTTTAATGTCCCAACTTCCTTGTACAAAATGTAAACTTAATGGCTACATCACTGTGTTCCAGAGCTCGTACAGGGATGCCTAAGGTTCCGGCACACCTTAGGTATATTCAGTTCACTTCCTTCTCTCATGAGGAGGCTGCGAACCAATCCCCTCCTTTCCCCTCTGATGCACTTCAATGTGTCAGTCTATCATCCCATGGCTTTTAACAATGAATATGTAACCATTCTCAAAACACCTCCTTAGACTTTGAGGCTAGAAGAATATTGTATGTCAAGAGTACTTTACATTATATTGAGAACTTTACATTATGTCAAGACTACTTTACATTATATTGAGAACTTTACATTATGTCAAGACTACTTTACACTATGTCAGGACTACTTTACACTATGTCAAGACTACTTTACACGATACTTGAGATTTATTTACATGTGTACATCCATACAAAGCACATTAGGTGGTCTTTACTTTCAATGGAAATTCCCACTTCATTGTAATACACACTCATACACAATAATATAGAGAAAGGAGTAGCAAGAGCAGTGCTCTCAGATATTTAAGTATGCTAGGCGAGCTTTTTTATGCCAATTTTTTTTGGCTCATGAACATAGCCTCAGACGTTTGTTAGAAATGAACACAAACAGCATGCATCACTGAACAGCACCTTGAATACAAGACTATCCTCGAACAAACACCAAGTCACATCACATCAACAGGGCTAGTGCACAGTACTCCACCTCTGAATGGTTATAGGTTTTATTTGCTAAAATAGCTGTTTCTGGTTGGTCCCCTGTTCTTCCTGGTTGTGTTTGATTTGTTGAAAACATGCCTGCCCTCAGCTCTGACTCAGGAGCATTCAGTCCCCTGGTCATTATACGTTGTAGTCAGCCCACCTCAGGCTTGGTCATTGTGCGTTGTAGTCAGCCCACCTCAGGCCTGGTACGTTGTAGTCAGCCCACCTCAGGCCTGGTCATTATGCGTTGTAGTCAGCCCACCACAGGCCTGGTCATTGTGCGTTGTAGTCAACCCACCTCAAGCCTGGTCATTGTGCGTTGTAGTCAGCCCACCTCAGGCCTGGTCATTATACGTTGTAGTCAGCCCACCTCAGGCCTGGTACGTTGTAGTCAGCCCACCTCAGGCCTGGTCATTATACGTTGTAGTCAGCCTACCTCAGGCCTGGTCATTATACGTTGTAGTCAGCCCACCTCAGGCCTGGTGTGTTGTAGTCAGCCCACCTCAGGCCTGGTGCGTTGTAGTCAGCCCACCTCAGACCTGGTGTGTTGTAGTCAGTCCACCTCAGACCTGGTCATTGTGCGTTGTAGTCAGCCCACCTCAGGCCTGGTCATTGTGCGTTGTAGTCAGCCCACCTCAGGCCTGGTCATTGGGCGTTGTAGTCAGCCCACCTCAGGCCTGGTGCGTTGTAGTCAGCCCACCTCAGGCCTGGTCATTATGCGTTGTAGTCAGCCTACCTCAGGCCTGGTGCGTTGTAGTCAGCCCTCCTCAGACCTGGTGTGTTGTAGTCAGCCCACCTCAGGCCTGGTCAGATCACTGATCTGTGTAGTGATGGAGAATGAGCTTCTCATAAGAGTCTGCTTCCCTTAACCTCCCGCCTGAGCAGCTCTCACTGGACCCAGCCAATCAGAGAATTCACTGGACCCAGCCAATCAGATAATTATTATTTGTGTTCTCTTGGCTGCATTGTTTATGAGCTGTTTTTTTCCCCTGGACTTTTACCCCTTTTTCTCCCCATTTCATGATATCCCATTGGTAGTTAGTCTTCTCCCATCGCTGCAACTCCACTATGGACTCGGGAGAGACGAAGGTCGAGAGCCGTGCGTCCTCCGAAACACGACCCTGCCAAGTCGCACTGCTTCTTGACACACTGCTCTCTTAATCCGGAAGCCAGCCTCACCAATGTGTTGGAGGAAACACTGTCCAGCTGGCGACCAGTGCCTTAGACCGCTGAGCCACTCGGGAGGCAATGCTGTCTTTTACTGAGGAAAACAATTCCTTTTTAACAAATGTAATAAAACACAGACTACTAAACCCCTGCTCAACAATGAAAATCAATATCCAAATTATGCCCAACACACACATGCAGTAAAAAATGTGAAGAGAAATCAATTGGCCTGTTGCTTACATAATCCAAATATCAGCCATGGATAAAATGTGTGTTGTTTTGTAACACAGTTTATAATGAGAAATTCATGATTACATAATTTCCTGCATTAATTATTCATATGTCTTTCTGAGGGGTGTTCTGCTCTCTCACCCTAAACTCGTTCCTGTTATATGACAGAGGAAGGGTTAACCGTCCTGTAGATAACTCCTGATTTAGCCTGAGGAGTCAGGAGTGGGGTGATAATGAGAGGGTGGATCTCTGACTCATTCTCATTTACAACACTGCTGCTATTCTATCTACTTGAAGCTTATCAACAATGCGGAAGGGAAAAGTACAGTTTACTTCAACTATGTTTGACGTTAATACTGTGCAATACTCTGTATAGTTTTTATAGTTTTTTTTACATGCAAAAAATGTACCCCTTTCGGCCTCCCAGGACTTGGTGTATTTGAGTTCAGAGTAATTTACATTTCTCCCCTTCCTGACACACCAAAGGGGAATGCTGATGTGACATATTGCCTGTAGGGACCTTACCCACTGAGTTGTCCTGTATGAAAACCCTATGTTTGTTCCTGCTCCTCTCTCTCTCTCTCTCTCTCTCTCTCTCTCTCTCTCTCTCTCTCTCTCTCTCTCTCTCGCTCTCGCTCTCGCTCTCGCTCTCGCTCTCGCTCTCGCTCTCGCTCTCTCTCTCTTTGGGCCAACGCCCTGATAGATCATTCAACATGGTTACCAAACACATTCATCTGTTTCCACACTGAATTTGTATTGTGGGCCCTGTTTTGACAATGCAAAGTGAAAATACGGCACTAGTGTCAAATAATACCATAATGCTCCTGATATCTGTACTTTATTTCAAATATTTTTGTGCTGTCCGTGGAGGGCAGCGGTAATTAATGATGGTTTGGAATGTAATGATGCGGATACAAAACACACATTTGTGTTGAATTTTGACACAAGTGCTACTTATTTCCGTTGTCAACGTATCACTGTGTGTGCTGTTTGTCTTCATACGGTATCTCCTTTGTCAGCAGCTCTCTTACCCTGATGGAACCTTCTCCCTCTGGTCTCTGTTCAAGTACCTGTGATGATGAGTGTTCCTCCTGGGGTCTGTCTGTCACTCCTCTCACGGTCTCTCTCTCTCCTCACAGTGAACAGCATATCTCGACGACAGAGCCTGCTTTTCTGAGTGGAGTGAGACAGAGACGGACGAACGAGAGGACGGGAAGCTGAGACATTTCTGTGTGCGATGAAGGGATACATATTCATCATCTTTATACCTTTTGAATTGTCATTGTTGGTCCATTTAGTGTTGAGAGGTTCACTAGCTGTTTACATGTAAGACGAGGCTGAGGAGGATACCTGTTTTTCTTCTGTGTTTGCTCTCAATATGCACTCTCTCCTCTATATAGAACAGTTTACTGTCACAGACACACTTTTACCATCACGTATACTGTAAATGCTGACAGGCAAAGAAAGCCTTACCATTTTTCCTTGTATAGCTAACTACTGTGATTTTTAGTTTACAGGCTGACATAATTGCAGCCCTGTATAATTACATTTAGACATGTCAGGACATTCTTTGAATGCAATAATCATCACCCGTACATTTTAATGGATTTGGACCAAAGTTTTCGACTCACTTAAATTATGCACAATGCTATTGTAATACCCCTAGCTAGAACCTTTCTATTTGTTATTGTATAATACCACAATGAAGGAATAATTTGAAAAATGACAAGGCTTGAATAAGTGATAAGTTGATTAGAGTTGTCTTCTAATTGAGGGGGGGAATAATACGGTGAGGCTGAAGTGTCTCACCTTGGTCTTCCACACCCCCATTTCCACCACAGCAAGGTATTACAGTCTAGCCCTCCCATTTCCACCACAGCAAGGTATTACAGTCTATCCCTCCCATTTCCACCACAGCAAGGTATTACAGCCTATCCCTCCTATTTCCACCACAGCAAGGTATTAGTCTATCTCTCCCATACCTTCCCATTTCCACCACAGCAAGGTATTACAGTCTAGCCCTCCCGTTTCCACCACAGCAAGGTATTAGTCTATCCCTCCCATTTCCACCACAGCAAGGTATTACAGTCTATCCCTCCAATTTCCACCACAGCAAGGTATTACAGTCTATCTCTCCCATTTCTACCACAGCAAGGTATTACAGTCTAGACCTCCCATTTCCACCACAGCAAGGTATTACAGTCTATCCCTCCCATTTCCACCACAGCAAGGTATTACAGTCTATCCCTCCCAGCTCCATCAATCCAAGGTATTACAGTCTATCCCTCCCATTTCCACCACAACAAGGTATTACAGTCTATCCCTCCCAGCTCCATCAATCCAAGGTATTACAGTCTATCCCTCCCATTTCCACCATAGCAAGGTATTACAGTCTATCCCTCCCAGCTCCATCAATCCAAGGTATTACAGTCTAGCCCTCCCATTTCCACCACAGCAAGGTATTACAGTCTATCCCTCCCATTTCCACCACAGCAAGGTATTAGTCTATCCCTCCCATTTCCACCACAGCAAGGTATTACAGTCTAGCCCTCCCATTTCCACCACAGCAAGGTATTAGTCTATCCCTCCCATTTCCACCACAGCAAGGTATTACAGTCTATCCCTCCCAGCTCCATCAATCCAAGGTATTACAGTCTAGCCCTCCCATTTCCACCACAGCAAGGTATTACAGTCTATCCCTCCCATTTCCACCACAGCAAGGTATTACAGTCTATCCCTCCCATTTCCACCACAGCAAGGTATTACAGTCTAGCCCTCCCATCTCCGTAATCATTGAAGGGTTAGTTTAGTACCAGGTAGATTAATCCCAACAGTGTCATGGTGGCATTTGGGGGAAATCCTCATGTTGTATTTATTTATTTATTTTCATAATGCTGTGCTTGGCTGATATGGTACAATGGTTTGAAAGAAAAGCACTTCTGTTCTATTTTCACACAACGTTTTGCAGTTCTCTGAGGAATCCATAGCACTTACAGGAATTCTCCTCATTCTTGCAGGAATTCTGGAATTTGGGGAACCGTTGTACCAAAAACCTGGAGATGGCGTTCTCTTTATTGATTATATAGACATGCATCCAATACAAATTGAGCTTCCACGGTGAAACATCACAACCCTGATAGGTTTAATGACTCTTTAGGGCACAGGGTACAGTATTGTTGGGTGTAATGTAATTGTGTTTACACATCTACCTGTTTGGAGTGAAAGAGACAGTCTGCAAATGTCCCCACTATGTACAGGGTGATGTGTGGTCATCATTCTGAGGAGAGTGAGAGAGTGCACCAGACACAGTGTCACTACTTTTACACCGCCTGCTGATGTAGTTAGCCCACCTATTAACCACGGCTGTTGTTCTATAGCAGTGGTTCCCAACCTTTTACCCATGTACAATTTACCAGTAGGCCTATGGTCTCATGAGTCTTCTCAAGTACCCCCTGTGGATAGGCCACGTTCCCGTGGTTGGGAAACACTGTTCTAAAGCACTTCCGTATGTGGAATCTGTGAAAACCAAAGTGAACATTGCATAAAACTGTCATCTGACATTTCTGGCTCGTCGTTTTGAATGGGGATAGATGATGTGTTTCAAACCTCAAATAACCAAAGTATACATTTTTGGATTGAGGTGGTAACGTGGAGAGAAATGCAGTTGGTTATGAATTCTCACCATCTCAACCATTGGGTTAGTTTGGTGGGTTGGGGTGTGATCCTAGCAGCGAGATGTTGTGAACTTAGTAAGTGTGAATGAGTGAGCGTGTGCTGTCTGTGTGTGTGTGTGTGTGTGTGTGTGTGTGTGTATGTGTGTGTATGAAAGAGCCAGAGTGAGAGAGTCAGAGCAGAGGATATGTGTCGTGAAGCACGGCAATGTTATATTGTGGAAAAAGAATATGGTATGTTGTAAATAACCTTAGATTATTTTACGGAACCGAGCAGAGGACTGTGCAATGAGATGAGGATACTCTTCTCATTATGTCATTTTGAAGATAAGAATATAGTTTTCTTACGATGATCATTGATTATATTGTTATTGTGCTTTTAATGAGAAAAGGTTTATTTGTTCATAGAATACATAATCAGTGTAGATATTTGCATTTTATGTTTATAATTTGTTTTCTCTGATGGTGAAAGGGGCTCTTCCATATACATTGTCAGAAGAAGCATGGATATGTTGCCATGGAAGGGCTAATAGGTTGGTCGTGAAGTCGCCTCTTGTCCCATTTTATATTTCGCAATAACTGTTGTACTACGCAATAACAAGTTGTACAGTACGTGATCCCTGTCCAAATTTACCAGTGGATTGAATACTTTATATCTAACACAAAAACAATGAAGTCACAACTTTAAGTAGAACAAAAAAAAGATACTGGAGACTGTTTTATTGCCCATTGTCACTTTTACATTTGGATTCAAAGAGTGAGATTTTGATATCACTGTTGACAAAGCGCTTCGTTTTTCTTTTATTGAGCCAAGAAACAAGAAACTTCTTGTAGTTTTCAGTATTGATAAAACTGTTTGACATTTCTTTATAAAGCAAAACAAGTTCAATTCTAAGGTGTAGTGTATGTGCCGAGGTTAAGACCATGTTCTTCAGTTGTCAAGGAGAGTTGGATTACAGATTGGACAATGCAATGAGACTTGGTTTTGAAGCAGCTTTACCATACAGCCCAGCATATCTAATGGGCATGTGATGTGTTGATGAGGTTGAAAAGGTATGAACATGTACTGTAAACTGGTGTGTGTGTGTGTGTGTACATATGTAGGTACTGTAAAACATACCATTTGAAAAGGAATTTAAACAAACCCAAGCAATACATTTGGCAAATGTCTGATGCAGAAGCCAAACAAGTTGGTGCTCTGATAGCATTTAGGAATGGCATGTTATGTGGAGGCTACAGTACACAGCAATGTGATAGGATGTTTTTCCTATAGTTGGTTGGGAAAACTGGGCCATATTCAGTAGGTATAACACTACAGGAAGTTGCAGATATAAATGGAATGTAGCCTATGGAGCAACCAACACATTAGACTGGCATTTTTCTCTGACACGTTCTTCATGGCTGCACATCTGAATATGTTTTAGATCTGTGTGTATATTGTATGAATATGTAAATGCTCAAGATGTTTTGTGAAGAGAATGTTTTGTTTGATAGGCTCCGTCCACTGTGTGTAAAAACTGGATTTGGATATTCAAAAGCTCTTTGGATTGCGGCAATAGTTATTATTTTTCCCATCTGAGCAGCGGTTTGGAAAGGACTACAGTGTAAATTGTCAAGTGAAATACCATGCCATCATGAACCTGTGGTTATTATATCGGTGGCACACTGAAATACCACACCATCATGAACCTGTGGTTATTATATCGGTGACACACTGAAATACCACGCCATCATGAACCTGTGGTTATTATATCGGTGACACACTGAAATACCACACCATGAACCTGTGGTTATTATATCGGTGACGCACTGAAATACCACACCATCATGAACCTGTGGTTATTATATCGGTGACACACTGAAATACCACACCATGAACCTGTGGTTATTATATCGGTGGCACACTGAAATACCACACCATGAACCTGTGGTTATTATATCGGTGACACACTGAAATACCACACCATCATGAACCTGTGGTTATTATATCGGTGACACACTGAAATACCACACCATCATGAACCTGTGGTTATTATATCGGTGACACACTGAAATACCACACCATGAACCTGTGGTTATTATATCGGTGACACACTGAAATACCACACCATGAACCTGTGGTTATTATATCGGTGACGCACTGAAATACCACACCATGAACCTGTGGTTATTATATCGGTGACACACTGAAATACCACACCATCATGAACCTGTGGTTATTATATCGGTGACACACTGAAATACCACACCATGAACCTGTGGTTATTATATCGGTGGCACACTGAAATACCACACCATGAACCTGTGGTTATTATATCGGTGACACACTGAAATACCACACCATCATGAACCTGTGGTTATTATATCGGTGACACACTGAAATACCACACCATGAACCTGTGGTTATTATATCGGTGACACACTGAAATACCACACCATGAACCTGTGGTTATTATATTGGTGACACACTGAAATACCACACCATCATGAACCTGTGGTTATTATATCGGTGACACACTGAAATACCACACCATCATGAACCTGTGGTTATTATATCGGTGACACACTGAAATACCACACCATGAACCTGTGGTTATTATATCGGTGACACACTGAAATACCACACCATCATGAACCTGTGGTTATTATATCGGTGACACACTGAAATACCACACCATCATGAACCTGTGGTTATTATATCGGTGACACACTGAAATACCACACGGTGAACCTGTGGTTATTATATCGGTGACGCACTGAAATACCACACCATCATGAACCTGTGGTTATTATATCGGTGACACACTGAAATACCACACCATCATGAACCTGTGGTTATTATATCGGTGACACACTGAAATACCACACCATGAACCTGTGGTTATTATATCGGTGACACACTGAAATACCACACCATCATGAACCTGTGGTTATTATATCGGTGACACACTGAAATACCACACCATGAACCTGTGGTTATTATATCGGTGACACACTGAAATACCACACCATGAACCTGTGGTTATTATATCGGTGACACACTGAAATACCACACCATCATGAACCTGTGGTTATTATATCGGTGACACACTGAAATACCACACCATCATGAACCTGTGGTTATTATATCGGTGACACACTGAAATACCACACCATCATGAACCTGTGGTTATTATATCGGTGACACACTGAAATACCACACCATGAACCTGTGGTTATTATATCGGTGACACACTGAAATACCACACCATCATGAACCTGTGGTTATTATATCGGTGACACACTGAAATACCACACCATCATGAACCTGTGGTTATTATATCGGTGACACACTGAAATACCACACGGTGAACCTGTGGTTATTATATCGGTGACGCACTGAAATACCACACCATCATGAACCTGTGGTTATTATATCGGTGACACACTGAAATACCACACCATCATGAACCTGTGGTTATTATATCGGTGACACACTGAAATACCACACCATGAACCTGTGGTTATTATATCGGTGACACACTGAAATACCACACCATCATGAACCTGTGGTTATTATATCGGTGACACACTGAAATACCACACCATGAACCTGTGGTTATTATATCGGTGACACACTGAAATACCACACCATGAACCTGTGGTTATTATATCGGTGACACACTGAAATACCACACCATCATGAACCTGTGGTTATTATATCGGTGACACACTGAAATACCACACCATCATGAACCTGTGGTTATTATATCGGTGACGCACTGAAATACCACAGATATATGGCTGACAGTTGAGCGCTCCCTTCTGGGTAGTGATACACAATCTTCCAGGACTTGTCAGATGGACTAGATACAGCGAAAAACAGAGCTTGGCACATTTGCTTTATGGAAGCAAAATAATTCACGCAAATGCTTTATTTCTTCACAACTACATACATTTAGTCAGACAATATAAGAAAAGATTTACAGTCATGACAGTCACTGGCCAATGTAATGTTTGCTCCTGTATTTATCCACTCTTTTGAGTGTCTGAATCTTTTAATGTAACTGTACTACAAACACTTATCTACAAATAATGCCATTCGGAATAGTATTTTATGAATGTAATTGTCCTCCTGAGGTTTGATTTAGCCAAAGTTTCACTTCAATTAAATGGCCGTGTATTAATGGTCTTCAGCACATCACGATTCTAGCTCACCCCAGTGAATTGGGAGGATTAAGACCATAATACTATAGAGAGATTATTTAGATTCATTTAACACAACCTGAGGAACTTGGTTATATGAGCTGTTAGTATATTCCCCATTAAAGAATAATTCATTTTAAAGGCAAAACATTTACAAGCCACAATTTTGAACAGATGATTACAGCATTGGTTGTGTAATTCTCCTTTTATAAAAAATATTTTGGTGAAATAACGCTATGCTATATTGTCTGCGTCTGTACATTTAAAATGTTATTACCTTTTGACTGGATTTATTAAGATATTTCATAGTCTCTATCGGTTGATATACTGTTAATCAACAAACAAATGTGTACAACACAGCTATAAATGCACGCCTCAATGTGAATTGTAAAAGAGCTTTGCTTTTGGTTGCCATCAGCTTTTGCCTCAGTCCAATACCAAAGTTATCTGCAATATTGCATGATATGATTCTTCCGAACTTTGCTCAGAAGCTGTCAAATTGCTCTGTGTGTCTTTAAGTCAGCCATTTCCTTCCAAGTAACTGCAAACTATAAATTGCTTTATTGAGTCCACGTACAGTGCTGTGAAACTCGTTGCCCCTTTCTGATTTTCTCTATTTTTGACATTGAATGTTACCAGATCTTCAACCAAAACTTGAGTGAAGAAATAACGCAACAATTACATATATTGTTTATTTAATAAACAAAGTTATGCAACACCCAATGCCCTGTGTAAAAAAGTAATTGTAATCTAACTTAGTGGCATTTGTTGATTTTCAAATATGAAATGCTCATTTCAGGTCCTGCCACAACATTTCAATCAGGATCAGGACTGAACTTTGACTAGAACATTCTAAAACTTCAAATTTGTTGCTTTTCAACTATTCGGATCTAGACTTGTTTTGTGCATTTTGGATCATTGTCTTGCTGCATAACCCAGCTGTGCTTCAGCTTCAATTCACGGACGGCTGGCCTGACATTCTCCTGATACAGAGCAGAATTTATGGTTCCTTCAATGATGGAAAGACATCCAGGTCCTGAGGCAGCAAAGTATCCCCAAACCATCACACTACCACCACCATGCTTGACCACTGGTATGAGGTTCTTACTGTGGAATGCAGTGTTTGGTTTTCGGCAGACATAACGGGACCCATGTCGTCCAAAAAGTTATACTTTTGAGTCATCTGTCCATAGAGCATCTTGATGATCATCCAGGTACTTATTTGGCAAACTTGAGTCAACTTTTTTGGAGGACATGGGTCCCATTATGTCTGGCGAAAACCAAACACTGCATTCCACAGTAAGAACCTCTTACCAACGGTCAAGCGTGGTGGTGGTGGTGGTAGTGTGATGGTTTGGGGATGCTTTGCTGCCTCAGGACCTGGACGACTTGTCATCATTAGAGGAACAATGCTCTGTATCAGAGAATTCTAGAATTCTACAGGAGAATGTCAGGCCATCCATCCGTAAGCTGAAGCGCAGCTGGATCATGGAGCAAGATAATGATCCATAACACACAATCAAGTCTACATGAAAATGGTTGAAAAGCAACACATTTTATGTTTTGGAATGGCCTAGTCAAAGTCCAGACCTAATCCTGATTGAGTTGTTGTGGCAGGACTTGAAACGAGCAGTTCATGCTTGAAAACCCACAAATGTTGCTGAGTTAAAGCAGTTCTGCATGGAAGAGTGGGGCAAAATTGCTCCACAGCGATGTGAGAGACTGATGACAACTGCATGAAGCGTTTTGTTACAATCATTGCAGCTAAAGGTGGCACAACCAGTTGTTGAGTGTACGGTGGCAATTACTTTTTTTACACAGAGGCATTGAGTGTTTCATAACTTTATTAAATAAGTATCAAATTGTTATTTGTGTACACAGGTTTTGGTTGAAGATCTGATAACATTCAATATCAAAAATATGCAAAAATGTAAAGAAATCAGAAAAGGGGCTAATACTTTTTCACTGCACTGTACTTGTTACGATTTAAGTATGGAAAAGTATCTTGAATATATAAATGTTGTAAGATGTTAATTCTATGTATTCAAAAATATATAGCTCAATAAAGTTGTACATTTCTCAAGATTGTTATCTGGTTTGTGGTGTTATTCAATATTGTATATGTCATGTATTGTCATGTTGTGTGTTTCTGTCCTTTCCCTTCACCCTGTCTCCCTCTGCTGGTCGTTGTTAGGTTACCTTTTCTCCCCCTCTTTCCCCCAGCTGTGCCTTGTCTCCTCCTAACTACCCATTCACCCCGTTTCCCACCTGTTCCCTTTTTCCCTCTGATTAGGTCCCTATATCTCTCTCTGTTTTTGTTCCTGTCCTTGTCGGATTCTTGTTTGTTGTGTTTCATGCCTGAGCCAGACTATCGTCATGTTTGCTGTAACCTTGTCCTGTCCTGTCGGAATCTGCCGGTCTATCTGAGCCTACCTATGTTTGGTTATTAAAGAAGCTCTGTTTAAGTTAGTTCGCTTTTGGGTCCTCATTCACTCACCGTAACAGAAGAATCCGACCAAGAATGGACCCAGCGACTTCGGATCCTCTCCACTCAGCCGTCGAGATCCAGGGAGCGATGCTAGGCAGACACGAGCAGGAATTGTCTGCTGCTCGACATGCCGTTGAGACCCTGGCCACCCAAGTCTCCAACCTCACAGAACAGGTTCACCATCTCCGCCTCGATCCACCGGCCACTTCCAGGGCTTTCGAATCTCCGGAGCCCAGAATCAATAACCCGCCGTGTTACTCTGGGGAGCCCACTGAATGCCGCTCGTTCCTCACCCAGTGTGATATTGTGTTTTCTCTCCAGCCCGACACTTACGCCAGGAGCACTGCTCGTGTCGCCTACGTCATATCTCTCCTTACTGGACGGGCTCGTGAGTGGGGCACGGCAATCTGGGAGGCAAGGGCTGAGTGTACTAACCAGTATCAGGACTTTAAGGAGGAGATGATACGGGTTTTTGATCGATCTGTTTTTGGGGAGGAGGCTTCCAGGGCCCTGTCTTCCCTATGTCAAGGCAATCGATCCATAACAGACTACTCTATTGAGTTTCGCACTCTTGCTGCCTCCAGTGGCTGGAACGAGCCGGCTTTGCTCGCTCGTCTTCTGGAGGGTCTCCGCGCAGAGGTAAAGGATGAGATTCTCTCCCGGGAGGTTCCTTCCAGCGTGGATTCCTTGATTGAACTCGCTATTCGCATTGAGCGACGGGTTGATCTTCGTCACCGAGCTCGTGGAAAGGAGCTCGCGTTCTCCGTTGCCCCCCTCTCCGCATCACTACCATCTTCCTCTGCCGGCTCGGGAGCTGAGCCTATGCAGCTGGGAGGTATCCGCATCTCGACTAAGGAGAGGGAACGGAGAATCACCAACCGCCTCTGTCTCTATTGCGGTTCTGCTGGCCATTTTGTCACTTCATGTCCAGTAAAAGCCAGAGCTCATCAGTAAGCGGAGGGCTACTGGTGAGCGCTACTACTCCTGTCTCTCCTTCAAGATCCTGCACTACCTTGTCGGTCCATCTACGCTGGACCGGTTCGTCAGCTTCCTGCAGTGCCTTAATAGACTCTGGGGCCGAGGGCTGTTTTATGGACGAGACCTGGGCTCGGGAACATGACATTCCTCTCAGACAGTTAAGGGAGTCCACGGCCTTGTTCGCCCTGGATGGTAGTCCTCTCCCCAGGATTCAGCGTGAGACGCTACCTTTAACCCTCACTGTTTCTGGTAATCATAGCGAAACCATTTCTTTTTTGATTTTTCGTTCACCTTTTACACCTGTTGTTTTGGGCCATCCCTGGCTAGTTTGTCATAATCCTTCCATTAATTGGTCTAGTAATTCTATCCTCTCCTGGAACGTCTCTTGTCATGTGAAATGTTTAATGTCTGCTATCCCTCCTGTTTCCTCTGTCTCTTCTTCACAGGAGGAGCCTGGTGATTTGACAGGGGTGCCGGAGGAATATCACGATCTGCGCACGGTGTTCAGTCGGTCCAGGGCCACCTCTCTTCCTCCACACCGGTCGTATGATTGTAGTATTGATCTCCTTCCGGGAACCACTCCCCCCCGGGGTAGACTATACTCTCTGTCGGCTCCCGAACGTAAGGCTCTCGAGGATTATTTGTCTGTAGCTCTTGACGCCGGTACCATAGTCCCCTCCTCCTCTCCCGCCGGAGCGGGGTTTTTTTTTGTCAAGAAGAAGGACGGGTCTCTGCTCCCCTGCATAGATTATCGAGGGCTGAATGACATAACAGTTAAGAATCGTTATCCGCTGCCTCTTATGTCCTCAGCCTTCGAGATCCTGCAGGGAGCCAGGTTTTTCACTAAGTTGGACCTTCGTAACGCTTACCATCTCGTGCGCATCAGGGAGGGGGACGAGTGGAAGACGGCGTTTAACACTCCGTTAGGGCACTTTGAATACCGGGTTCTTCCTTTCGGCCTCGCTAACGCTCCAGCTGTCTTTCAGGCATTAGTCAATGATGTCCTGAGAGACATGCTGAACATCTTTGTTTTCGTTTACCTTGACGATATCCTGATTTTTTCACCGTCACTCCAGATTCATCTTCAGCACGTTCGACGTGTCCTCCAGCGCCTTTTAGAGAATTGTCTTTTTGTGAAGGCTGAGAAGTGCACTTTTCATGCCTCCTCCGTCACATTTCTCGGTTCTGTTATTTCCGCTGAAGGCATTAAGATGGATCCCGCTAAGGTCCAAGCTGTCATTGATTGGCCCGCCCCTAAGTCACGCGTCGAGCTGCAGCGCTTTCTCGGCTTCGCGAACTTCTATCGTCGTTTCATCCGTAATTTCGGTCAGGTGGCAGCTCCTCTCACAGCCCTTACTTCTGTCAAGACGTGCTTTAAGTGGTCCGTTTCCGCCCAGGGAGCTTTTGATCTCCTCAAGAATCGTTTTACATCCGCTCCTATCCTTGTTACACCTGACGTCTCTAGACAGTTCGTTGTCGAGGTTGACGCGTCAGAGGTGGGCGTGGGAGCCATTCTTTCTCAGCGCTCCCTCTCTGACGACAAGGTCCACCCATGCGCGTATTTTTCTCATCGCCTGTCCCCGTCGGAACATAACTATGATGTAGGAAACCGCGAACTGCTCGCCATCCGGTTAGCCCTAGGCGAATGGCGACAGTGGTTGGAGGGGGCGACCGTTCCTTTTGTCGTTTGGACTGACCATAGGAACCTTGAGTACATCCGTTCTGCCAAACGACTTAATGCGCGTCAGGCGCGTTGGGCGCTGTTTTTCGCTCGTTTCGAGTTCGTGATTTCTTATCGTCCGGGCTCTAAGAACACCAAGCCTGATGCTTTATCTCGTCTCTTCAGTTCTTCAGTAGCCTCCACTGACCCCGAGGGGATTCTCCCTGAGGGGCGTGTTGTCGGGTTGACTGTCTGGGGAATTGAGAGGCAGGTAAAGCAAGCGCTCACTCACACTCCGTCGCCGCGCGCTTGTCCTAGGAACCTTCTTTTCGTTCCCGTTCCTACTCGTCTGGCCGTTCTTCAGTGGGCTCACTCTGCCAAGTTAGCCGGCCACCCTGGCGTTCGGGGTACGCTTGCTTCCATTCGCCAGCGTTTTTGGTGGCCCACCCGGGAGCATGACACGCGTCGTTTCGTGGCTGCTTGTTCGGTCTGCGCGCAGACTAAGTCCGGTAACTCCCCTCCTGCCGGCCGTCTCAGGCCGCTTCCCATTCCCTCTCGACCGTGGTCTCACATCGCCTTAGATTTTGTCACCGGACTGCCTTCGTCAGCGGGGAAGACTGTTATTCTTACGGTTGTCGATAGGTTCTCTAAGGCGGCTCATTTCATTCCCCTTGCTAAGCTTCCTTCTGCTAAAGAGACGGCACAAATCATCATCGAGAATGTTTTCAGAATTCATGGCCTTCCGTCAGACGTCGTTTCGGACAGAGGTCCGCAATTCACGTCTCAATTTTGGAGGGAGTTTTGCCGTTTGATTGGGGCTTCCGTCAGTCTCTCTTCCGGCTTTCACCCCCAGTCTAACGGTCAAGCAGAACGGGCCAATCAGACTATTGGTCGCATCTTACGCAGTCTTTCTTTTCGCAACCCTGCGTCTTGGTCAGAACAGCTCCCCTGGGCAGAATACGCCCACAACTCGCTTCCTTCGTCTGCGACCGGGCTATCTCCTTTTCAGAGTAGCCTCGGGTACCAGCCTCCGCTGTTCTCATCTCAGTTCGCCGAGTCCAGCGTCCCCTCCGCTCAGGCTTTTGTCCAACGTTGCGAGCGCACCTGGAAGAGGGTCAGGTCTGCACTTTGCCGTTATAGGACGCAGACTGTGAGGGCTGCTAATAAGCGTAGAACTAAGAGTCCTAGATATTGTCGTGGTCAGAGAGTTTGGCTCTCCACTCAGAACCTTCCCCTTAAGACGGCTTCTCGCAAGTTGACCCCGCGGTTCATTGGTCCGTTCTGTATTTCTCGGGTCATTAATCCTGTCGCAGTTCGACTTCTTCTTCCGCGTTACCTTCGTCGCGTCCACCCGGTCTTCCATGTCTCCTGTATTAAGCCCGTTCTTCGCGCCCCCGCTCGTCTTCCACCCCCCCCCCCCCATCCTTGTCGAGGGCGCACCCATCTACAGGGTCCGCAGGATTTTGGACATGCGTCCTCGGGGCCGTGGTCACCAGTACCTCGTTGATTGGGAGGGGTACGGTCCTGAGGAGAGGAGTTGGGTTCCCTCTCGGGACGTGCTGGACCGTGCGCTGATCGAGGATTTCCTCCGTTGCCGCCAGGTTTCCTCCTCGAGTGCGCCAGGAGGCGCTCGGTGAGTGGGGGGGTACTGTCATGTATTGTCATGTTGTGTGTTTCTGTCCTTTCCCTTCACCCTGTCTCCCTCTGCTGGTCGTTGTTAGGTTACCTTTTCTCCCCCTCTTTCCCCCAGCTGTGCCTTGTCTCCTCCTAACTACCCATTCACCCCGTTTCCCACCTGTTCCCTTTTTCCCTCTGATTAGGTCCCTATATCTCTCTCTGTTTTTGTTCCTGTCCTTGTCGGATTCTTGTTTGTTGTGTTTCATGCCTGAGCCAGACTATCGTCATGTTTGCTGTAACCTTGTCCTGTCCTGTCGGAATCTGCCGGTCTATCTGAGCCTACCTATGTTTGGTTATTAAAGAAGCTCTGTTTAAGTTAGTTCGCTTTTGGGTCCTCATTCACTCACCGTAACAGTATATCACATTTAAATAAATTCTGGGCTCCCGAAAGGGCTGAACTTATCTAATATATATAAACAACTCTTGGAAAGATCATATTCTGAGCTAGCCATTAAAAATGTCCACCGATAATTGAGTCTGAACAACTCTTCAACTGAAACTGTCACACTCTGACCATTATTAGTGTTGTTTGTTTCTATGTTTTGGTTGGTCAGGGTGTGATATGAGTGGGCATTCTATGTTGCATGTCTAGTCAGTCTGTTTCTATGTGTTTTGGCCTGATATGGTTCTCAATCAGAGGCAGGTGTTTATCGTTGTCTCTGATTGGGAATCATATTAAGGTAGCCTTTGTTGTATTGTGATTTGTGGGTTATTGTCTATGTGATGTTGCATGTTAGCACTCTGTTTCTATAGCGGTCACGTTCGTCTGGTTAGTTTGTTTGTTTGCTTTAGTGTATTTCGTGTTTTTTTCCGTCTTCGTTAAAACATGCATTCACACCACGCTGCGCTTTGGTCCGCTTCTTACGACGATCGTGACAGAATAACCCACCAACAATGGACCAAGCAGCATGGTAACGGCCAGCAGCAGCAGCGGCAAAGAACGCAGGACTCATGGACTTGGGAGGAGATTCTGGATGGCGAAGGACCCTGGGCACAGCCAGGGGAATATCGCTGCCCCAAAGCAGAGCTGGAGGCAGCGAAAGCAGAGAGGCGCGGGTATGAGGAGGCAGCACAGCAGTGTGGCTGGAAGCCCGAGAGGCAGCCCCAAAAATGTATTGAGAGGAGGCATACAAGGAGTGTGGTGAAGCCAGGTAGGAGACCTGCGCCAACTTCCCGTGCTTACCGGAGAGAGAGAGAGATCGGGCAGGCACCGTGTTATGCGGTGGAGCGCACTGTGTCCCCGGTGCTGTGCATAGCCCGGTGCGGTACATTCTAGCTCCTCGTATCGGCCGGGCTAGAGTGGGCATCGAGCAGGTGCCATGAAGCCGGCTTTACGCATCTGGTCTCCGGTGCGTCTCCTCGGGCCGGCGTACATGGCACCAGCCTTTCGCATGGTGTCCGCGGTTCGCCAGCACAGCCCAGTGCGGGCTATTCCACCTTGCCGCACTGGCCTGGCTACCGGGAGCATTCAACCAGGTAAGGTTGGGCAGGCTTGGTGCTCAAGAGCTCCAGTGCGCCTGCACGTCCTGTTTATCCAGTGCCACCTCCACGCACCAGCCCTCCGGTGGCAGCCCCCCGCACCAGGCTGTCTCTCCGTCTCATCCCTACAGGTGCTCCCGTCTGTCCTGAGCCGCCAGAGTCTCCCGTCTGTCCTGAGCCGCCAGAGTCTCCCGTCTGTCCTGAGCCGCCAGAGTCTCCCGTCTGTCCTGAGCCGCCAGAGTCTCCCGTCTGTCCTGAGCCGCCAGAGTCTCCCGTCTGTCCTGAGCCGCCAGAGTCTCCCGTCTGTCCTGAGCCGCCAGAGTCTCCCGTCTGTCCTGAGCCGCCAGAGTCTCCCGTCTGTCCTGAGCCGCCAGAGCCGTCAGCCAGCCAGGAGCCGCCAGAGCCGTCAGCCAGCCAGGAGCCGCCAGAGCCGTCAGCCAGCCAGGAGCCGCCAGAGCCGTCAGCCAGCCAGGAGCCGCCAGAGCCGTCAGCCAGCCAGGAGCCGCCAGAGCTGTCAGCCAGCCAGGAGCCGTCAGCCAGCCAGGAGCCGCCAGAGCCGTCAGCCAGCCAGGAGCCGTCAGCCAGCCAGGAGCCGCCAGAGCCGTCAATCAGTCCGGAGCTGCCCCTCAGTCCAGAGGCGCTTCTCAGTCTAGTGGGGCCTTTAAGAGGGTCTTAGACTCAAGGTTGGAGACGAGGGTCGTCACTCTAAAGAGGCCCTTGAAGAGGGCAATAACTATGGTGGAGTGGGGTCCACGTCCCGCGCCAGAGCCGCCACTGTGGCCAGATGCCCACCCAGACCCTCCCCCATAGGTTTAGGTTTTGCAGCCGGAGTCTGCACCTTAGGGGGGGGTGGGGTACTGTCACACTCTGACCATTATTTGCGTTGTTTGTTTCTATGTTTTGGTTGGTCAGGGTGTGATATGAGTGGGCATTCTATGTTGCATGTCTAGTCAGTCTGTTTCTATGTGTTTTGGCCTGATATGGTTCTCAATCAGAGGCAGGTGTTTGTCGTTGTCTCTGATTGGGAACCATATTTAGGTAGCCTGTGTTGTATTGTGGTTTGTGGGTTATTGTCTATGTGATGTTGCATGTTAGCACTCTGTTTCTATAGCGGTCACATTCGTCTGGTTAGTTTGTTTGTTTGTTTTAGTGTATTTCGTGTTTTTTTTCCCGTCTTCATTAAATCATGCATTCACACCACGCTGCGCTTTGGTCCGCTTCTTACGACGATCGTGACAGAAACCGAATATTTGAAAATATGACCTTGTAATCCTGTAATCCGAACCATCAATTTAAACATGTTTATTTTCTTCACAGACTGTATTTAACACCCAAGGAAACTTTTTTACGATGAAATTGGCCCCAACTCCCAACAGTTCCCAGTGTCCCCTACATCAGACACATTCCTTCATATGATGTGGGAGTGCCCTGCAGCTAAATGCTTCTGGGGCAAAGTTACAAAATTCAGTTTGAAGTACATACATTTTAAATATTCAATGCTTTTCATCTATAGTTACTTAACGATGATAACTCATTGAATCTCTCAATCAGTCAGAGCAGATTACTGCTGGCACCACCTCACTTTCTCCCACTGGGGGCGGCAGGGTAGCCTAGTGGTTAGAGCGTTGGACTAGTAACGGGAAGGTTGCAAGTTCAAACCCCCGAGCTGATCTGTTGTTCTGCCCCTGAACAGGCAGCACTGTTCCTAGGCTGTCATGGAAAATAAGAATTTGTTCTTAACTGACTTGAAGTTATAACAGAATTATCTGCAGTCAGGTCAAGGTGCTATGAAGGAACAATTGAGCCCTGGACAAATATACTTGACTCTGTAAAGAACAATCTCAGCTAAAGCTTTAGACTTTTGTTATTTTCTTTGCTTTGAGGCCCACGGGAATGGGGGAGGGCGGGGGAATGGGATGGATTGGTGGGCGCGGGACTGATACGTAACTTCAGTTGCTGGGTGGGATGGGAAGGGGTGGGATGCTTTCTTCGGGTCGGGGAAGGGTGTGTGTGTGGGGGAGGGGGGGGGGGGTATATTTGTGTGCATTTCTTTCATTGTTTTTTTGTACACTGTTTTTTTGTACATCTGGAAAAATGTTTTAAACTCAATAAAAAGTTGTTAATTTTTTGTTGGTATATCTGATCAATCATGAGTTGACTGGGAATTTTCACAGACCGGTTCACCTGCTGAACTTCTTTTTAGATACAATAAAACAATTTTACAGATACAGTTGATATATTCAAGATGAAGAGATTTTATCTTATAATAAATAATATGTCCCAATCAATGATTTATAGTGAACAAAAATATAAACGCAACATGGAAAGTGTTTGTCCTATGTTTCATGAGTTGAAATAAAAGATCTCAGAAATGTTCCATACTCACAAAAATCTTATTTCTCCCAAATTTTGTGCACAAATTTGTTTACATCCCTGTTAGTGAGCATTTCTCTTTTGCCAAAATAATCTCCCTGACAGGTGTGACAAATCAAGAAGCTGATTAAACAGCATGATCATTACACAAATGTGCTGGGGACAATAAAAGGCCACTCTAAAATGTGCAGTTTTGTCAGACAACACAATGCTACAGGTGACTCAAGTTTTGAGGGAGTGTGCAATTGGCATACTGACTGCAGGAATGTCCACCAGAGCTGTTGCCAGAGAATGTAATGTTAATTTGTCTACCATAAGCCACCTCCAACTTAATTTTAGAGAATTTGGCAGTAAGTCCAACCAGCCTCACAACCGCAGACCACGTGTCACCATGCCAGCCCAGGACCTCCACATCCGGCTTCTTCAACTGCGTTATCGTCTGAGGCCAACCACCCGGACAGCTGATGAAACTGTGGTATTGCACATCCAAATCATTTTGTCAGAAACTGTCTCAGTGAAGCTCATCTGCGTGTCCGTCATCCTCACCAGGGTCTTGACCTGACTGCAGTGGGCAAATGGGCAAATACTCACCTTCGATGGCCACTGGCACGTCGGCGAAGTGTGCTCTTCACGGATTAATCACGGTTTCTACTGTATTGGGCAGATGGCAGACAGTGTGTATGGTGTTGTGTGGGCGAGCGGTTTGCTGAAGTCAACTATTTGACCTAGATAGTTTGTGTGTATGCATTGACATGTAGGCTACGTGTGCCTTTTTAAAAATGCATGTAGTTTGGTCCTTGACCTGTTCTTGTCTATTGATGTTCTGTATTATGTCATTCTGTATTATGTTTCATGTTTTGTGTGGACCCCAGGAAGAGTAGCTGCTGCTTTTGCAACAGCTAATGGGGATCCTAATAAAATACCAAACATACCAAAAAACTGATGTCACTATGGTGACGGTGGGGTTATGGTATGGGCAGTCATTAAGCTACGGACAACAAAAACAATTGCATTTTATCGATGGCAATTTGAATCCATCACCTCATGTTTCAGCATGATAATGCACAGCTCCAAGAAGCAAGGATCTGTACACATTTCATAGAAGCTGAAAATGGCCCAGTTATCCTATGACCTGCATACATACTCAGCAGACTTGTCACCCATTGATCGTGTTTGGGATGATCTGGATCGACGTGTATGACAGAGTGTTCCAGTTCCCGTCAATATCCAGCAACTCCACATGGTCATTGAAGAGGAGAGGGACAACATTCCACAGGCCACAATCAACAGCCTGATCAACTGTATGTGAAGGAGATGTGTAATGCTGCACACCCGATACTGACTGGGGGGAGGGGGGGATTTGTGACCAATAGGTGCATATTTGTATTCCCAGTCATGTGAAATCCACATATTAGGACCTAATTAATGTATTACGAACTGTAGCTTTATATGAACTGTAACTCAGTAAAATCTTTGAAATTGTTGCATGTTGCGTTTATATTTTTGTTCAATGTATATACAGTATACACTTGATGACTGACAGAGGGCGCTGTGTTGAAGCCACCGTGCCTCCATCTGGGCTCTATTGTAAAACATATTTTGGAAGTTATATAGAAATGCATTTATTAATCTCTACAAGCTTTTTTTGTCCAGGTTTATTATATTACAGGCCTCTTAATTCATACAGTTAAATTATATTTTTATGTGAGCAAAAAGATATATACAAACCTTTGACCTTAAAATATACTATTTTGAGATGACTAATGTTATTTTCCCCACTACAACAAAAAAATATGTAAATATATATAATTTTGTCCAGGGTTTATATGCATAATTTGTCCCAAAACAAAATTTGCCTCATCTATTCTGATGGTGGGGAATGATGGTCGATGACATCTGGGATCAACTTCGTTACCTTGCTTGAGCAAATTCGAATCACTCACTGGTCACTCGTCATGTAATGCCTGATTATTTTCAAAATGGAAGCGCAGAAGACTGCACGTGAACTTTTCACTGAAGCAGTGAGAGCAGTCCTAGAAACTTGGCCTGTTTTACAGGTAGGTGAATATTTCATATATCAAACACTGTATATTCGAGCACAGGCTCTAATGGTGTAATTATTCAGTCGTAGATAGCAATAAGGACATTCATGAGCCGTGCTGATAGCTGGCTACTAAATGTAACTGCGTTAGCTAGCTGTAGTTGTTGGACTGCTGTTTGGTTAGCTAGCTCTATAGCGACAACGTTATAAGCATGTCGGCTTCCTAGAGATCTAATTAAGCAGTATACCGATGTTTGTAGTTACGTGTGTAACAAATAGTGTACAAACGTTGTTTTGCAGATCGCAGTTGATAATGGATTTGGAGGCGTGTACGGCCAACAGAAGGCAGATTGGATGGTGGATGTGGTCCAACAGTATTTTCATGACAACGGTAACCTGACCCATGATTTCCATACATGGCCTAACGTTACCCAAATATCTGTTGTATTATTATATACGTCGCATCTTCCTCTTTGCGTTACCGCACAACTGCTAGTATGAAGCACCCGTGTCTGCTCTGTTCAGGTTACTTGTTGACATGCTGAACAGTCCCAGGCAGACTTTCAGTTCAATCTAATTGAAACTTCTTTGTTTACAGAAAACCTGCAGCCAGATGAAGTGGAGGACTACATAGCAGACCTTATGAACAATGAGTTTGATACAGTGGTGGATGATGGCAGTTTACCTCAGGTGCACATTTAGTTTTCAATTCAGACATTTAAAATGTCAACACACAATATTGGGGCTACCTGAAGGTCTGTTTCATTTTCAACTAAGCGCATTCTTAATGTCAAAATGTCTCTAAATCAATGCTTTCTTCATTGATCAGGTGGCACAGAAGGTTAGCCAGATCTTTACACAGTGCCAACAAGGAAAGCTTGCAGAGGTCAAAGATCAGATAGTCAAACTTAACAAGAGTGCAGAACGAGCCAAGGTCACACCTCAACCAAACGCTGCTGAAGAGTGTAATAGCGATGAAACAGAGGTAAGGATTTTATTGGTATAAGATGTCAAATTGACTATTTGAATGCTAGTCAGTCGTGTCAATTCTGAAAAGGTTGTGATTGTGGCATTGTAAATCTTGTCATTGCAATCCAGTTCATGGAGTGTGAAGCAGCAACGTCAACAAACCCCCCGCGTAGTTCGGCACCCAAACAGACAGATCAACCCCAGTCTCAAGAGGAAAACGATGGTTGGACCACAGTGGTGCGCAGGAAGTGACATTACTGTGGAAGTGCTGAGTGAATTGGGATTTTACTGCCTCCGAACACTGTCGCCGTTTTGTTTTATACGTGTCTCTCCAATGGTTCTGTCATATTGGGAGGATGGACATATGTTCTGATGAAAACCTGGACACGTAACCTATACCTCGAGTTCACATTTATGCAGGTGTCAAAAGAGGTCTTATCAGGGCATCTTCTGAGGAACTGTCACTGTTTACAGGAATTTCATTGTTTTTGGTACATGGAAATCCAGTTCAGTAGCAATTAAATAGCCATCACACATCACTCACCTACAATGCCGAGGCAGGCCCCCACCCCTCTGAGGGGTTGGGTTAAATGCGGAAGATATCAGTTGAACAACTGACTAGGTATCCCCTTTCCAATAGTATGTATTACTGAGTAAGGGATAGAAAGTGTTCCTTTGCACTGATCCATGTTCTATTTTCATATGAAATTAATAGAGGTCTACCTGCTACAACATGTCTATTTACAGTATAGTAGTCGGCAGTGTTAAATATAAAACTTAAACAGCCAACTTAATGGTGAATTTATTTAATGTACTTAACTCACCATCTCTTGGCCGCATGAGTGGCATATAGTACTCTAAAACTGGTTTAAAGATTTATTCTGAAGAATACAGGTTGTAAGATATCTGGTCTTTCTTCCAGTCATGTTTAAAGACATTTTATGTTCACAAAATAAGCATTCCACATACAGTTTGGCGACATGTATAAAACAAAGTGAAGGATATTTTTTTTGTATACTTTTTTTTGTACACCTGGCATATCAAGGCACTATTTTAACAAATGTGACTCAGCACAATGAGAAGTAGATCATCCATTTTAAAACAAACTACAGATATCATATTCATCCCAACCATTTATAGAACCTGTAATGCTGCTTTAATAAATACAAAGAATCTGTAGATTTAGGTTACTGCTACTTATGTGCTCAGAGTAATGGTAACGTCAGTTTATATTAACTTTAGATAAATAATCAACGTTTCATTTAGAAAAGATCTCCATCTAGGCTGAGAATAACCACACGGACTTAGTGGTACAGTATGGACTCAGTGGTATACAGTAAAGGTTAGACGCATGGTAGTTGTGTTGTGGTGGTGGACAGTAGTCTACAAGTTGAGCCAGGGGTGCTGCAAACACTGAGCGGCAGTGGCTCTCTTTTCTGGTGTGACGTCCAGCATGGTGAGGAGGAAGTCACTGAACTGGGCCGCCTGCTCCAGTGGCCACTCATACTTCTCCAACAGCACCTCAAACAGACCCCATGGCTTCAGGTTGGCTATGTGTCTCAGCTCACCTTCAAGAGGGAAAAGAATGCATTGTTCCAGTGAGCTAAACATTAAACCACAAAAATAGGGACAGTCTCTCAGATCATCATTTTGGGGGTTGCCGAGTGGCATAGCCCTCTAAAGGCACTGCATCTCAGTGCTAGAGGCGTCAATACAGACCAGGCTGTATCACAACCGGATGTGATTGGGAGTCCCATAGGGTGGCGCACAATTGGGTTCGGGTTTAACTTCATTGTAAATAAGAATTGTTTCTTTAAGTGCCTGTAACTTGCCGAGTTATATAATAAATCCTATTAGGCACCATACAGGTATGTCAGCTTGTGCTAGTCATTTTGAGGATATTTCTGTCGACATCTGTTCTAGGAACACTGAAGGAAAATATAGTGGTACATTCTAAGCAGATGAGTAATACGAGACAGGACATGTGAATTGTAGTACTGTAACATCTAAATCAGTCTGACATTTCTTGTTGACGCATTGCTCAACAAGGCATTTTTCTCTGGAACCACAGACTTCTGTGACATAGCTTTTACATACAGTACAAAACCATTACGGATACATTTGACTTTTTTTGCACCTATTTTACTGTCAGACTTACCTCGCCTGTCAAAGTATTCTCGTGAATATCTCCCAGACAGAGCAAAAGGGGGCGGAATGGCTCCCATTAACTCAATGATGTGTGCAATGTGATCTGAGAGAACAAAAGAGAGCATTACGTCCCTGTTAAATTCTCATTAAAATAACTCACTATGTAACAATTTACAAATGAATGGCTTCCTGTTCTGTGTGGAATCAGAAGTTGTCTAGCCTGAACAGCTTATTTACACACAAGCATGAAACATACAAAACCTCTCATTGTGGACCCCAAGATCAGGTATTTCACAATTTTGTTATAGTCCTGAACAAGCTCACATGAGTAAGGGCTTTTTGATAAGTTGCCTATTGGAATCAGGTGTGTTAGCCCTGGAATAGATCACATAACCGGGGATGCCAGCCATTCCAGGTAAGAGGTTTGAGAACCACAGGCCTAGGCGATACAAGGAGAGTACAGATCCCTCAAACTCAACTGTGGACCTCGAAGCCAGTTCCACTGCATTGTTCCCGTCTAAAATCAGGGATTGATTTAGACCTGGGACACCAGGTGGGTGCAACTAGTTATCAGAGATACTCACTTAGAAATTCTTGTTTTGAAAGAAAAAAGTCCTTTTGTCCATTAAAATAACATCAGAAAGTTTAATTAAATAGTACCCTCAGAACACCAGTCTCAACGTCAACAGTGAAGAGGTGACTCCTGGATGCTGGCCTTCTAGGCAGAGTTGCAAAGAAAGTCATCTCTCAGACTGGCCAATAAAAATAACAAAATGATGGGCGAAAGACAGACACACTGGACAGACTAAATCTGCCTTGAAGCTCAGCATCCCGGAGTCGCCTCTTCACTGTTGATGTTGAGACTGGTGTTCTGAGGGTACTATTTAATGAAGCTATCAGTTGAGGACTTGAGACATCTGTTTCTCAAACTAGACACTAATGTACTTGTCCTCTTGCTCAGTTGTGCACCGGGGCCTCCCATTCCTCTTTCTATTCCGGTTAGAGACAGTTTCTTGGCCATTTCTAGCATGGAATAGCCTTCATAGAATAGAATAGCCTTAATTTCTCAGTACAAGAATAGGCTGAAGAGTTTCAGTTACTCAACTAGTCTAAAGGCCTGTTTTATTGCTTCTTTGTCAGAACAGTTTTCAGCTGTGCTAATAATTGCAAAAGGGTTTTCTAATGATCAATTAGCCTTTTAAAAATGATAAACTTGGATTAGCTAACACAACGTGCCATTGGAACACGAGTGATGGTTGCTGATAAATGTAGATATTCCATTTTTTTTTTAAATCAGCCGTTTACAACATTAACGTCTACATTGTATTTCTGATCAATTTGATGTTATTTTAAAAATGGACAAAAATATTTCTTAATAAAAAAAAAAAAGACATTTATTTAGTGACCCCAAACTTTAAAAAACATATGGGGTATTGGAAATGATGTAGACAATTACATTGATGGAAGCAACAATCTGCAATATTAAAGCGGATCCACCCTTTTACTATTATTTGAATACCCCTGGTACAGACCTTCATCTCTAGTGTAGTCCTCTCCTGAGTGGGGCTCAAACAGGTAGTCCCCTGTAGCCAACTCAAACGCCTGCAACAAATGTCACGTTGATCAAAAATACAATCCACAGAAGGGCAACGTTACAGTGGGAGATCTCAGAAGAAACAGGACACATACATAGGATGATGTGAAGAAGAAGGTGGTGGTTTTGAGTGGTCCCGTCACGGTTTCCTAGCTTACCATGCAGGCTACGCTCCAGATGTCTGCTGGAGTGCCGTATTCTGCCCCTATCAACACCTCCAGGGCACGGTACTGACGTGTCTGGATGTCTTCTGTGAAGTGTTTGTGCTGGGGAAGTAGAGGGGGTGGGGGGCTGATTAACACCATGCTGTTCTGTACCATCTCCACACATCACAAGAGAACAGCTCCAAGTCCAGGTTATCATGAGAACCGAACATACAGAGCTTGTTATTCCCGCTGAAAACAGTCACTTACCACCCAACAGGCATTGCCCAGGTCTGCTATCTTGATGCGTATTTTGTCAGCATTCTGTGGTTCCAGGGGATTGACCAGGAAATCTGCTGCGCTGAACACTAGAGTGACACAGACATACAATTTAGCTCATAATCACAACAACAACCTCACCATCTAAATACAGAGAACAGTAAAGCAACTGAATGCTGGTGCCAGATATACACAGGGCAACAGACAGGATCACAAACGAGAGAGATGCCTAGTGAGATACTGACTGCTGGGGGACAGTCCGGAGCGTTGGCTGTCTCTCCCGGTGGAGTAGCCTGACAGGGTAGACAGTGCTGACTCAGACGTGGCTGACAGTATGGAGCCAGCAGACATCCCCGACATCCCAGAGCCAGGGCTGCAGAAACGCATGGGGTTGTGGCCGTTCCAACCCTCCTCGATCCACAACGAGCCAGACTCCGGGTTGGCCTTGGTGTTAGCCGTGGACGAGACGTGGGTGTAGCAGTTCCCGTTTTCATTCCCCTTCACCACAGAGGAGTCTGGCAGAATAAATGGTATCAACAACATATGGATTTAATACAGAAACTCAACCAGGAAATACAGCTGCTACCAAATCACCGTTATGAAGGGATTGGCATTGCAGTGTCACTAGTAGAGGTGAACCACTCACTGTTGGCGTTCCTCTCTGGGTCCCCAGCGTCGTCGTCCTGTCCGCAGGGGGTGCGTAGAGGGTTGGAAGGGTCTGGTGGAGAAGTCCCGTCCAGATCCTCCATCTTCTGAAGGTCCACCAGTCTCTCCTCCAGCAGACGCTGCTGCCGCTTGGCCTTCCTCTTCAGCTTCTTCTTCTTGTTCTTGGTCACCTTGCCGTTCTAGACACACAGATGGACAGAGAGAGATACAGGGTTAGGCAAGGACGTCTGGAGCTTTCCCAATCATGATGCCAGCCTGACTGACCATGTGATGCTCCCTGACACGGATGACTCCAGGGCACAGGACCAGAGGGTCCAACACAGAGAGTACATGCCCGGCAGAAAAATAGCAGAGTGTGCAGAAAGGAAGTACCAAACTGAGAAATATTCAGTGTTAGCCCGTCTTCAGTCTCTCTCACACAACAAGTCTTCCTCAGACAGGTGAGCTTTAATACGTTGTAGTAATATTATAGAGTTCAGATGGCGTTAATAACTATCTACAATGGGGCTCAATTACATTTCACATGATTACTTTTGATTCTAATCCTCATTTCCATGGCAGAATCACTGCCCTACAACAAACAGAGTTTTGATTGCAAGTAAAACTTGTGGGCACTTCGGAAGCAGACTAAACATGATCCCACCGCAACCTCTCTATATCCTGCTAGCTAGATGACCACGCTATTCTGAGCTCCAGCATGTTACCGTTGACAGTTCTCCAGTAGGTCTCTTACAGAAAGTCCATCCCATTTGACAGTATCCCTCAAAACTGACCTGGTGAACTCACGCGCCCACGGCTGTCTGAACAGGCTTTGGCTCAGTGGGTTAGCTAGCTTTGCGGTGATCTGCTGAGGCAGCTAACGTGAGCCACGCCTGGAATTTGAGGAAGGGCCAACTGTACCACAAGGGATCAGATGGCATTCTGTTTTCCAACTGAATAACAGTGCTACGGCTCTAAACATCCCCCAGCCATGGCCGGGGGGGGCAACAGCACACGCTCCAGTTCAAAAGTCCTTGAGGTTGTTTATACCACTGCATATACTGTAGTCTACTTGTTAATGGATTTGGTGTCTACGCTACAGTAATACATTAAAGTATGGTGCTCTTTAAGTGCCAAATGCCAATTATGTGATCATTCATGAGGCCTGTTTGCATTGTTCAAAACAAACATTCTAAGAACTGCATACAGTGGGCTAGAAGCCTTCTTGGTACTGGAGGTATATTACAGAGAAACGGGATGGGTTGTTTTCACCTGCCGTGATGAACATTTCCTATTTCAAATACCAATTTTAAAAAGTACTCAAATTAGATCCATATGAAAGAAGAGAGCCTATTGGCTAAAACTGTATCAAGTCAAAGTGCTGACACTTCCTCACATCAAAAAAAAATGGTGTGAAAACCCTACAAACCCAATAAAGAAACTGGGTAAATGATTATGTTCTTTGTTGGACAGCAACAGTAGGCTGAAATGATGCTTACATAGAAACCACAAGTCAGCCATGGGGCGAAGCATTGTCCGGTGATAAGGTATTACTGTGAAGTGTCTGACTGTGACGATTCCCTCTCTTTGATGTTTTACATGTCGTTTAGAAAGACAACTACTGTTTTGACATGCAGAGACAGATGATACACTACCTGAGTAGGAGACGAACCACTAAAGAAACACACACACACCAACCATCACAACGCCAGAAAATCATCGTTAGGCAACATGATCACATCACACAAAAGCTGAGGTGAGTTATGATCAATGTTAAAGCACTGTTCACCAAAAGTGTTTTTTTTTTTTTGTTGCAAGACTATCCCTTCTGTGGCAGGCAGGCAGTACTTCAGTCTGAACATACCTGGTTCTCCCTTGGGGCGGTGCTAACTGCCATCAGAAAACGAGGTAAAAAAGGAAGGGAGGGACAGTAAACCGTAATGACCACAAAAACAAACACACAAGAAAAACAGGACAAAGTTAGAAACCAAATAGAGACAGAAGAAATGACGATGAGCAGATTTGATAGCAGAAAGTATGCGAAAGAGAGAAGAGACAGACGCATAGGAAACATCTAAACATGCAAGTAACAAATCACCACAGATTTACATCGACAGTTTTGGCTAAATTTGAGAGAGCAAAGTCTTTTGATGGAGTCAAAGTGAATATAGATAGTTGTCTGTATGTGTACAGCAGGGGTTTCAAACATCAACAGTGTTTTCAGCGAGGTCCAGAAGACCACAGACATTTTCTAAATATCCTTGCCATCAAAATTCCTCTGTGCATTATGAAGAGACTATATGTAGACCCATTATCATTTCTACAGTTTCTATTTGGTTTTAACCAGTAAAATGGTCATCAACACCCCTGGTGTACAGTATAACATTCACATTACTGTGAAGTCAAGTCATTTGTCAAGTCCAATTAAAATGTTAACAATTACAGCACACATACAGACACACATGAAGCACTCACAAGATGACCCTATGCTACAACCCCTCAGAACAAGTTTGACTAATAACAAAACGTATGTTTAAGTTGAAAGTCTAGATGTTTTCATCATAATGAACCAACCAGCTCACCTGAGGAGCCCGAGGGAGGAGGGGCTCCTGACTGCTGCCACACAGTGGCCTCTGCAGCCAGCCGTCTGACGTACACCTCATCTACATCCAGCAGGATGTTCTCCGGCTTGATGTCGGTGTGGATGATCTTACATTTGGTGTGCAGGTAGTCCAGGCCCTGCAGAACCTGTGGAGGGCAAGACATGGAGTATGTATAAGGGTGGTTGAAATGGATACTTGGAACTGGCCGGGTTTCTAGTAAAGCGTTACTGACTACTGGATCATTAACATATCTGCTAGCAATGGTAATATCTAATACGGTGATCATATTTTCCAGGTTAACTGGCTGTTTTCTAAACGCTGCACCTGTGAAACCGGCTTGATATGCTATAAAACACAGGAGAAAGTGCTGTGGTATTCCTTACCAGTCGGAGAATGCTCTTCACATAGAATAGACGCTGTGTCAAACCTGCTTGATGTGCTATAAACAAAAGGGGAAAGAGCTGTGGTATACCACTGTACCTGTCGGAGAATGCTCTTCACACAGACTAGAGGAAGACCCATGTAGTTGGACTTGATGATCCACTTCAGCAGCTGGTGACCCAGAACCTCCAGCACCATACACACATCTGACACACCAGTTAAGGAGAAGCGGATTCACTCAAACTTACACATATTTATTTACCATGCCTGCATTTTTATATATCTGAAAGTAGTGTGTAAAAAAACATGGACAAATTAAAAGCCACCTAATGACTTAGTCATGATTCCTGCATTTTCACAGACCCTGTGACCAAAACACAGGTATTGTGTCCGTGTGAATGGTTCTGCTTTTTTGCAGGTAAATTCATAAATTCAACACTTCCATTGTTTAACACCTCCTTAATTTGAACTGCAAACAGCCCCCATGGTTTAAACCCCCCCACGGATTAGTATATAAGGGGTCTACCTGCAAAATAAGAAGTACATTAGGGGCTGTTTGAAAGGGGGTCATATAAACATGGCCTTATATTCTTTTTACAGGTAACATACCACATCTTCTGTCTGAAATGGGTGAAGGAAAACAGGGAAAATAGTAGTACAGGCAAGTAGGAGGAGATTAACAAGATGTGCAAGGTCCACCAAACCCAGTCGATTACAGGGTCCACCAAACCCAGTCGCAGCCGGTAAGCAGCAGAAAGGATACGCACGCCATTGACCCCGGATATCTTAAAGTCATCAATAAGCTGTACAATGGTCTCTCGTTTGGGGTCTGTAGGGTCACTGTCTCGCACCTTAGGCCACAAAATAAGCGCAGAAAAGTTACTTCAATTCAGAAACCGTGTGATCTATCCGTATATGCTAGAGATGTTTGTTAGAATGTACTAGACTACAACTCCCCAGAGTGTTGGGCTAGCTTAGCCATCTACACAGTACAATGATTATGACATCAATCAATTTCACCAAACAACTATGCCATTTGCTTTGGAGGATGCCCTTGGGCTTGTAGCCATTAATGAATGATGTCTGTGGGTGAAATAAATAGGAATGCACTCACACATCTGAGCAGTTTAATCTCATCCAGCGCCGTCTCTGTGTAATGCAGAGCACTCTTCACCACTTTCAGTGCCACAAAGCGCTTCCTCCTACACACAAACACAATCATGTCATGACTCAAACTGGATTTAAAAAAAATAAAAAACTTGGCCAATAAATGAAAACTTAACCATTCAGCACTGAATTAAACAAGATAGGAATGAAAAACATTAAAAAAGGATAAATATCATTAGGCTTCTCGTTTGTGTATTACTGGTATAGTTTAACAGATGCACTCGAAAATCAGTCACTTACTGCAGGTCCCAGCATAGCCATACAGTAGAGAAGTGACCCCAACCAAGCTTTCTGACTACGTGATATCGGCCATTGAACAAGTCTCCAATCTTCACTGGGTAGTACCCACCTGAAATATACATAGACTTTCACTCACACAGGCTTATTAGCATTATTGCATCATCCTCGTTGATAAATTATATTGTGAGGTCGACATACTGTATCTACAATATCATAAGTATTATTACAAAATCCATGTGGTGACTGCATTCATTACATAACCACCAACACAAGTAATTCCACTCCCTGCTGATTTTTCAAATAGAATGACCTTGACCCTCACTTTCCTAATCTGCCACACTATTGCATCGATCCATTAGACAATTATATAGCCTACCTTTGCAGTAATCCGATGGGTCCTCCTGCTCCTCATCATCTGATCCGAGCAGCTCTGTTGGTGGAGGGGTGAAGTCAGGTGGGGGTGGGCTGAGAGCCTGCGGAGAGGTGGTCTGAGATGAGGAGGTCAGTGGTTTAGGTGGAGTAGAGAACAGAATTGGAGGGATCCCTAGTGAGGGTGCTATGGGAGAGGACAGTACGGGAGAGGACAGTACGGGGGTGGACAGTACGGGGGTGGACAGTACGGGGGTGGACAGTACAGGGGTGGACAGAGTGTCAGAGGAGGGAGTTAGTGGTATAGGAAGTGGCCTGGTGGTTAAAGCGGAAGGACATAAGAGATGGGGAGGGCTCTGGGAGAGGTTGAGTTGGGCAGGGGGTTGGAGGTCCGGGGGCCTCTGGGACAGGTTGAGTGGGGCAGGGGGTTGGAGGTCCGGGGGTTGGCGGTCCGGGGGCCTCTGGGACAGGTTGAGTGGGGCAGGGGGTTGGAGGTCCGGGGGCCTCTGGGACAGGTTGAGTGGGGCAGGGGGTTGGAGGTCCGGGGGCCTCTGGGACAGGTTGAGTGGGGCAGGGGGTTGGAGGTCCGGGGGCCTCTGGGACAGGTTGAGGGCAGGGGTGGGAGAGGTTTTTGGTGGAGTCGCAGGCCTGTGTATTGTGAGGATGCGACACAACTCATCTGCGGTGGGAATCTGGGACCTGAAACAAAAACACAGAACAGCCTGATGAAACAACCGTCTCAATATGGTTTCTGTTTGCCTTTAGGAAGGTGGTGACGATGCATAAACAATAACAACCAGCAAAATATCCCTTCATCTGAAAAAAAAAATAGACTAATTACATCAGTTATATTTAACTAGTTATCTAAAAGACTGACTTGACATTCAGCAATGTAAATACTGTGATTCTCTTGTAAACAGAAGCATGCGTGCGCTTCAACACAGGCAATGAGGGGTTTGTGTTTTATTATGAGTGAGACGTGCGTCACATTAAATTAAAGTGGAGTGCTGACTGTGGCCTGCCTCCAAAATTCATTGGGGGGGGATTATGCAATTACCAAGGGATAATGATTGTCCAAGTAGTGCACCCCTTATATCTACATTTGCACGGTCCCCACACGTATTTGTAACAGAAGTGAAATGGGTATTGTTAAGGTTTGCCAGGGTTAAACTGAAATAGGCACAGAGCAGAAAAGGGGGAGGCATGAGTCAATGTGCTTATCTGGAGAGGTGAGTCGCTCCACCGCCCCCATGTATTTATAGCACAGACATAACTACTAGCTAGACAGAACCAGCTGCAAGAACTGATACATGCTGGTAGCCGACGCATAGGCAGGGAATGGGAATAACGTTAGAGTAGCCAACGTTGCTCACCCAATATCCAAACTGGGGAGGTTGTCACCGGATCCTTTTCGATGTTTCTTTCCTTTCTTCTTATGCTTCTTACTGTGGGTGCTATGCGGGTTGTTATTACCGCTGGACACTGCTGGCGATCAGGGAATATATCATTAACTACCATATATCCAAAAGGCTAACGTTACGGCTATCATAGAGCTGCCTTGTAGTATCTGCAGTACTCAATCGCATGGACAATCCGCTAGGGTTAGTGCAATACGGGATCCTTGGGACGTCCCTAACCGTAACCCCCTACCACAACCCTTACATAACCCTAACCTAAAACCCTTGATTTCACCATTTTTAAAATGTCAACTTCAATGGGGTGACTTAGGTACGTCCAAAGGATCCAGAGTTGCAAGGAGCAATCAGCTAGCGCTAACTGGAAATATTACATTTCCATTTGCAAATTGGACTAACGTTACTTGCCAGCTGCGGATTTATTTGTGTGTGAAATCTGAATACATATCGTTGACGTGTAAAACTTAGTAACAAGACGGACAAATATTGGAAAGAAAACACATTGCCACTGGAAATATTTTTAACATATTAGCTAGCTCGTTAGCTGGCTAGTTTAGCTAGCAAGGAGTGTCTGTGCTAGCTGGTTAGCTTGCGTGCGCCAGACAGCTGGCTGGCTAACGTTAGCTAGGCTTTTTTTTATTATACAATGACAGAAACATACAAATCAATTCTACCTCAACGATGAGATAAATTAGTAGTCATGCGACCATCTTTATCATTTACATTGTGTTAAACGGTAGATACAAACATAATATTTGGCATGTTTTAAAACTCTCACCGTTCATCGATATCATCAGTGCAGCTGTCACCGCGCACACTGCTGGCAGGCTGCATTTAGGTTCGCGCCTGCGCTGTAGTTATGAGCACAAGCGCTTTGGGAACAGTGGTGGGGTCAACTGAGCGGTGGTAGGGCCATGGAACAGTGGTCACTGGCCAGGGGGATATGGGTATGGCAAGTCATTTAAACGTAATCTGTAAAATCTACCCTGGTCAATTGTCATTTCGATTAACCTGGCATGTATCTACCATCCAGGCTGTATCACAGTGCAGCAGGTAGCCTAGTGGTGGTTTGAGCGTTGGTCCAGTAACCGAAAGGTTGCTGGATCAAATTAAAAATATGTTGTCCCTGAACAAGCAGTTAACCCACTGTTCCTTGGTAGGCCGTTAATGCAAACACGAATTTGTTCTTAACTGACGTACCTAGTTAAATAAAGGTTCAATTTAAAATCACAACTGGCTGTAATTGGGCCATGTTTGGCTGGTGTAGGCCTTCATTGTAAATAATAGTTTGTTCTTAACTGAAAGAATGTTATTGAAGAATATAACTTAAATATAAATAAATCCCTAATGAGATTTAGTATAACATCTGTGGCCTATTCCATTGTTTTTGTTGGTAACAAAACAATGTATAGTATAGTGATTTTGCCTATCTCATGGACTGTAAATCCTTGCATTCATAGCTCCATCAATGAAATTAGTATGCAATGATGGTGGTTACATTTCCCCAGCCCCACCCCTCAGCTTTGGCTATACCAAACCAAGTGGATGGGCTGTGGTGTGGAAGACCAGTATAGTTAACAATAGATTGAGGCTTCCTGGTCGCTTGTGCCAACTCATGGCTTGTTTATCATGGTTATGCTGAAATAATAGCTTGACCCAACGTTGTTTGTTTTTCGATGTAGAATTGTACTGAGTAATGGTGATGTTTGGCTGGACAGAGGTTTAGCATAAGAACGTTGAATGTGATACATTTGGGGGAAATGTAATATAAATGTCATATACTGGAAGGGGTTGGCACAGGTCAGATTGTCTGTCTCTGCCACACTGACTCCTGTCTGTGTCTACAACCCTGTTGTGGCAAGGACAGGAGTATGAGGAGCTACAGCAAGAGGGGGAATGTGGGAGGATGGACACATTTTGATAGACATTGGAAAGGGAGGAGAAATAGGAGACAAAAATAAGAGACGTAAGAACATGGTGAACTTTCTGGCTTGAGTGTCTGGGATTGTGCGCAATTAGGTGGTTGACTCATAAAAAACAAATACAAATGGAGGCAAGGAAACAAGAGAGGATAGGAGGAAAGTAGACAGTGAGGGGAGGGAGGGTTGAGAAGAGGGAGGAAGGGTTGAGAAGAGGGAGGGAGATGAGGTGAGAGGAAAGATTGGGAAGACTAGAGTTGTGGTTTACTGCATGTTCTTGTCAGACAGTCAAATTTAGGTTTGTTGTCTCGTGTCTCTCCAGTGTTTACTCTGGTAAGTCACTTCAGGACAAGCATCTGTCTGTTTGAGTGTTTACTGTAAAAAGAACAACACCTCTGTCTGCTCCCAAATGGACCTTTTGGACTGGAGGTCTGGATGTGCTGGGATTGTCACCCTCTATGACGTTATAGGACTAGTCGTTAATGCACGCACACACACACAGGCACAAACACATGCACACACAAACAAAAATCACACAAATGCACTCTTGTGCACATACACTCAGTCACTCATTCACTCACTCAGTCTGTCACTCACTCAGTCACTCATTCACTCACTCAGTCTGTCACTCAGTCAGTCACTCACTCACACTAAATATGGGCATGTAGTGGCTGTGTTGGTTTTTGACCTGGGACTCCTCTAGAATATTATATAGGGTTTATATTCACATCATTTGATATTTCTTTAAATTCACACCTTGTAACCCTGCATAGTTGTTGTCTGTGATATACAGTGTGGGATGAATATACACACGTTATAAAGATGCTTGTGTGTGTTGCTGAGGTTATAACAGATGACGTCTGAGCAAGTGCTTGGCAATGACATATACACATAGCTAATATATATACAGTGTGTGTGTGTGTGTGTGTGTATTTACTATGCAAACAGAGAGTGGCAGTCAGCCAGTTTCACTCTGCAGTGTGAGGTTAGTCAACAAAAGTGGCACCTGCTTGGTTCAGTCAGTGTGTGTTTGTGTGTGTGCTGTATATATGCAGAGATTGTATAATATGTGTGTTTGAGGGAGATGGGGTTTGTTAGCAATTTTATGTGTGTTACAGCCTTGACAAGGCTATTTTTCATTTTTAAAATGGTCTTACCTCTCTTCGTAGATACTGTAGATGCCAATGGAAGGAGGCCAGACAGGGGTGTCTCCAACCAGAGCAGATACTGTCTGCTTTCTCTTATGTAGGCACAGATCCAGGATTAGTTTGCTCAAAGAACGCAAAACTGACACAGGAGGTTGGTGGAACCTTAATTGGGGAGAATGGGCTCGTGGTAATGACTGGAATGGAATTAGTGAAATGATAAGAAATACATCGAACACATGGTTTCCATGTGGTTAATGCCATTCCATCTGCTCCGTTCTGGACATTATTATGAGCCGTTCTCCCCTCAGCAGCCTCCTGTAAATACTAACCATAGATCGGAGTCTGAGGGAAGCTTCATCCTTACTCCCTATGTCGACCAGGAACACCCCACCAAACCCATTTGTCTATGACAGACAAAATAGCATGACAGACCACTGTCTCCTGCAAACACAAATTATGTCATCCTCACCATAGTGTGTAAGATAATTTCTGATTATTTCCCTCCCTATTTCTCTTTCTAGTTGCCCCCCTTCCTGTCTCTCCCTCTCCCCACCTGTTTCTTTCTCTCCCCCCCCCCTCTCTCTCCACACCGCTCTCTCTCTCAATCTCCTCATCTCTCTCTTTAATGTATCTCCCCACCTCTCTCACTCTCTCCCCCCACCCCGCTCTCTCTTTCTCTCTCACTCTCTCTATCGCCCCACCTCTCTCTCTCCACCCAGGTGTTTGTTAGTTTAAGGCAATGAGGACAGGACTAGAGAGGGCAGGAGAGGACAGAAGGGGAAAGGAGAGGAGGGCAGAGGACAGGAGAGGAGGGGTGATCTGTGTTTTCTGGAGAGATGAACGAAGGCCTTTGTTTAGAATGTGAGAACATACTTTTTTCCCCTCTCTCTCACTCTCCCCACCTCTCTCTCTCCTCTCTGTGCACTCCTCCTTCTCCTCTTCCATCCCCTCTTTTCTCACTCTTTATCCATTCTCATCTCTCACTTTTAGTTCTGCTGGTACAGTATCCTCTGGGGAGTGTGCTTAAGGAGTCCGGAGTCTCTTGGGAGTTCTGTTGTCCACGTCTCCTCTTCTGCTTCGCAGGTTTACTCTTTGCCTGATTTTTGCTTCTGCCGGTGCTGCTATATTCAGGAGGATCTTTGTTACTTCTCTTTACTCCAAGACTGGACTGGAGGTGGTTTCAGAAACACAGCCCAGGTCTCAAAGTTTTTCCTTGTCTATAGTCATTTTTTTCTTGGACTAACTATCCCAGTTAGTTTGTCTTGGACTATCCCAGTTAGTTTGTCTTGGACTGGGTTTTGGATTTGACCAGCCGTGGGCTCAGATCCAGAAACCTGACGTGGCGATGCTGAGATTTTGGGTTCTGTGTCTGTGTGTGAGTGTTCTCAGTGTAGGCGTTCTAACTCTGATCCCCCAAAAACACGAGATAGAAAATGAGGTACAACACGATGTGGAACATGTGCATGGAACATGGACCATGGAACATGAAGCGAGGGAACCCGATAAAATCTATGCAGAGACTCTAGCAACCCACCAACCTGCCACATACACTCCTATTATGGACACACATGCCACAGTCCCAACTCTGACAGACATACCTCTTACAGAAACAACTGTGATAGGTACAGCTATTACGGAGTCAGACGTACCTGTGGTCGCCACATGTCTTTCATCAGGTGAGTCATTCTCTGTATGCCTCTTCTATGCATTCTCTGAGTGCTCTCTATAGTTTTACATGTCTGTAAAAAAAAAACTTGCAATCCACCAAAACAGTGAGGATTTTAAGAGTCTAAATCCTTGAAATGTCCTTTCTAAAATATATTTTAACCTTAATCTCTAATTCTAAAATCTAAGTGTCTCTCTCAGCCCTACCCCTCACCTCATTACCGAATGATGAAGAAGGCAGGGATCAGGAAAAAGGCAGAGAGGACAAGAATCCAAGAATTGAAGAGGAGGAGGAGAAGGGGAGAGTGAGGGATGAGCAGATGAGAAAGGACAGAGAGATGGAGGCGAGCAGAGGGAGGAGAGGAGTGACGGGAAGGAGACATGCAGCAACTGTAGAGGCCACTGCGTACAGAATGGTAGGTATACAGACCTCTTCAGTTCTCCTTCATTGACACACCGTGTTTTGCATTGGATGCTTCTTAATCCACCACGTCTGGCGATGTAATGTTTCCACATCTGCGTTGAAAGGTGGCAGAGCGAGACATCCCAGAAATCGGTCTTCTCACGAATACGTCTGTAGCATCCGAACGGTTTGACCTACAAAACTATTCTGATCACTCCATGGAAAGGGGACCCCCACAAGTGTCAGGGGACTCATCTGAAGTCGGTACAGTTGACGTGAAAACGTCTGTTTGTAGCGTCCAAACCATTTGGTCTACACTATGGAAAGGGGAGATTCTCACGAACACGATGGTGTTCTCCGTTTTGCTCTATGACCCCCACACATGTCACAGTGCTTGTCTGAAGGTAATCGGTACTGGTTAAAAAAAGTATGAAGGTAGTTTTGTGCCAAACAAAAAAGGGGTTAAATATGTATGTATGTAAGTAAAAATATATATATATATATTAGCTGAGCTTTCTTATATCTCCTTGATATAAGACAGACACTTTAAAACCTTGCTTCTTATGATTTATTTTGTTGACTGTCTTTTATGCCATTTATGAATGTGTTATTCAATGCGTTTCTCTTATAGTAGCAAAGGCCAAATTCAATATTTTATCAAATAGTTTAAAAACATATTTAAAAGATTGTGGGATACCTAAAGGGGTCATAAAATTCAAAATCAAATACCTAAAGGATTCATAGTATGACCATCTTAAAACAATTCCATATGTCAGTTTAGAACCTTTTAAGAATTATTCATCCTTTTCTATTGGTTCTTCCTTTTCCCTCCCCTCATGCAGGCAGGTCTGGGGCGCCCCCTACCTGGCTGGAAGAAGCGAGGTACAAATGGGGGAGCTGAACAGGAAGGTGTTCTCAGGACCATACTAAAGGAACTACACAGTGATAAGGACAGACTAATGGACACAGAGAAGGCAGAGGAAGAGGAAGATGAGGAGGAAGATGAAGATGAAGACGATGAAGAGGAAGATGATTCTGAAGAGGAGGAAGAGGAGGAGGTGCGGGATCGTAATGAACAGGATCCTTTCATCAGGCAAAGCATGATGATAACAATAATGATGATGATGATTATGTTGATGATTTTTATTTGTATTTCTAGGAGGAAGAGGAAGAGGAGGAGGAAGAAGAGGGGACAGAGTCTCCCACCAATCAGACAGTAGCAAGGACCAGCTTCACAGAGTCTCTCCCAGGGACGTGTCAAACGTCTAACGGACAAATAAGCTGCAGGGGTAATGGCATGAATCACCTCCCAATCATCACCGACCTTGGGGTCACGACCCTGGACCTGGCAGGTGAGGGGGTGGGCGGGAGTAATATGAAATGAGTGTTGTAAAAGTTAATATGTACTGTATAAAATCATGTATTGTGTATCTATGACATTAGTGAGTATGTACAGTGGGTCAAAAAAGTATTTAGTCAGCCACCAATTGTGCAAGTTCTCCCACTTAAAAATATGAGAGAGGCCTATAATTTTCATCATATGTACACTTCAACTATGACAGACAAAATGAGAAATCCAGTAAATCACATTGTAGGATTTATAATGAATTTATTTGCAAATTATAGTGGGAAATAACTATAAAACTATAGTTTTGGCAAGTCGGTTAGGACATCTACTTTGTGCATGACGCAAGTCATTGTTCCAACAATTATTAACAGACAGATTTTTTATTTTTTTCATTTTAATTTCACCTTTATTTAACCAGGTAGGCTAGTTGAGAACAAGTTCTCAATTACAACTGCGATCTGGCCAAGATAAAGCAAAGCAGTGCGACACAAACAACACAGAGTAACAGATGGAATAAACAAACATACAGTCAATAATACAATAGAAAAATCTATATACAGTGTGTGCAAATGTAGTAAGATTAGGGAGGTAAGGCAATAAATTAGCCATAGTGGCGAAATAATTACAATTGAGCAATTAGCAACAGTGATAGATGTGCAAGTAGAGATACTGGGGTGCAAAGGAGCAAAAAAATAAATAACATGGGAATGAGTTAGTTGGGTGGGCTATTTACAGATGGGCTGTGTACAGTTGCAATGATCGGTAAGCTGCTCTGGCAGCTGATGCTTAAAGTTAGTGAGGGAGATATAAGACTCCAGCTTCAGTGATTTTTGCAATTTGTTCCAGTCATTGGCAGCAGAAAACTGAAGGAAAGGCGGCCAAAGGAGGAATTGGCTATGGGGATGACCAGTGAAATTATCTGCTGGAGGGCGTGCTACGGGTGGGTGCTGCGATGGTGACCAGTGAGTTGAGATAAGGCGGGGCTTTACCTAGCAAAAACGTATAGATGACCTGGAGCCAGTGGGTTTGGCGACGAATATGAAGTGAGGGCCAGCCAACGAGAGCATACTGGTCGCTGTGGTGGGTAGTATATGGGGCTTTGGTGACAAAACGGATGGAACTGTGTTAGACTGCATCCAATTTGCTGAGTAGAGTGTTGGAGGCTATTTTGTAAATGACATCGCCGAAGTCAAGGATCGGTAGGATAGTACGTTTTACGAGGGTATGTTTGGCAGCATGAGTGAAGGAGGCTTTGTTGTGAAATAAGAAGCCGATTCTAGATTTAATTTTGGATTGGAGATGCTTAATGTGAGTCTGGAAGGAAAGTTTACAGTTGTCGTGTCTTTGGCATCATTGAATTAAGACTTATTTTTATCAAATAAATTCTCTGTAATTATTATTACGTGATTAAAATATTTGAAACTTCTGTTTAAAATATTTTTTATTAAACACACACAATAATGGTGTATAGGTATTCAAGACAGGTATACAATTATTATCTAAACATCAAAGAGCTGACAGGAACAACAAGACCCAGAGTTCTGGGTGCAGAACAAATAATACAAAACACGACATACAGAACAAGGACACGTAGAAAGAAAGAGGGTAGATGTCATCCCCCCTTTAATGGTTGGTTAATCCGTGTAGGGACTCAGACACTCCCAGGATTATCAGAAGCTGGTCTGGGTCTATTGAAGTCTCCAAAACTTCAGAGAGGATCCCAAAAATTCCACACCAATAACCATGCAAGCTAGAGCATAGGGCAAAGCAGTGGAGTAGTGTACCCTGCGTAGCCTGACATTTATCACATGTAGGGGATGTATCAGGAAATATCCTATGCAGTTTATTTTTGGGATAGTGTAATCTGTGTAATACCTTGAATTGTATGAGACGATGTCTGGAATTCATGGAGCATGTGTGGATATACTCCAAGCTCTCTTCCCAGTCTGCCACAGAAATGTCTGTCCCTAGTTCTTCCTTCCATTTTGCCTTAATGGCACCTGTAGAAGGTGTGCTAACAGATTAAAAAGCATCATATAGATGAGATATCAGTTTGTCTGAGGTGGGGGATATTTTTATGCATCCGTCAAACATGGAAGGTTTAGCATTCGCAAATGTTGGGAGGTGTTTTCTAACGTAGTCTCTAATTTGTAAGTATCTGAAAAAAGTACTTCTGGGAAGATTATACGTTTCCCTCAGCAACTCAAAGGAAGCAAAGGTCCCTTCTATGTATAAATCCCCTATGGTACTTGTCCCCAACTCTCCCCATCGCTCAAAGGTGTTATCAAGGTTAGAAGGGGCAAAGGAGGGATTCCTGGCGACAGGGAGTATGAATGACATTGGTCTAAGCTCAAAGTGGACTTTAATTTGCTTCCAGATTCAGACTGTGCTATGTATAATAGGATTGTTACAATAAAGTGACATCTCCAGATTGACAAGTGACAAAATCACAGCCCCAATAGAGAAGGGGTGACACTCCTCACGCTCCATACTAAATCAGCTGGATGACGGAAGTGTGTCATCCAGCAGAAACGTAACAGCGTGGAGGTTAGCGGCCCAGTAATAAAGTATAACCTTTGGGAGAGACAATCCTACGTCCATCTTGGATTTACAGAGGTGTTTTTTTTACCTATCCTGTGTGTTTTATAATCCTAGATGAAAGGATTGATAATTGAGTCCAGTTGTTTATGAAAGGATTTAGGTATGAATACTGGGATGTTCTGGTATAGGTAGAGCAGTTGTGGGAGGAAGACCATTTTAATGGCATTAATTCTTCTGAGCAGAGAAATTGGTAGAGTTCTCCAAAATAGCATGTTTGCCTTGAGTTTTTGCATCAGAGAAGGGAAATTCTCTTTAAATAGTAAGGAGTATTGTTTGGTAACTACAATTCCTAGGTAGGTACATTTTTCTGAAGATAATTTAACTGGGAGATGTTCTAGCCAGGAGGTGTTTTGCGACCGTATGGGCATTAATTCACTCTTGTTCCAATTTATTCTGTATCCCGAGAAGGTACCAAACAAATTGATCACATCAAGAAAAAGATGAAATACTATCCTGGGGTTCTGTTACAAAGAGGAGGATGTAATCTGCGTATAGGGAAATCTTATTTAGAGTATCTTTAGTATTATAGCCGTGTATTGCTGCATGAGATCTAATCGTCTGAGCGAGAGGTTCGATAATTAGGGCGAAGAGCATAGGCTACAGCGCACAACCCTGCCTTGTCCCTCTGTAAAGGTTAAATCGGGGCAACAATGATTGGTTAGTGAGTTTTCTGGCACAGGGGTTCCTATATAAAAGCTGGATCCAATTTATGAACCCATATCCAATATTACATTTCTGTAGGACCTTGAATAGATAGGGCCACTCTACTTGGTCAAAGGCCTTTTCGGCGTCAAGAGATATGACGGCAAGGTCCACGTTGGGTAACCTCTGAGAGTACATAATGTTGAAGAGGTGCCTGAGATTGAAGAATGAGTTTCTGTTAGGGATAAAGCCGGTCTGGTCCGAATGGACCAATTTGCCAATTAAAGTGCTAAGCCTGTTAGCCAGAGTTTTTGCTAGAATCTCTTGGTCTGTATTAAGGAGAGATATTGGTCTGTATGACCCTACCTCTTCCGGATCCTTACCCTTCTTATGTATAACTGTAATGAACGCTTCATCCAAAGTAGATGGGAGAGCTCCATCCTCATTGGCCTGAACCAACATTTGGTGCAGGTAGGGAGAGAGCATGTTGCTGAATGTTTTATAGAATTCACCAGGGTATCCATCTGGGCCCGGGGTCTTGCCACTCTTTAGAGATTTAATTGTTTCTCGAATTTCATCAAGAGATATTTCCTTATTCAGGAAGTTAGAATCTTCCTGGTTCAGGGCAGGAAGATTACAGTCCTCCAAAAATGTTTGCATAATTAAGGGGTTAGGATCTGCTTTAGATGTATATAGAGTCTCATAAAACTGACGGAATCTGTCATTGATGTCTTTGGGGGAAGAGAGTAATTCCCCAGATGCAGAGTTAACTTTGTGAATCATTCGGTCACTCACATTTTTTCGAAGTTGTCTGGCGAGTAATTTACGTGGTGTGTCACCAAACTCAAAATATTTTTGCTTGGCATAGAGAAAAGATTTAGCAATTTTAGCTGAGAGAATCTGGTTATATTCAAATTTTAAAGAGGTCATTTTTTAAATGTTTCTCCATAGATGGATGGCTAGCATTCTCCCTATCCAGTAAGTGAATTTGTCCCTCCAGTTCTTCCAGTTTTCCTCTGTTTTGCCTACTCCTGGCAGCCTGAAAGGAGATGATACAGCCTCTCAGATAAGCCTTCAGTGTTTCCCACAATAATGCTGGGGAAGTCTCTGTGTTGTTATTGGTATCAAAGAAAAATGTAATTTGGTCTTTAAGATATTCTGTGAGGAGCTGAGGATTCAACCTCCAGACCCTCTCGTTTGGTACAATGTCACCTAATCTCAGGGAGAAGGTGAGTGGACTGTGGTCCGAGATTATAATCATGATACCTCACATTACAGGTATAGGGGAGTAGTCTAGCATCCAACAAAAAGTAGTCAAAAGGAGTATTCCCTACCTGTAGGGTTAACGATCCTCCATATATCAAATAAGTTCGATTTTTTTATGTAGGTATTCAAGAATTCGCTTGAATAGGAGGTAGGGGTTCGCCGGGTAGAGGATCTATCCAAATATTGGTCTAGCACACAATTAAGCTCCCCTCCAATGACCTGGTTAGTATGGAAGATATCTGGAATCAGGGCAAGGACTCTTTTGAAAAAAGAGGGGTTATCAATGTTTGGCCCATAGATATTTAGTAGAGTTACTGAAGTAGAGTGGATTTCTCCTATTACGATCACATAACAACCCTCTTTATCCGCAATAGTGGTTTTATGTAGAAAGGGAATTCCTTTCCGTATCAGAATCGCTGTGCCTCTCGTTTTGGCAGTGAAGTTAGAGTGATACTTGCCCCACCCACCTACAATTAAGGTTGCTATGAGAGTTATTTTTCAGATGGGTTTCTTGCAAAAATATAATATCAGACGAGAGTGCTTTCAAGTGGGCTAGGACCTTGCCTCTTTTAATTGGTTCGTTTAAACCCTTGACATTCCAGGAAGTGAATGTAAGCCCCGCCTTCCTCTCGTTTGTAGTTCCTATGGTGGCCTGCATAACATGTAACTCAATAAAATGGTAAGAAAGCGCACCAAGTCATCACGATCAGCATATGTAGCACCTACACCCGAGCAGTATCCAACCCACCCCTCCCCCCCTGCAAGCACCTTTACTTCCCACCCTATTCCCCTAATTTTCCCAACACTTACCCCCCCATCAACCCACATTTAACAGGCATGCACAAACAGGAGAGAGAAAAAAACTAAAAATAATAAACAGTGATTAAACTAACTTAATCATGTAAATGTAATTAACTAGGAAGTCGGGGCACCAAGGAAAATATTCAGATTACAAAGTTATAATTTTCCTAATAACTTTCCGATATTTTAATATCTGATCAATTAGTCTTCCAATTAATGAATTATTCTTTACCTCACGTTAGTCTCATTCCAAACGTCGTAAATTGTTGGTTATCTGCACAAACCCAGTCTTCACTATGAATCCTAGCTGCAGACTAGTAATTAGCATCAAAGATTTGTTCTTATTCTGTCAGTATCAATAGTCTCGTGGTATGGTTAAGAATTCAGCAATCTACTCAAACCTTAGCCCTCTCAGTTATCGAGGTAAGCTGGTCTGAAGATGATTCTCCAGGTGGGGGTTATATTCGGAAGAGCAGAAAAAGGCAGTCCCATGACGCCAGATCAATGTCTGTGCTCATGGGGCGGGCCAATGACTTAGTTAACTTTAAAGGAAATTGGGTTCCCTTTCATTAAACAGTTTATAATCACATTACATAATTTCACAAATAGTTTAATCTTTACTCATTCATTTTATACAACAATTAGATACAAGCCTCATAACTGAGACTCTTGCATAAACAGAGTTATGGTAATGTGGCTGTATTGTCTCTCATGAGTTTCACAAACGTGAAACAAAATGGACCGGTCGCAGCTGGATTCTTCCCCGACCGTGTACACCTTCTCCAAAACATGTACATTGTTCAGTTCTCAAGTTCTATGCTGGAGAAGAGGTTCCTTTGTTCTCCTGTGAAACCTTCTCTCTCTCTATACTGTCTGGCCATGAGGAAGAGAGTCTCCTCCAGGAATTTATGACCTGAGATAACAGCAGTCTGGGTGTAGACGAGACAGAGAGGGGGAAGGCACGCTATACTCAAAGAGGGCCATGTCATGACACAGTCTAACCAGACATCATGGGAAAATCGAAAGAAATCAGCCAAGACCTCAGAAAAAAAATTGTACACCTCAACAAGTCTGGTTCATCCTTGGGAGCAATTTCCAAATGCCTGAAGGTGCCACGTTCATCTGCACAAACAATAGTATGCAAGTATAAACACCATGGGACCATGCAGCCGTCATACCGCTCAGTTCTGTTTCCTAGAGATGAACGTACTTTGGTGTGAAAAGTGAAAATCAATCCCAGAACAACAGCAAAGGACCTTGTGAAGATGCTGGAGGAAACAGGTAGAAAAGTATCTATATCCACAGTAAAAACGAGTCCTATGTCGACATAACCTGAAAGGCCGCTCAGCAAGGAAGAAGCCACTGCTCCAAAACCGCCATTAAAAAGCCATACTACGGTTTGTAACTGCACATGGGGACAAAGATCCTACTTTTTGGAGAAATGTCCTCTGGTCTGATGAAGCAAAAATAGAACTGTTTGGTTATGTTTGGAGGAAAAAGGGGGAGGCTTGCAAGCCGAAGAACGCCATCCCAACCGTGAAGCACGGGGCTGGCAGCATCATGTTGTGAGGGTGCTTTGCTGCAGGAGGGACTGGTGCACCTCACAAAATAGATGGCTTCATGAGGTAGGAAAATGATGTGTATATGTTGAAGCAACACCTGAAGAACTTAAAGCTTGGTCGCAAAAGGGTCTTCCAAATTGACAATGACCCCAAGCATACTTCCAAAATTGTGGCAAAATGTCTTAAGGACAACAAAGTCAAGGTATCGGAGTGGCTATCACAAAGCCCTGACCTCAATCCTATAGAAAACTTTTGGGCGGAACTGAAAAAGCATGTGTGAGCAAGGAGGCCAACAAACCTGACTCAGTTACACCAGCTCTGTCAGGAGGAATGGCCCAAATTCACCCAACTTATTGTGGGAAGGTTGTGGAAGGCTACCCGAAAAGTTTGACCCAAGTTAAACAATTTAAAGGCAATGCTACCAAATATTATTTGAGTTTATGTAAACTTCTGACCCACTGGGAATGTGATGAAAGAAATAAAAGCTGAAATAAATCATTCACTCTACTATTTTTAAAAGGTAAAGCGCCGCCTTATCTCAGCTCACTAGTCACGACAACAACACCCACCAATAACACGCGCTCCAGCAGGTACATCTCACTGATCATCCCCAAAGCCAACACCTCCTTTGGCCGCCTTTCCTTCCAGTTCTCTGCTGCCAATGATTGGAACGAATTGCAAAAATCTCTGAAGCTGGAGACTTCTATGTCCCTCACTAACTTTAAACATCAGCTATCCGAGCAGCTAACCAATCGCTGCAGCTGTACATAGCCCATCTGTAAATAGCCCATCCAATCTACCTACCTCATCCCCACATTGCTTTATTTACTTTTCTGCTCTTTTGCACACCAGTATTTCTACTTGCACGTCATCATCTGCACACCTATCACTCCAGTGTTAATTTGCTAAATTGTAATTACTTGCTACTATGGCCTATTTATTGCCTTATCTCCTCATGCCATTTGCACACACTGTATATAGACTTTATTTTTTTTCTATTGTGTTATTGACTGTATGCTTGTTTATTCCATGTGTAACTCTGTGTTGTTGTTTGTGTCGCACTGCTTTGCTTTATCTTGGCCAGGTCGCAGTTGTAAATGAGAACTTGTTCTCAACTGGCCTACCTGGTTAAATAAAGGTGATATAAAAAATTAAATAAATAAATTATTCTGACATTTCACATTCTTAAAATAAAGTGGTGATCCTAACTGACCTCAGATAGGGAATTTTTGCTAGGATTAAATGTCAGGAATAGTGAAAAACTGAGTTTAAATGTATTTGGCTATGGTGTATGTAAACTTCCGACTTCAACTGTATATTAGTGTATATATTAGTGAGCATATTAATGTATATGTCAGTGTGTATATTAGTGTGCATATTGGTGTTTATGTCACTGTGTATATGTCAGTGTGTATATTAGTGTGTATATTATTGTGTATATGTCAGTGTATATATTAGTATGTATATTAGAGTGTATATTAGTGTATATATTAGTTAGTGTATATATGTGAATGTTAGTGTGACTGTACTATATGTGTGCCTGACAGAGAACAACATCAGTCTTATTGCCTCGCGGGGTTTCTCTGGTCTTCCCAACCTGGAGAGTATAGATCTGAGCAAAAACCGACTGGATGACGACTCACTCAGCCATCACCTCTTCTCTGTAAGTCTCACCAGATTTTCACCACTACCATGTTGTATGATTGACCTGCTGGAGAGTAAGGGTTGGGGGTTCGAGATCTCTAGATGCATCTGCTAAATGACCAGAACAGTCTTGCATGAGTCAGCATATTCCTATAACAGTAGCTGGTAATTGGCTGACAGTAGCTGAGTCAGTATATTCCTATAATAGTAGCTGGTAATTGGCTGACAGTAGGTGAGTCTGTACATGTATACTCTATAATAGCAGCTGGTAACTGGCTGACAGTAGGTGAGTCAGTATATTCCTATAATAGTAGCTGGTAATTGGCTGACAGTAGCTGAGTCAGTATATTCCTATAATAGTAGCTGGTAATTGGCTGACAGTAGCTGAGTCAGTATATTCCTATAATAGTAGCTGGTAATTGGCTGACAGTAGGTGAGTCTGTACATGAATACTCTATAATAGCAGCTGGTAACTGGCTGACAGTAGGTGAGTCAGTATACTCTATAATAGCAGATGGTAACTGGCTGACAGTAACTGAGTCTGTACTCTATAATAGCAGCTGGTAACTGGCTGACAGTAGCTGAGTCAGTACATGTGTACTCTATAATAGCAGCTGGTAACTGGCTAACAGTAACTGAGTCTGTACTCTATAATAGCAGTTGGTAACTGGCTGACAGTAACTGAGTCAGTACATGTATACTCTATAATAGCAGCTGTTAACTGGCTAACAGTAACTGAGTCAGTACTCTATAATAGCAGATGGTAACTGGCTGACAGTAACTGAGTCAGTATACTCTATAATAGCAGATGGTAACTGGCTGACAGTAACTGAGTCTGTACTCTATAATAGCAGTTGGTAACTGGCTGACAGTAACTGAGTCAGTACATGTATACTCTATATTAGCAGCCGTTAACTGGCTGACAGTAACTGAGTCAGTACTCTATAATAGCAGCTGGTAACTGGCTGACAGTAGCTGAGTCAGTACATGTGTACTCTATAATAGCAGCTGGTAACTGGCTGACAGTAACTGAGTCAGTACATGTATACTCTATAATAGCAGCTGGTAACTGGCTGACAGTAGCTGAGTCAGTACATGTGTACTCTATAATAGCAGCTGGTAACTGGCTGACAGTAGCTGAGTCAGTACATGTGTACTCTATAATAGCAGCTGGTAACTGGCTGACAGTAGCTGAGTCAGTACATGTGTACTCTATAATAGCAGCTGGTAACTGGCTGACAGTAACTGAGTCAGTACATGTGTACTCTATAATAGCAGCTGGTAACTGGCTGACAGTAGCTGAGTCAGTACATGTGTACTCTATAATAGCAGCTGGTAACTAGCTGACAGTAGCTGAGTCTGTACTCTATAATAGCAGCTGGGAACTGGCTGACAGACTACAGCAGGAACACACTCTGGTGTCCTGGCTCCTCTTACAGCTTTTCACAATCTCTTACAAACTTAAATGTGGTACTTGAGGCATTCTGGGTGAAACCATTAACTCATGTACCTTATCTTCATACCAAGTCTGCAAAACTGCAAGCACATCATGTGCTTTACACTCAGTTTGCAATTGTAAAACACACTTATCTCAAAACACTAAACACAGTTATTTACATTAGACACATCATTCAAAACTAACAGGTCTTATGTTTCGTTTGGAAAACACTGCCATACAAAATGTCACACTCATTTACCGATTACCTAAACCCAGTGCTCGCATATGAAAACACTTAAAGCTTATTTCTTCCCTTAGAAATCAGAGCTTAAGCACTATAAATAGGCTTCGGGTTACGTTTCTTGGTTTGGACAACAATGGAGGCCAATTAAAGGAGAGAAAGTTAGAGGAAGAGGAGTGAGAGTAAGAGGGGGACGATGCTGAGGAGGAGGACACGGACAAGGACGAGGAGGGGGAAGAGGACGAGGACGAGGAGTGGGACAAGGAAGAGGAGGAAGGAAAACAATCACAGATGAGATCCGGGCCACTTTGGTTGATTATGTGGTCAACCATGGTTTGAGTTTCAGGGAGGCTGGGCAGAGGATCCAGCCTAACTTGAGCTACTACACTGCATCTAGTATCATCCGGACATTTTGAAATGAGAACAGGGAAGTAAACCTACCCTCCATACCGTGCTACTGTACTTACAGCACCGCAGCACTTACAGCACTACAGTAACATTGAATTTCCTACTGAAAGAAATCCTGCACCCTGCACCCTAACCTAGACGATCTTTCAATGGAGGAAGAAACCGGCTGTTCACAGCAGAGCAGGAACAGCACATAGTGAATATGTTCACTTCAAACAACAGCATACGTTTAGGACAACTGCAACACCACATCGTCACTGACAACACAACATTCAGTAACATAAATAGGGTGAGTTTATCCTCACTTGGCCTGAAACGCCATCAGATTCGTGTGAAGCAGCTCTACAGAGTACCATTTGAGCCAAATTCTGACAGAGAAACAACTGCGCTATGAATACATACAAGTAAGCTATACTATCCTGTCATTGGTACTGTATTCCAGTGTATAGTGCTACATATTGACTGCTCTATGTCTATTCATACTGTCATACAATAATGTTTAGTCTTGTCTCTTTCAGAGAGTTCTGGAACTAGATGCTGCTGCAGAGCATCATGATTTAGTCTACGTTGATGAGGTCGGCTTTAACATAGCCAAAACAAGACGCAGGGGAAGAAACCTCATACTGCAGGGGTTAGAAACACCGCGCCATCGTCAATGTCCCTGGACAGCATCACAATGTGTGCAGCCATTAATCAGAACAGTGTCCTTCATCATCATGCCACTCTTGGTCCTTACAATACTTCCCACATTATCACCTTCCTTGACACCCTGCCTAATATCCTCATTCCCAATGACCGGAGGAATGGGCCAGAGCAGTCCAGGTTTGTTGTCATCTAGGACAACATAAGTTTCCACCGGGCTGCTCTGGCCCTCAATTGGTTAATTGACAAGCTGATGCTCAACCTGCTGCCATATTCTCCATTTCTAAACCCAATAGAAGAGTTATTTTTAGCATGGCGTTGGAATGTATACGATCGGCAACCTCATCAGCGCATACCCCTTCTCCAGGCGATGGAGGAGGCCTTGTGGTGACATCGACGAGGGGACATGCCAGGGCTGGATACGCCAGTCCAGATGCTGCTTACCCCCGCTGTTTAGCCAGAGAGATCACTTGTGATGTTGATGTGGCGCTGTGGCCAGACCCAAATAGGAGACAGGATGCACCCTAATAGTTTTTTTCTTTATAGTAACAAACCTATTTGTTTGTCTTCTATTGTATTTGTTTTGTCTGTTACTGTTCATCCTGAAATCTGGATGAAAATACAATGTTTTGAGAAAGAAGTTAATTTTATGTTTCTGTTTCTAGGGTAAATATATACTGAATATGCATACATACTGTATATATCTGTGCACATACATGTACGTGTAAGTGCTATGACAAACCGTTGTGGACTCCACTGCACACTGAACCTGCAGAAGACGAGAGTGTTTTACATTTGTCACCTCCTTGTGTAGTTGGCGTGTATATGAGCTAATCGATTGGTTTGTGTGGAGAGTTTTGATGCAAAAGATCTTTTGCAAGAGATGTGTGATGTTTTGCATGTGTGTGTGTTTTGGGGTTGTGTGTGTGTGTGTGTGTGTGTGTGTGTGTGTCTTGGGGTTGTGTGTGTGTGTCTAGAGAAAAGGAGCCATAGTTTCAGAAATCGCGTAAGCAATTGTCAAGAACTGTAAGAGATCAGCTAAGTGTGTGTGTGTGTGTGTGTGTGTGTGTGTGTGTGTGTGTGTGTGTGTGTGTGTGTGTGCGTGCGTGCGTGCGTGCGTGTGTGTACACATGTTCAAGTGAAATACAGTACATGACTACAGCCAATGGGATTGAGATGAAGAGATTATTTTAAGAATGAATTATTTCATGATATCCGTTCATCCAGTAATGACAGAGGCAGGAGGAACAGGGCGGAGTTACTGGGCGGAGTTACTGGGCGACTGACACAGCTCACTGCTTTCACTGGCTACAGATCAAACAGACCAGACCAATACATGCACTAAATAAAGATCAGGGTCAAGCTAGATTTCCAGAAAATGACCATTTTTAACAGTAATCTAAACCGTTGTTTTTCTCCTCCTCTTGTTTTATCTCTACTCCCTGGTAGAATCTGACCCGGCTGAGGAGGCTCAACCTCGATGATAACCAGCTGACACGGATCCCCCTGCTGCCACCTTCACTGGGGGAGCTCACGATGAATGGCAACAAGATCACCAGACTCACCCCTTACAGCTTCAAAGGTGTGTGTTGGAGAGAGGTCCAAGGTTGATTTAATCCCCCCGTAAATAACACACACACTTCTTTGTGACACTCATAAGTATCATCAGTTTGTGTATGTGTGTATGTCTGTGTGTGTGTGTGTGTGTGTGTGTATGTCTGTGTGTGTGTGTGTGTGTCTGTGTGTGTGTGTGTGTGTGTATGTCTGTGTGTGTGTGTGTGTGTCTGTGTGTGTGTGTGTGTGTCTGTGTGTGTGTGTATGTCTGTGTGTGTGTGTGTGTGTTTGTGTGTGTGTGTGTGTATGTCTGTGTGTGTGTCTGTGTGTGTGTGTGTATGTCTGTGTGTGTGTGTGTGTGTGTGTTTGTGTGTGTGTGTATGTCTGTGTGTGTGTGTGTGTGTGTCTGTGTGTGTATGTCTGTGTGTGTGTGTGTGTGTTTGTGTGTGTGCGTGTTTGTGTGTGTATGTATGTGTGCGTGTGTTTGTGTGTGTTTATCTGTATGTGTGTGTGCGTGTTTGTGTGTGTATATATGTGTGTGTGTGTGTGTGTGTGTATGTCTGTGTGTGTGTGTGTGTGTGTCTGTGTGTGTGTGTGTGTGTGTGTATGTCTGTGTGTGTGTGTGTTTGTGTGTGTGCGTGTTTGTGTGTGTATGTATGTGTGCGTGTGTTTGTGTGTGTTTATCTGTATGTGTATGTGCGTGTTTGTGTGTGTATGTATGTGTGCGTGTGTTTGTGTGTGTTTATCTGTATGTGTGTGTGTGTTTACGTTTGTGTGTGTGCGTATGTGTGTTTTTGTGTGCGTGTTTATGTGTGTGTGTGTGTGTGTCCCAGGTCTGTTCCATCTGTTGTCTCTGGAGCTAGAGGAGAACCTTTTCCATGACGGCAACGTGTCCCCTTTGACCTTCAAGCCGCTGAAGAGGGTCCAGTACCTGTGCTTGGACATGAACAGGTTCCGCTCCCTCCCCCTCGGCCTGCCCCGCTCCCTACAGGTCAGAGTCTCCTCATCACCATCTAGAGCATTCTTACAATACAGTCTTGTGGGTTTCTATATTATGTGCGACTAAATGTATGTGTGTGTGTGTGTGTGTGTGTGTGTGTGTGTGTGTGTGTAGGAGCTGAGGATGCGTGATAACCAGTTACAGGAGGTACCAGAGGGGGTTCTGAGTGAATTGGCCAAACTGAGAGTTTTAGACCTTAGTCACAACCTGCTGCATGAGGGCAGCATCTCAGACCGGGCCTGGGTCAAACTAACGTGAGTTCAATTAAGAAATTAATTCAGAAAAGGATCAATCAATCCATTCACCCACCCATTCCAAAAATGAATTAATGCAGGATCATATGACACGAAAAGCATAATTTCTGAATTTCGAAAGTTATATATCTTGAAAACTTGATTGCTGACATGCAAAACATTTTGGGACTATATCAACAATTGATTAATGAAACAAACACCATTTGTTATAGAATGTTTTGTAGTACCTACATCACCCACCGGAGGGTGTGCTGTGCTTGAGAATCAGCACCGCAGATTTTCCTGATTTGTTCTGTTTGATGTAAAATCATTACTCCCCTGCTTGTGCTGATGTACACACACATATGTGTGTGAATTCCTGCTGTTTAGTCAGATAAGCATCAATACAGTACACAGGGTTCAAACCTGTCATTATTATCTTGACAGCTCCACACACACACACACACACACACACACACACACACACACACACGCACGTGAGTCCGATAGACTGTGACAACTGACCCTGTGTACTCAGGGGAACAAATATGTGATGGAGGGAAGGAGGGAAGGAGGAAGGAAAGGGTGTTTTGTGTGTGTGTGTGTTTGTGTGTGTGTGTGTGTGTGTGTGTGTGTGTGTGTGTGTGTGTGTGTGTGTGTGTGTGTGTGTGTGTGTGTGTGTGTGTGTGTGTGTGTGTGTGTGAGTCTTGTTTAAATATAGTGAATTCCAGTGGGTTTATCCCTTGCTCCGTGGGATCCTTGCGAACCACAGCAAGAGCTTTGGGAGAAAAAATACACACAGAGAGGAGAGAGAGAAAGAAAGGGTGTGTGAGAGTGGTGAGGAAAAGAAGGTAGAAAGGGAAAAGGCAGCAAGAAAATGGATGAGAAGAGAGCAGAAGGGAGGAGGGTGAAGAGAGCAGAAGGGAGGAGGGTGAAGAGAGCAGAAGGGAGGAGGGTGAAGAGAGCAGAAGGGAGGATGAAGAGAGCAGAAGGGAGGAGGATGAAGAGAGCAGAAGGGAGGAGGATGAAGAGAGCAGAAGGGAGGAGGATGAAGAGAGCAGAAGGGAGGAGGGTGAAGAGAGCAGAAGGGAGGAGGGTGAAGAGAGCAGAAGGGAGGAGGGTGAAGAGAGCAGAAGGGAGGAGGGTGAAGAGAGCAGAAGGGAGGAGGATGAAGAGAGCAGAAGGGAGGAGGGTGAAGAGAGCAGAAGGGAGGAGGATGAAGAGAGCAGAAGGGAGGAGGATGAAGAGAGCAGAAGGGAGGAGGGTGAAGAGAGCAGAAGGGAGGAGGATGAAGAGAGCAGAAGGGAGGAGGATGAAGAGAGCAGAAGGGAGGAGGATGAAGAGAGCAGAAGGGAGGATGAAGAGAGCAGAAGGGAGGAGGATGAAGAGAGCAGAAGGGAGGATGAAGAGAGCAGAAGGGAGGAGGATGAAGAAAGGCAGAGAGAAACTGTGTGTTTGCATAATGTTGCCAAAGTCCCCGTAATGTAAAACAGATAAACCTATCAGGTAGTTTTTGGATGCCTATTGGCTGTGTTTAGCGTCAGGGCCCATGTGTTAATAAGGTCAAGGGTTAATTGGGTAGGGCACCTACTGTAGGTAGGGGTTAGTAGAGGTCAGAGGTTAGATACATGGTTAGAGTTCAGGCCATCGGACAGGTTTATGAACGTAAATGAAGGCCAGGCCCGACTAATACAACAGCAATAGTGTGGCAAGCAGAGCTCTGTTGAGAGAGGGAGAGACTTGTGTGTCTGGCGATAATTAGTGCACAATATCCTAAGAAAGAGGACTTTTCTCACACCTTGTAATGTAGTCCATACTGACATAATGCTTGGAGACTGATTTTCCCACGTTGCTCCTCAATGTTTTCATTGAGTGGAGTCAGTATTTCACCCAAATCTGGGGATCAGAGGTGTGTGCATGAGTTTGTGCCAGGGTTGGGGTCAATTCCATTTCAATTACAGTCAATTCAGAAAGTAAACCAAATTCCAATTCCAAATGTTTCTTATTGAAAAGCATTGAAAAAGTTGGAATTGGAATTTCCGTGTACTTCCTGAATTGAAATGGAATTGACCCCAAACCTGGTTTGCTCCTGAGACTGCCTGGGCTTCAGGTCGTTCTGTTCTCCCACATAAACTGAGCTTTGTGTCTGTCAGGGGATGTGTTTGTGTGTGTATGTGCATACTCGTGTGCCATTGTGTGTGTGTGTGTGTGTGTGTGCATGCGTGTGTGTTTTGTGTGCGTGTATGTGTGTTAAATATTACTTTTCTTGGCAATCTTTTTCTAATTTCCCCTCCTGAGCTTAGTGGATAAAGAAGAGTATTTCTGTATTAAAGCTTCTCTTTCATTCACCACAGTTCTTTCACCTCTGTCTGGGTCTCAGTCTGTCTTTTGTTTCACTCTTCCTCTCTCTTTCTCTTCTCTCTCCATGTCTCTGTCTCTCTCCATGTCTCTGTCTCTCTCCATGTCTCTGTCTCTTTCCATGTCTCTGTCTCTCTCCATGTCTCTGTCTCTCTCCATGTCTCTGTCTCTCTCCATGTCTCTGTCTCTCTCCATGTCTCTGTCTCTCTCTATGTCTCTCTCCATGTCTCTGTCTCTCTCCATGTCTCTCTCCATGTCTCTGTCTCTCTCCATGTCTCTGTCTCTCTCAATGTCTCTGTCTCTCTCCATGTCTCTGTCTCTCTCCATGTCTCTCTCCATGTCTCTGTCTCTCTCCATGTCTCTCTCCATGTCTCTGTCTCTCTCCATGTCTCTGTCTCTCTCCATGTCTCTGTCTCGCTCCATGTCTCTGTCTCTCTCCATGTCTCTGTCTCTCTCCATGTCTCTGTCTCTCTCCATGTCTCTGTCTCTCTCCATGTCTCTCTCCATGTCTCTGTCTCTCTCCATGTCTCTGTCTCTCTCCATGTCTCTGTCTCTCTCCATGTCTCTGTCTCGCTCCATGTCTCTGTCTCTCTCCATGTCTCTGTCTCTCTCTATGTCTCTCTCCATGTCTCTGTCTCTCTCCATGTCTCTCTCCATGTCTCTGTCTCTCTCCATGTCTCTGTCTCTCTCCATGTCTCTGTCTCTCTCCATGTCTCTGTCTCTCTCTATGTCTCTCTCCATGTCTCTGTCTCGCTCCATGTCTCTCTCCATGTCTCTGTCTCTCTCCATGTCTCTGTCTCTCTCCATGTCTCTGTCTCTCTCCATGTCTCTGTCTCGCTCCATGTCTCTGTCTCTCTCCATGTCTCTGTCTCTCTCCATGTCTCTGTCTCTCTCCATGTCTCTGTCTCTCTCCATGTCTCTCTCCATGTCTCTGTCTCTCTCCATGTCTCTGTCTCTCTCCATGTCTCTGTCTCTGTCTCTCTCCATGTCTCTGTCTATGTATCTCTCTATGTCTCTCTGTATCTCTCTCAATTCAATTCAAGGGGCTTTATTGGCATGGGGAACAACTGTTAACATTGTCAAAGCAAATGCAGTTGATAATAAAAGAAGTGACAACAGTAAACATTACACTCACAGAAGTTCCAAAATAATAAAGACATTACAAATGTCATATTATGTCTATATACAGTGTTGTAACGATGTGAAAATAGTTAAAGTACAAAATGGAAAATAAATCAACATAAATATGGGTTGTATTTACAATGGTGTTTGTTCTTCACTGGTTGACCTTTTCTTGTGGCAACAGGTCACAAATCTTGCTGCTGTGATGGCACACTGTGGAATTTCACCCAGTAGATGTGGGAGTTTTTCAAAATTGGATTTGTTTTCAAATTCTTTGTGGATCTGTGTAATCTGAGGGAAATATGTCTCTCTAATATGGTCATACATTCGACAGGAGGTTAGGAAGTACAACTCCGTTTCCACCTCTTTTTGTGGGCAGCGAGCACATAGCCTGTCTTCTCTTGAGAGCCAGGTCTCCCTACGGCGGCCTTTCTCAATAGCAAGGTTATGCTCACTGAGTCTGTACATAGTCAAAGCTTTCCTTAAGTTTGTGTCAGTCACAGTGGTCAGGTATTCTGCCGCTGTGTACTCTCTGTTTAGGGCCAAATAGCATTCTAGTTTGCTCTGTTTTTTGTATTTTTTTCCCAATGTAAATTTTTTTTGATCTTTTAGTTTTCTCATGATTTGATTGGGTCTAATTGTGTTGCTGTCTTGGGGCTCTGGGGGGGTCTGTTTGTGTTTGTGGACAGAGCTCCAGGACCAGCTTGCTTAGGGGACTCTTCTCCAGGTTCATCTCTCTGTAGGTGATGGCTTTGTAATGGAAGGTTTGGGAATCACTTCCTTTTAGGTGGTTGTAGAATTTAACGTCTCTTTTCTGGATTTTGATAATTAGCGCGTATCGGCAAGAATTCTGCATGCAGTCTCAATTTGGTGTTTGTCCCATTTTGTGAAATGTTGGTTGGTGAGCGGACCCCAGACCTCACAACCATAAAGGGCAATGGGCTCTATGACTGATTCAAGTATTTTTAGCCAGATCCTAATTGGTATGTTGAATTTGTATGTTCCTTTTGATGGCATAGAAGGCTCTCCCTCTCTCTCTCTCTCTCCCTCTCTCTCTCCCTCTGTTTCTCTCTCTCCCTCTGTTTCTCTCTCTCCCTCTGTTTCTCTCTCTCCCTCTGTTTCTCTCTCTCCCTCTGTTTCTCTCTCTCCCTCTGTTTCTCTCTCTCGGTCTCTGTTTCTCTCTCTCGGTCTCTGTTTCTCTCTCTCTCCGTCTCTGTTTCTCTCTCTCTCGGTCTCTGTTTCTCTCTCTCTCGGTCTCTGTTTCTCTCTCTCTCGGTCTCTGTTTCTCTCTCTCTCTCTCCCTCTGTTTCTCTCTCTCGGTCTCTGTTTCTCTCTCTCGGTCTCTGTTTCTCTCTCTCGGTCTCTGTTTCTCTCTCTCGGTCTCTGTTTCTCTCTCTCGGTCTCTGTTTCTCTCTCTCGGTCTCTGTTTCTCTCTCTCGGTCTCTGTTTCTCGCTCTCTCCCTCTGTTTCTCTCTCTCTCCCTCTGTTTCTCTCTCTCCCCCTCTGTTTCTCTCTCTCTCCCTCTGTTTCTCTCTCTCTCCCTCTGTTTCTCGGTCTCTGTTTCTCTCTCTCGGTCTCTGTTTCTCTCTCTCGGTCTCTGTTTCTCTCTCTCGGTCTCTGTTTCTCTCTCTCGGTCTCTGTTTTTCTCTCTCTGTCTCTGTTTCTCTCTCTCGGTCTCTGTTTCTCTCTCTCTCCCTCTGTTTCTCTCTCTCTCCCTCTGTTTCTCGGTCTCTGTTTCTCTCTCTCTCCCTCTGTTTCTCTCTCTCTCCCTCTGTTTCTTTCTCTCTCCCTCTGTTTCTCTCTCTCTCCCTCTGTTTCTCTCTCTCTGTCTCTGTTTCTATCTCTTGGTCTCTGTTTCTCTCTCTCTCCCTCTGTTTCTCTCTCTCTCCCTCTGTTTCTCTCTCTCGGTCTCTGCTAACACCTCCATTATAACTACCATCCACTACCATTATTTATTTGTGTTTTCTGTGTGTGTGTGTGTGAGACACACAGCTCTTAAGTTTGCCTGTGTGCATGTGATAATATGTGTGCATATACAGTAGGTGTGCAATGTAACCAGGCCCCTGCAGTAACATACTATTATCCAGGCATAAATCCTGTTGCAGTGAAAGCTGTGAAATTAGCCATTCCTCCTCTAGGGCACAACTCCCTCTACTCTCTTTCATCTTTATGCATGTACACACACACACACACACACACACACACACACACACACACACACACACACACACACACACACACACACACACACTTCTCTCTCCTTTGGAACCTGTCAGTGTCAATCACCAACCATCTAAATAACTCTAATGTGTAACGTTCTATGAATGCTGTTGTATCTTGTGTTTTATGTGTAATGTAAGTGCCTTAATGTGTTTGGACCCCAGGAAGATTAATGGGGATCCCCTAATACATACAAATAAATACAAATCTCTGTCATATCCTCACCACCTACCCCCTTAAATACCTCCATAAACTACAGCTACAGACGTTACTGAGGCTATAGAAGCTCCTAGCAGTTATCATAGCCGTAGGCTGAGCCCGGTTGGATGAAGAGTCTGGTTCCAATAATAAGAGCGCTGATCAGAGGAATCCATTCACTCTGTGTGTGTGTGTGTTTGTGTTATGTATTGTACACCTACTAAAAGGTGAGCCATGGTTATCCCCCAAGGTTTGCTGTCTTCACATAACATAACTCATTCTGTGAGAATGTGTGTTTTGCTACTATGTTTTACATTGTGTACAGTTCATGAGTGTGTATGTTTGTTTGTGTGATTGTGTGTTTATGTAAGTTATTATGAAACTTAATCTCTGTCACTACTGCTTCAAAGAACTAATATCAAGTTCTGTGATGATGACACATTTGCTTGGATGTTTTTTATTAGTAATGGCTATCTGGTTACAGTGTTTAATTGAATTGGCATGTGGTAATCCCTGGCACATCCTGATGATGCTTCCTGTTTTTAATGAAATCCTTATCACAGTTAGTGGCTAGATACTGTGGTTATCCTGGCTAGCCTGGTTAGAGTGGTTATCCTGGCTAGCCTGGTTGGTGTGGTTATCCTGGCTAGCCTGGTTGGTGTGGTTATCCTGGCTAGCCTGGTTAAAGTGGTTATCCTGGCTAGCCTGGTTGGTGTGGTTATCCTGGCTAGCCTGGTTAGTGTGGCTAGCCCGGTTAGTGTGGTTATCCTGGCTAGCCCGGTTAGTGTGGTTATCCTGGCTAGCCTGGTTAGAGTGGTTATCCTGGCTAGCCTGGTTAGAGTGGTTATCCTGGCTAGCCTGGTTGGTGTGGTTATCCTGGCTAGCCTGGTTAGTGTGGCTAGCCCGGTTAGTGTGGTTATCCTGGCTAGCCCGGTTAGTGTGGTTATCCTGGCTAGCCCGGTTAGTGTGGTTATCCTGGCTAGCCTGGTTAGTGTGGTTATCCTGGCTAGCCTGGTTAGAGTGGTTATCCTGGCTAGCCTGGTTAGTGTGGCTAGCCTGGTTAGTGTGGTTATCCTGGCTAGCCTGGTTAGTGTGGTTATCCTGGCTAGCCTGGTTAGTGTGGTTATCCTGGCTAGCCTGGTTAGTGTGGCTAGCCTGGTTAGTGTGGTTATCCTGGCTAGCCTGGTTAGTGTGGTTATCCTGGCTAGCCTGGTTAGTGTGGTTATCCTGGCTAGTGTGGCTAGAGTGGTTATCCTGGCTAGCCTGGTTAGTGTGGCTATCCTGGCTAGTGTGGCCTGCCTGGTTAGTGTGGTTATCCTGGCTAGCCTGGTTAGTGTGGTTATCCTGGCTAGCCTGGATATCCTGGCTACCCTGGTTATTGTGGTTATCCTGGCTAGCCTGGTTAGTGTGGCTAGCCTGGTTAGTGTGGCTAGCCTGGTTAGTGTGGTTAGTGTGGTTTGTGTGCAATGTTCCCTCTTATCCTGACTACCCTAGCTAGCCTGGTTAATGTCGCTAATGTGGTTATCCTGGCTAGCTTGGCTAGTGTGGTTAGTGTTGCTGGCCTGGTTAGTATGCTTGTCCTGGTTAGTGTTGCTGGCCTGGTTAGTATGGTTGTCCTGGTTAGTGTTGCTGGCCTGGTTAGTATGGTTATCCTGGTTAGTGTTGCTGGCCTGGTTAGTATGGTTGTTCTGGTTAGTGTTGCTGGCCTGGTTAGTATGGTTGTCCTGGTTAGTGTTGATGGCCTGGTTAGTGTGGTTATCCTGGTTAGTGTGGTTAGTGTTGCTGGCCTGGTTAGTGTGGTTAATGTTCCCGCTACGTGCGTGCTTGGGCATGCAGTAGCCCCGAGACTGCAGCGCGGCTCGCCAGGACTACAGCGCGGCTCCCCAGGACTACAGCGCGGCTCCCCAGGACTACAGCGCGGCTCCCCAGGACTACAGCGCGGCTCCCCAGGACTACAGCGTGGCTCCCCAGGACTACAGCGCGGCTCCCCCAGGACTACAGGGTGGCTCCCCAGGACTACAGCGTGGCTCCCCAGGACTACAGCGCGGCTCCCCCAGGACTACAGCGCGGCTCCCCCAGGACTACAGGGTGGCTCCCCAGGACTACAGCGCGGCTCCCCCAGGACTACAGCGCGGCTCCCCAGGACTACAGCGCGGCTCCCCAGGACTACAGGGTGGCTCCCCAGGACTACAGCGCGGCTCCCCAGGACTACAGCGCGGCTCCCCCAGGACTACAGCGCGGCTCCCCCAGGACTACAGGGCGGCTCCCCAGGACAACAGCGCGGCTCCCCCAGGACTACAGCGCGGCTCCCCAGGACTACAGCGCGGCTCCCCAGGACTACAGCGCGGCTCCCCAGGACTACAGCGCGGCTCCCCAGGACTACAGCGCGGCTCCCCAGGACTACAGGGTGGCTCCCCAGGACTACAGCGCGGCTCCCCCAGGACTACAGGGTGGCTCCCCAGGACTACAGCGCGGCTCCCCCAGGACTACAGCGTGGCTCCCCCAGGACTACAGGGTGGCTCCCCAGGACTACAGCGCGGCTCCCCCAGGACTACAGCGCGGCTCCCCAGGACTACAGCGCGGCTCCCCAGGACTACAGGGTGGCTCCCCAGGACTACAGCGCGGCTCCCCAGGACTACAGCGCGGCTCCCCAGGACTACAGCGCGGCTCCCCAGGACTACAGCGCGGCTCCCCAGGACTACAGCGTGGCTCCCCAGGACTACAGCGCGGCTCCCCAGGACTACAGCGCGGCTCCCCAGGACTGCAGCAGAAGAAATATCATCCCATGGAGAGAAAGACGGGCTTGAACTTCCCTCAACTTTTTAGAGATTTCCCTGTTAGTTAACACCATCAACGTTTCCCTTTACTGTGGCAATTGTGATCAAATCAACGCAATATTAGCCACTTTCAATGCAACATACCGAAACCAAACAAACTATGCAAGACTTAGTATGCAAAACTAATTATGCAAGAGATAACTAGTCAGAGCTGCAGTAGACCTACACTACCATTCAAAAGTTTGGGGTCACTTAGAAATGTATTTGTTTGTTGCAAAAACAAATGTGTCCATTAAAATAACATTTATCAGAAATACAGTGTAGACATTGTTAATGTTGTAAATCGCTATTTTTTTTTTAGGGTATAACTACATAGGTGTACAGAGGCCCATTTTCAGCAACCATCACTCCTGTGTTTCAATGGCACATTGTGTTAGCTAATCCAAGTTTATAATTTTAAAAGGCTAATTGATCATTAGTAAAGCCTTTTGCAATTATGTTAGCACAGCTAAAAATGGTTGCGCTGATTAAAGAAGCAATAAAACTGGCCTTCTTTAGACTAGTTGAGTATCTGGAGCATCAGCATTACCAAATAGGTATATATTCTGTATACCACCCCTACCTTGTCACAAAACAACTGATTGGCTCAAACGCATTAAGAAGGAAAGAAATTCCACAAATGAACTTTTAACAAAGCACACCTTTTAATTGAAATGCATTCCAGTTGACTACCTCATAAAGCTGGTTGAGAGAATTGCAAGAGTGTGCAAAACTGTCATCAGGGCAAAGGGTGGCCACTTTGAAGAATCTCAAATATAAAATATAAACAAATCATTATAACAATTTTGGTTACGACATGATTCCAAATGTGTTATTTCATAGTTGTGATGTCTTCACTATTATTCTACAATGTAGAAAGTAGTAAAAATAAAGAAAAACCATGGAATGAGAAGGTGTGTCCAAACTTTTGACTGGTACTGTATGGATCTGTGCCATTTACTTTGAACTGGACTGTGATTACAGAATGAGCGGTCGTGAGTAGATATGCTTGTTTTGAGATCAAAGCGAGAGCTGCATGTATCTACGTTGGCACATTCTGTTCATATCCTTTAATAGTTAGTGAGTTAGTGGCCCAGTTATTGCTAATTTGTAGTCAGCAATAGGGGAGTGATTGCTTCCTACAAGAGCACAAAACATGTACATTTCTAGACATCTTTTTTTTTGTCTTAAAAGGGGCAGTGTTGTATTTTGAGACAGGTTTGAATAAGCTAAGTAGCCAATAGGCAGAGGGTAGCATGATTTGTCTGATTCTCTGTAATAATGGTATGGGAATAGTAATGCATTTTATTTTGTAAAGTAGTTTCTTGCATCAAACAAGGCAACGTTTTCAGTCTCCTCCTTGTCTGAAGGACAAGTGGATAAACACGTTAATGTCTAGCCCTGCATGTTTTTTCAAAAGGCTCATGGAACGTAGGCCTACATTGAACACCACACATTAGCTGCTACTGTAGGCTGAATGATAGAAAAGCTATTTCCATGTTAAAATGTTATGGGATGTATTTTCTCCATTTCTTTTGATGGTAGGCCACTCTGGTAGGCCTTCATTATGACCAAATAGCCACAGTAGCCTACTCGAGCACTGTTGAAACTGTACATTACAGTGGGTACAGCCTCAGTGTTCACAGTAAACGCTCTCTGGAAGTTGCACAGAATTTTCACAACGTTCAAGTTTGTGCTCAGCAGACCTGACATTTGCTCAGTCCCCAACATTTTTTGGGGGGGACATGGTTGGTGTGATTAACCTGTTTAGTGTAGTTAATCCTGGTTAGTTTTTGTATTCTTTTTATTTAATCAGGCAAGTCAGTTCTTATTTACAATGAAGGCCTACACCAGCCAAACCTGGTTGACACTGGGCCAACGGTGCACCACCCTATGGGACTCCCAATCACAGCTGGTTGTGATACAGCCTGGATTCAAACCAGGGTGTCTGTAGTGACACCTCTAGCACTGAGATGCAGTGCCTTAGACCTCTGCGCCACTCGGGAGACGCTAATCCACTCGGGAGCAGTGTGGTTAGTCTGGCTAGCGAGCAGCTTGCATAAGCCTGGTTGTATAACACTGACATGGTACGTCTCAGCCCCAGGCAGATGAAACAGAGGAGACAGGGCGTGTGTGTGTGTGTGTGTGTGTGTTTTTGTGTGTGTTTGTGTGTGGCCGCCACCAGCTCCCTCTCCTGGTTCTCATTAGATCTCAGCTCCCTGAGGAGGAACGGACCATCAGATTGATTACTCTTGTCCGTGTCAAAGCACACACAGAGCCTTAGCCAGGTCCACTTGATAGTCAGTAAACATCCCTGGTTTGAAGTCAATGGGAAAGAACACTTATCTAAAACAATCAACAAAGACAGTATTGATTCCATAGTAATCTCTCCTACTCACTCTAACCTGTTTAACATAATCAGAAGACAATGAAGTTGATAAGATGATTCCAATGGTGCATTTCCATCATACAGGATTTATCACAATGTTTTACCCCAAAGCCACCATCTGTGCGGGCCGACACTTGTGTCTCTCTGGGCCATGGCTACAGCGGTCCTCCTCTGACTCGGGGCCAAAGCCAGGCCACTGGTACTTTTGAGATGGCATTTACATATCTGTGAACTGTAACACCTTCTCTCAAAGCAACTGTTTTTGATTATGCAGAGGCTGTTGATTCTGCTCTTCATTGTCAGCCCTAGATATGGAAACACAATGTCTCCAGAACAACATCAGGGTGTAGACACCAGTCAAAAGGCAGCACAAGTGTGTGGGACTGGGTGTTTCTCCTCTCCTCTCCTCTCCTCTCCTCTCCTCTCCTCTCCTCTCCTCTCCTCTCCTCTATAGCATATGGAGATAGGCAGCTGCAGCCTGGCTGGCTATATTTCAGAACAGAGTTTAGTAAGCTGTCATAAATTCACTCTATGCCAGAGCTCCATTCAATCAATCCTGGTCACAGAGTTTCCGGTGTACATTAAAAAAAACATGATTCTACATATAATGTTCTTAAATTTTGGGACAATACAGTCTATCTGCAATGTGGTTTTTTTTAACACATAGTGTGTGTGTGTGTACTTTGTGTGTGTACTGTGTGTGTGTGTGTGTTTTCATATCTGCGAATGTGTTGGTGTGTTTTTGGTTAAATCTGTCATTGTGTTCAGTCCCCTGTGGTGCTGCACTGTTTTCAGTAAAACCTTTACGGCTGTATTAATGTTGGATTTTACGACACCCCTGTTGACTTAATACCCCTAATACTCAGCAAAGAATTCCTGAAATCATTTTTGGACCTCGCTGAGCCTCTGCTATATGAATAACAGCTTGAACAAGAGAACAAACTTTTGTTATTACAAACAGTAATAATCAAATCCCAGATTTCCCTGCACAACAACAATTAGGGTTTATTTAAATAAAAACAGATTTATGTGGAGAAACATGAACGTTTTGTTGCTTAATGTCCCAAAGAGTACAAAGATGGTCACGATGAGCAGGAGGGTTGAGGTACCGTATATGAAATTGACATTATAACATTATAAGTCACACATACGCCTCTCTTATCAACCTCACCAGGGGCCCCTGTTTATCTTTCTTCTCATTGGCTATACACCCTACTCTGCTTTGAGCCTGTTGGTTGTTCAGCCTCCAGTGTGTTGTGCTCATTGGCTGTTCACCTTGCTGTGCGTAAATGGCAGTAAGGTAACAGGAAATTAGATATTTGTCCTGCTTTGACCTGCCCTGTAAACTCACACCAGCTGCTTGGTGTTCTCACACCCGCTACCACCCTCTACCCCCTGTCTTCCTGTGTTCTCTTACCCCCTACCACCCTCTACCCCCTGTCTTCCTGTGTTATATTACCCCCTACCACCCTCTACCCCCTGTCTTCCTGTGTTATATTACCCCCTACCACCCTCTATCCCCTGTCTTCCTGTGTTATATTACCCCCTACCACCCTCTACCCCCTGTCTTCCTGTGTTATATTACCCCACTACTACCCCCCGAACACAGCATCCCGTTCCTCACCCCCTGGCTTTAATGGTCTAAGTTCTGTTACTTCACTTGGCCACATAGCACTAACCACCCAGTTTCCACGTCCTATGGACCCTCACTACCTCCCACATGGCTCCGTGTTAATGATGGAGCAAGGGGCCCTCTCCTGCCAAATCATTGGGGAGAGAGTACACCCTTCCACTCCTAGCGTGCATGTGTTTCTGTAGAGAACAACACCTATTCACTCCTCAATCTAACAGCCAAAACACTGGAAACTCCCAAGTCTACTGCTTCTCAGTAAACTCTACTTTCCGCATTATATCTGACCCAAGAGCTCTGTAAAACGTAGTTAGAGTAGCCATTAGACTGGTCCTATAGCTCTGATGCTGCTTTATAAAACGTAGTTAGTGTAGCCATTAGACTGGTCCTATAGCTCTGACGCTGCTTTATAAAACTTTGTATATTGAATAACCAAATATGTTTCTGTTTCTCTCTCTCTCTCTTAGTTCTCTTGAAGCCTTGGACCTCTCTCATAACAGCCTCACTTCAGTCCCCCTCTACCTACCCCGCCCTCTGCGTCAGCTGACCCTGCAACACAACTCCATTGGTCGAATCCCTGCGTATGTCTTTGGCCACCTGCGCCCCGGCCTAGAGTCCCTCCGTCTATCCCACAATGCACTAGGGGACGAAGGAGTGCAAGGAGTTTCTTTTGTGGGCATGTACCGATCGCTTGTTGAGCTCCTATTGGACAATAACCGTCTGGGGGCGGTGCCTCGCAGCGTGTGGCAGTTTAGGAACCTGCAGGTGCTGAGGCTCGACTACAACCAAATCAGGTATGACTCCAGTGCTACCAATCTTCTCTACCGCTGTAGGTACTGTGCTCACCAAGGGTAAATGCGGCCAAACTGAACCACCACCTACAGTACCAGTACCAAGTTTGGAAACACCTACTCAAGGGTTTTTCTTTATTTTAACAATGTTACACATTGTAGAATAATAGTGAAGACATCAAAACTATGAAATAACACATATGGAATCATGTAGTAACCAAAAAAGGGTTAAAACAAATCATTTATTTGAGATTCTTCAAAGTAGCCACCCTTTGCCTTGATGACAGCTTTGTACACTCTTGCAATCTCTTCACCAGCTTCAACTGGAATGCTTTTCCAACAGTCTTGAAGGAGTTCCCACATATTCTGAGCACTTTTTGGCTGCTTTTCCTTCACTCTGCGGTCCAACTCCTCCCAAACCATCTCAATATATCCAAGATGGTGCAGCATTTTTGCATACATTTCAGTCTCTTTTTTCAAGTTTTGAAATAAATATACATTCCTGCAACCCGCCTCACCCAATGTGGTACGGGTCAGCTATTTTTTTTAGACCTTATAACTGGAACCTCCATCAGTAGCTAGCCAACTAATTAGCTACTAGCTATTTAGTCATTGTTAGCCACTGCTAGCGGTCTTTACCTTTAGCTCGGACTCCTGACACTTTAGCCTAGATAACCCGGGTAATACCTGCCAGTCTGCACAGCGCGATACTAGCCATGAGCATATTGGACTGCTTTTTCCACTACACCACCGGACTCCTGCCGCAAGCTCTGGACCATTACACCAGATCATCGCAGCTAGCTAGTTGCTACAGAGGAGCATGCAACAGTTTGCCCCGAGCTAGGCCCATCTCCCGGCTAGCAAATGAAGTACACCAATACCAATTGGCCTGGACCCTTTGTCGACACGGAGCCCCGCCGATCCATCACGACTGGTCTGCAGGTCTGCTGACGTAACTGGGTCGATGTGCTCTCAACCGGCCTCTGCATCGAGGATGTTTGGTGATGATCCATCTGCTAGCCCCAAACGCTGTGTCTCCCGCTTGCTCAACGTAGTAATCGACTACCGAACTGTTCCCTGTTTTATCTAGTGCTGCTCAATGGACCCTATGATCACTCGGCCACACAGCTGATGCCTGCTGGACTGTCCATTAACACGAACCGGAACCCCTAACAGAAGCTAGCCAGCTAACTAGCTACTAGCTGGTAGTCAGTTAGCCACTGACAGCGGTCATCAGCTAACCTTAGCCCGGTCAACTCCTGCCAGTCTCCATAGCACGATTCAACCCAGAGCATATCGGACTGCTTTTTCTCCACATCTCCTCATCCTACCGCAAGCTCTGAACCTTTTCACCTGGATCAGCGCAGCTAGCTAGCTGCTATCTGAGTGGCTACTCCTGGCTAACGTCTCTATCCCGAAGCAAGCACCAGTTAGCCGGGAACTAGCCTGGTGGTAGGCCCATTTCCCGGCTAGCTGAAGAGGTCCATCAGCCACTTCTTGGGCTACAATACCTATTTTGCCAATTGGCCTGGACCCCTTTTACTGCCGACACAGAGCCCCGCCGATCCATCACGACTGGTCTACCGACGTAATCCGCCCGAGGGGGTTTCAACAGGCTCCTCTGTCGCGACTTCCCCTGATGGACCATCCACTAGCCTGCTAGCCTTACCCTGCTAGCTATCTAGAGCATATCAGACTGTTAGCTGAAGAGGTCCATCAGATAAATTATTGGGCTACAATACCAATTTTGCTCTCTACACAGAGCCCTGCTGATCCATCACAACTGGTCTGCCGACGTAACCGTCCGAGGGGGCTACAAGACTCTTTCATCGCGACGCCCCCCCTAAGACCCTTCTGCTAGCCTGCTAGCCCTGGCCCGCTAGCTGTCTGAATCGCCGTGTCACCAGCTCGCCTAGCTACTCACTGGTCCCTATGATGAATCGGCTATGCATGCCTCTCCCTAATGTCAATATGCCTTGTCCATTGCTATTTTGGTTAGTGATTGTCTTATTTCACTGTAGAGCCTCCAGCCCTGCTCACTATGCCTTAGCTAGCCCTTTTGTTCCACCTCCCACACATGCGGTGACCTCACCTGGTTTAAATGGTGTCTCTAGAGACAGAACCTCTCTCATCGTCACTCAATGCCTAGTTATACCTCCACTGTATTCACATCCTACCATACCCTTGTCTGTACATTATGCCTTGAATCTATTCTTCCGTGCCCAGAAATCTGCTCCTTTTACTCTCTGTTCCGAGCGCACTAGACGACCAGTTCTTATAGCCTTTAGCCGTACCCTTATCCTACTCCTACTCTGTTCCTCTGGTGATGTAGAGGTTAATCCAGGACCTGCAGTGCCTAGCTCCCCTCCCATTCTCCAGGCGCTCTCATTTGTTGACTTCTGTAACCGTAAAAGCCTTGGTTTCAGGCATGTTAACATTAGAAGCCTCCGCCCTAAGTTTGTTTTATTCACTGCTTTAGCACAGTCTGCCAACCCGGATGTCCTAGCCGTGTCTGAATCCTGGTTTAGAAAGGCAACCAAAAATCAACCCTAACTATAACATTTTCCGACAAGATAGAACTGCCAAAGTGGGCGGAGTTGCAATCTACTGCAGAGACAGCCTGCAGAGTTCTGTCATACTATCCAAGTCTGTGCCCAAACAATTTGAGTTTCTACTTCTAAAACTCAGCCTTTCCAGAAACAAGTCTCTCACCGTTGCTGCTTGTTATAGGGCACCTTCAGCCCCCAGCTGTGCCCTGGACACCATATGTGAATTGATTGTCCCCCATCTATCTTCAGAGCTTGTACTGTTAGGTGACCTAAACTGGGACATGTTGAACACCCCGGCCGTCCTACAACATTAGCTAGATGCCCTCAATCTTACACAAACTTTCAATGAACCAGGTACAACCTCAAATCAGGTAAACACGGGCACCCTCATAGATATCCTCCTGACCAACCTGCCCTCTAAATGCTGTCTTCAACCAGGATCTCAGTGATCACTGCCTCATTGCCTGCATCCGTAATGGGTCTGCAGTCAAACGGCCACCCCTCATCACTGTCAAACGCTTCCTAAAACACTTCAGCGAGCAGGCCTTTCTAATCGACCTGGCCCGGCTATCCTGGAAGGATATTGACCTCATTCCGTCAGTAGAGGATCCCTGGTTATTCTTTAAAAGTTCTTTCCTCACCATCTTAAATAAGCATGCCCCATTCAAAAAATGTAGAACCAGGAACAGATATAGCCCTTGGTTCACTCCAGACCTGACTGCCCTTGACCAGCACAAAAACATCCTGTGGCGTATCGCATTAGCATCGAATAGCCCCCGCGATATGCAACTTTTCAGAGAAGTTAGGAACAGGCAGTTAGGAAAGCAAAGGCTGGCTTTTTCAAACATAAATTTGCATCCTGTAGCACAAACTCCAAAACGTTCTGGGACACTGTAAAGTCCATTGAGAATAAGAGCACCTCCTCCCAGCTGCCCACTGCACTGAGGCTAGGAAACACTGTCCCCACTGATAAATCCACGATAATTGAGAATTTCAATAAACATTTTTCTACGGCTGGCCATGCTTTCCACCTGGCTACCCCTACCCCAGGCAACAGCCCTGAACCCCCCACAGCAACTTGCCCAAGCCTCCTCCATTTGTCCTTCACCCAAATCCAGATAACTGATGTTCTGAAAGAGTTGCAAAATCTGGACCCCTACAAATCAGCAGGGCTAGACAATCTGGACCTTTTCTTTTCAAAATTATCCACCGCAATTGTTACAAACCCTATTACTAGCCTGTTCAACCTCTCTTTCGTATCGTCTGAGATCCCCAAAAATTGGAAAGCTGAGGGGGTTGCCCCCCTCTTCAAAGGTGGAGACACTCTAGACTCAAACTGTTACAGACCTATACCTATCCTACCCTGCCTTTCTAAGGTCTTCGAAAGCCAAGTTATCGAACAGATCACCAACCATTTCGAATCCCACTGTACCTTCTCTGCTATGCAATCTGGTTTCCGAGCTGGTCATGGGTGCACCTCAGCCACGCTCAAGGTCCTAAACGATATCATAACCGCCATCGATAAAATACAATACTGTGCAGCCGTATTGATCGACCTGGCAAAGGCTTTCGACTCTGTCAGTCACCACATTCTTATCGGCAGACTCAACAGCCTTGGCTTCTCAAATGACTGCCTCGCCTGGTTTACCAACTACTTCTCAGACAGAGGTCAGTGTGTCAAATCGGAGGGCCTGCTGTCCGGATGTCTGGCAGTCTCTGAGGGTGCCACAGGGTTTAATTCTTGGGCTGAATCTTTTCTCTGTATGCATCAATGATGTCGCTCTTGCTGCTGGTGATTCTCTGATCCACATCTACGCAGACTACACCATTCTGTATACTTCTGGCCCTTCTTTGGACAATGTGTTAACTAACCTCCAGAAGAGCTTCAATGCCATACAACTCTCCTTCATGCCATACAACTCTCCTTCCGTGGCCTCCAACTGCTCTTAAATGCAAGTAAAACTAAATGCACGCTCTTCAACCGATCGCCGCCCCGCCCATCCAATATCACTACTCTGGACGGTTCTGACTTAGAATATGTGGACAACTACAAATACCTAGGTGTCTGGCTAGACTGTAAATTCTCCTTACAGACTCACATTAAGCATCTCCAATCCAAAATTAAATCTAGAATCGGCTTCCTATTTCACAACAAAGCATACTTCACTCATGCTGCCAAACATACCCTCGTAAAACTGACTATCCTACCGATCCTTGACTTCGGCAATGTCATTTACAAAATAGCCTCCAACACTCTACTCAGCAAATTGGATGCAGTCTATCACAGTTCCATCTGTTTTGTCACCAAAGCCCCATATACTACCCACCACTGAGACCTGTACAGTGGGGCAAAAAAGTATTTAGTCAGCCACCAATTGTGCAAGTTCTCCCACTTAAAAAGATGAGAGAGGCCTGTAATTTTCATCATAGGTACACTTCAACTATGACAGACAAAATGCTTCTTACAAAGGGGATCATTGTCATACTGAAAAACCCAGCCACGTTTCATCTTCAATACCCTTGTTGATGGAAAGAGGTTTTCACTCAAAATCTCACGATACATGGCCCCATTCATTCTTTCCTTTACACGGATCAGTCGCCCTGGTCCCTTTGCAGAAAAACAGCCCCAAAGCATGATGTTTCCACCCCCATGTTTCACAGTAGGTATGGTGTTCTTTGGATGCAACTCAGCATTCTTTGTCCTCCAAACACGACGAATTGAGTTTTTACCAAAAAGTTATATTTTGGTTTCATCTGACCATATGACATTCTCCCAATCTTCTTCTGGATCATCAAAATGCTCTCTAGCAAACTTCAGACGGGCCTGGACATGTACTGGCTTAAGCAGGAGGACACGTCTCGCACTGCAGGATTTGAGTCCCTGGCGGCGTAGTATGTTACTGATGGTAGGCTTTGTTACTTTGGTCCCAGCTCTCTGCAGGTCATTCACTAGGTCCCCCCGTGTGGTTCTGGGATTTTTGCTCACCGTTCTTGTGATCATTTTGACCCCACGGGGTGAGATCTTACGTGGAGCCCCAGATCGAGGGAGATTATCAGTGGTCTTGTATGTCTTCCATTTCCTAATAATTGCTCCCACAGTTGATTTCTTCAAACCAAGCTGCTTACCTATTGCAGATTCAGTCTTCCCAGCCTGGTGCAGGTCTACAATTTTGTTTCTGGTGTCCTTTGACAGCTCTTTGGTCTTGGCCATAGTGGAGTTTGGAGTGTGACTGTTTGAGGTTGTGGACAGGTGTCTTTTATACTGATAACAAGTTAAAACAGGTGCCATTAATACAGGTAATGAGTGGAGGACAGAGGAGCCTCTTAAAGAAGGAGTTACAGGTCTGTGAGATCCAGAAATCTTGCTTGTTTGTAGGTGACCAAATACTTATTTTACACCATAATTTGCAAATAAATTCATTAAAAATCCTACAATGTGATTTTCTGGATTTTTTTTCTCATTTTGTCTGTCATAGTTGAAGTGTACCTATGATGAAAATTACAGGCCTCTCTCATCTTTTTAAGTGGGAGAACTTGCACAATTGGTGGCTGACTAAATACTTTTTTCCCCCACTGTATGCTCTCGTTGGCTGGCCCTCGCTTCAAATTCGTCGCCAAACCAACTGGCTCCAGGTAATTTATAAGTCTTTGCTAAGTAAAGCCCCGCCTTATCTCAGCTCACTGGTCACCATAGCAGCACCCACCCGTAGCACCAGCAGGTATATTTCACTGGTCACCATTTCCTACTTTGGCTGCCTTTCCTTCCAGTTCTCTGCTACCAATGACTGCAAAAAAATCACTGAAGCTGGAGACTCAAATCTCCCTCACAAACCTTAAGCATCAGTTGTCAGAGCAGCTCACAGATCATTGCACCTGCACATAGCCCATCTGTAAATAGCCCATCCAACTACTTCATTACCATATTGTTATTTTTTCCTCCTTTGCAGCCCTGAACCTCTACTTGCACATTCATCTTCTGCACATCTATCACTCCAGTGTTTAATTGCTATATTGTAATTACTTTGCCACTGCGGCCTATTTATTGCTTTACCTCTCCCTAATCTTACCTCATTTGCACACACTGTATATAGATTTTTTTCTATTGTGTTATTGACTGTACACTTGTTTATTCCATGTGTAACTTTGTGTTGTTGTTTGTGTCACACTGCTTTGCTTTATCTTGGCCAGGTCACAGTTGTAATTGAGAACTTGTTCTCAACTGGCCTACCTGGATAAATGAAGGTGAAATAAAAAAAAATATTGGGTTGAGGTCGGGTGATTGTGGAGGCCAGGTCATCTGATGCAGCACTCCATCCCTCTCCTTTTTGGTCAAATAGCCATTATATAGCTTGGAGGTGTGTTGGGTCATTGTCCTGTTGAAAAACAAATGACAGTCCCACAAAGCACAAACCAGATGGGATGGTGTATCGCTGCAGAATGCTGTGGTAACCATGCTGGTTAAGTGTGCCTTAAATTCTGAATAAATCACGATAGTGTCACCAGCAAAGCACTATCACACCTCTTCCTCCATGCTTCACGGTGAGAACTACACATGCAGAGATCATCTATTCACCTATTCTGCGTCTCACAAAGACACGGCAGTTGGTACTCAAATTTGTACTCATCAGACCAGATTTCCTCCCGTCGTGTTTCTTGGCCCAAGCAAGTCTCCTCTTCTTATTGGTGTCTTTTAGTAGTGCTTACTTTGCAGCAATTCGACCATGAAGGCCTGATTCACACAGTCTCCTCTGAACAGTTGATGTTGAGATGTGTCTGTTACTTGAACTCTGTGAAGCATTTATTTGGGCTGCAATTTCTGAGGCTGGTAACTAACGAACTTATCCTCTGCAGCAGAGGTAACTCTGTGTCTTCCTTTCCTGTGGCGGTCCTCATGAGAGCCAGTTTCATTGTAGTGCTTGATGGTTTTTGCGACTGCACTTGAAGAAACTTTAAAAGTTCTTGAAATTTTACGTATTGACTGACCTTCATGTCTTAAGTTATGATGGTCTGTTGTTTCTCTTTGCTTATTTGAGCTGTTCTTGCCATAATATGGACTTGGTCTTTTACCAAATAGGGCTATACTCTGTATACCACTCCTACATTGTCACAACTGATTGGCTCAAATGCATTAAAGACACAAATGAACTTTTAACAAGGTACACCTGTTAATTGAAATGCATTCCAGGTGAAGCTCATGAAGCTGGTTGAGAGAATGCCAAGAGTGTGCAAAGCTGTCATCAAGGCAAAGGGTGACTACTTTGAAGAACCTCAAATATAAAATATATTTTGATTTGTTCAAAACACTTTTTTGGTTACTACATGATTCCATGTGTCAATTCATAGTTTTGATGTCTTCACTGTGTATTCAAAGTAGTACAAATATATAAATGAGTAGGTGTGTCCAAATTATTGACTGGTACTGTATAAATGTAAAATCAGGTTTGAGTATATTAAGACCATGATGGCTTTAGCTATTACCACAATAAATCAAAGGAAAACCTCAGACTGAAGCGACCACAGCGTCAGGATCAGTTGAGTTCGTCTGGCACTGCCCTCTCCCTGAGGCTATGTAAGAACCAATCACAGAGCCCAGTATTGGTGAGTGAACTCACGTTGCCGTCCTGTTAGAGCACAGAACTAATCTCAGGCTAATTATCCAATCAGAATGATTGTTTTGGCAGGGTGCCCAGAGGGGCCGTCAGACAAGGACAGACACGTATTCACAAGAGTAGACATTAAATAACGTTTTTACACTGTGTGTGTTGCTCGCAGGTCTGTGGCGGTGGGGTCGGTGTGTCACTCTCGTGTGGCGGTGCGTTCGGCCCTGGCCTCTCTCCACCTGGAGAACAACCTTATAGAGGAAGACATCCCCTCCACTACCTTCAGCTGTATTCAAGACCCTAGTAGTGTGGTCACACAGCCCCAGGAACACATACACGAGGTGTAGACCAGCTTCTCCATGTATAGATGTTCCACTGAACCATCATTAAACCTCCCTATTTCCCCACCTCCATTTCTTCACCAATCAGCTGTTTTGCAAGGAGGAATGGGAAAAAATGTCAGTCTCTCGATGTGCAAAACTGATAGAGACATACCTCAAGCGACTTACAGCAGTAATCGCAGCAAAAGGTGGCGCTACAAAGTATTAACTTAAGGGGGCTGAATAATTTTGCACGCCCAATTTTTCAGTTTTTGATTTGTTAAAAAAGTTTGAAATATCCAATAAATGTCGTTCCACTTCATGATTGTGTCCCACTTGTTGTTGATTCTTCACAAAAAAATACAGTTTTATATCTTTATGTTTGAAGCCTGAAATGTGGCAAAAGGTCGCAAAGTTCAAGGGGGCCGAATACTTTCGCAAGGCACCGTAAACATCTCCTGCAGCATCTGACGCGTCCTGTCATGTGAAAACATAGAAGGTCAGGTCAGCCTGGGTGGCAGGGTTAGGGTTGGGGAGGGAGTCTTTCTCTGTGTGTCTGAGCTGACAGGGATGGCATCATTTCTCTGTGGCATGTGGTGGATGGGAGTGTGTTTGTGTTGGAGGAAGGGCGGAAGACAGTTTATGTGTGTGTACCTTTGTGTCTGTGTGTATGCGTGCATGTGTGTTTGTGCACGTCAGAGAGAGGGTTAGAGGCAGGGAGTGTGTGAGCAGGATTCATTATTTGTGTTTGCAGCTGGAGAGAAAGAGGGAAAAGGGGAAAGAGAGAGACATGAACATAGAAAGACAAGAAAGAGGGAGCTGTTCAGACTAGCTGCCCTGTTGAGAGAATACAAATACACTGTATTGGAGGGCAGAGGAGTAGAGCAGGGCAGAGGAGGAGAGGGCTGAGGAGGAGGAGAGGTGGGCAGAGGAGGAGAGGAGGGCAGAGGAGGAGGAGAGGTGGGCAGAGGAGGAGAGGAGGAGAGGAGGGCAGAGGATGAAAAGAGGGCAGAAGATGAGGAGGTCAGAGGATGAAAGGAGGAGAGGGCAGAGGAGAGGAGGAGAAGAGGGCAGAAGAGAGGAGGAGAAAAGGGCAGAAGAGGAGAGGTCAGAGGAGGAGAGGAGGAAACGAGGGCAGAAGAGGAGAGGAGGTCAGAGGAGGAGAGGAGGGCAGAGGAGAGGAGGAGAAGAGGGCAGAAGTGGAGAGGAGGGCAGATGAGGAGAGGAGGGCAGAGGAGGAGGAGGGCAGAGGAGGAGAGGAGGGTAGAAGAGAGGAGGAGAGCAAGGCAGAGGAGGGCCGAGGAGAGGAGTAGAGGAGGGCAGGAGCGGAGGACAGGAGGAGGAGAGGAGGGCACAGGAGAGGAGGGCAGAGGAGGAGAGGAGGGCAGAGGAGAGGAGGATAAGGAGGAGAGGAGGGCAGAGGAGAGGAGGCAGAGGAGAGGGGGCAGAGGAGAGCGAAAATAGGAGGGAAGAGAGGAGATGTGTTCTGAGCTCAGAACTGGAGCAGTATTCTCTCACAGAGAGTTAAGTGGGCAGTAAAGGAGAGTGAGAAGGGAGGAGAGAGACAGAGGGAGTTGGACAGCTGGAGTGGGTTCTGAGCTGCTCTCCTATTTGGGAACTGAAGCCGCAGGAGCCCTGGTGTCCTGCCAACCTTATTGACAAAGTGACTTTACGAATCTCAATGTTCTTTCGGTTGTTCTCCCTCCCCCCTCTCTCTCTCTCTGTTACATGTATTCAACAGTTATAAAAAAGTTCACAATGACCCATTCTTCTGCCTGTGCTCCCCAGTTGTAGGACATCCTAGCTGAGCGGTGTGTGTTTTCGTGCATGTGTGAGTGTGTGCATAAATGATTTAATTTACATAACAAATGATCAGAATCCACATATACTGTTGTGGCCATGAAATAAATGTACATTGCTTTACATGATCCTGAGTGGCGCAGCGGTCTAAGCACTGCATCTCAGTGCAAGATGCGTCACGACAGTCCCTGGTTCAAATCCAGGCTGTGTCACATCCGGTTGTGATTGGAAATCCCATAGGGCGGAGCACAGCGCCGTCCGGGTTTGGCCGGGGTAGGCCGTCATTGTAAATAAGAATTTGTTCTTAACTGTCTTGCCTAGTTATATAAAGGTTAAATTAAAAAATACAGGCGGTGCAATTGCTCTGGCAAAGTTGAGGCATTGCGTTTCATAAGCAGTTCTCTGTCAGGGTTTAAATGAAGAACAGAAGGACCTCCACGGACACTACTGCTACATACACACCACCCTTACCAGAGAGAGAGGAGGTAGAGAGGAGGTGAGTATAGAAAGGGAGAGGGGTGAGGTAAGTATAGTATGTGGGAGAGAGAGGGGTGGAAAGTGAGTATAGTATGTGAGAGGGGAGAGGCAGGGAGAAAGAGAGAGGAGGTGAGAATAGTATGTGAAAGGGAGAGGGAGGAGAGGTGAGTACAGTATGTGAAAGGGAGAGGGAGAGAGGTGAGTACAGTATGTGAAAGGGAGAGGGAGAGAGGTGAGTACACTATGTGAAAGGGAGAGGGAGAGAGGTGAGTACACTATGTGAAAGGGAGAGGGAGAGAGAGGTGAGTACAGTATGTGAAAGAGAGGGAGAGAGGTGAGTACAGTATGTGAAAGGAAGGGAGAGAGGTGAGTACAGTATGTGAAAGAGAGGGAGAGAGGTGAGTACAGTATGTGAAAGAGAGGGAGAGAGGTGAGTACAGTATGTGAAAGGGAGGGAGAGAGGTGAGTACAGTATGTGAAAGAGAGGGAGAGAGGTGAGTACAGTATGTGAAAGGGAGAGGGAGAGAGGTGAGTACAGTATGTGAAAGGGAGGGAGAGAGGTGAGTACAGTATGTGAAAGGGAGGGAGAGAGGTGAGTACACTATGTGAAATGGAGGGAGAGAGGTGAGTACACTATGTGAAAGGGAGAGGGAGAGAGGTGAGTACAGTATGTGAAAGGGAGAGGGAGGAGAGGTGAGTACAGTATGTGAAAGGGAGGGAGAGAGAGAGAGAGGTGAGTACAGTATGTGAAAGGGAGGGAGAGAGGTGAGTACACTATGTGAAATGGAGGGAGAGAGGTGAGTACACTATGTGAAAGGGAGAGGGAGAGAGGTGAGTACAGTATGTGAAAGGGAGAGGGAAGAGAGGTGAGTACAGTATGTGAAAGGGAGGGAGAGAGAGAGAGAGGTGAGTACAGTATGTGAAAGGGAGAGGGAGAGAGGTGAGTACAGTATGTGAAAGGGAGAGGGAGAGAGGTGAGTACAGTATGTGAAAGGGAGGGAGAGAGAGAGAGAGGTGAGTACAGTATGTGAAAGGGAGGGAGAGAGGTGAGTACACTATGTGAAAGGGAGGGAGAGAGAGAGAGAGGTGAGTACAGTATGTGAAAGGGAGAGGGAGAGAGGTGAGTACACTATGTGAAAGGGAGGGAGAGAGAGGTGAGTACAGTATGTGAAAGAGAGGGAGAGAGGTGAGTACAGTATGTGAAAGGGAGGGAGAGAGGTGAGTACAGTATGTGAAAGGGAGGGAGAGAGGTGAGTACAGTATGTGAAAGGGAGGGAGAGAGGTGAGTACAGTATGTGAAAGGGAGGGAGAGAGGTGAGTACAGTATGTGAAAGGGAGGGAGAGAGAGGTGAGTACAGTATGTGAAAGGGAGGGAGAGAGAGGTGAGTACAGTATGTGAAAGGGAGGGAGAGAGGTGAGTACACTATGTGAAAGGGAGGGAGAGAGAGGTGAGTACAGTATGTGAAAGGGAGGGAGAGAGGTGAGTACAGTATGTGAAAGGGAGGGAGAGAGGTGAGTACAGTATGTGAAAGGGAGGGAGAGAGAGGTGAGTACAGTATGTGAAAGGGAGGGAGAGAGGTGAGTACAGTATGTGAAAGGGAGGGAGAGAGGTGAGTACACTATGTGAAAGGGAGGGAGAGAGAGGTGAGTACAGTATGTGAAAGGGAGGGAGAGAGGTGAGTACACTATGTGAAAGGGAGGGAGAGAGGTGAGTACAGTATGTGAAAGGGAGGGAGAGAGGTGAGTACAGTATGTGAAAGGGAGGGAGAGAGGTGAGTACAGTATGTGAAAGGGAGGGAGAGAGGTGAGTACAGTATGTGAAAGGGAGGGAGAGAGGTGAGTACACTATGTGAAAGGGAGGGAGAGAGGTGAGTACAGTATGTGAAAGGGAGGGAGAGAGGTGAGTACAGTATGTGAAAGGGAGGGAGAGAGGTGAGTACAGTATGTGAAAGGGAGAGGGAGAGAGGTGAGTACAGTATGTGAAAGGGAGGGAGAGAGGTGAGTACACTATGTGAAATGGAGGGAGAGAGGTGAGTACAGTATGTGAAAGGGAGGGAGAGAGGTGAGTACACTATGTGAAAGGGAGAGAGGGAGAGAGGTGAGTACAGTATGTGAAAGGGAGGGAGAGAGGGAGAGAGGTGAGTACAGTATGTGAAAGGGAGGGAGAGAGGTGAGTACACTATGTGAAAGGGAGGGAGAGAGGTGAGTACAGTATGAGAAAGGGAGGGAGAGAGGGAGAGAGGTGAGTACAGTATGTGAAAGGGAGGGAGAGAGGTGAGTACACTATGTGAAAGGGAGGGAGAGAGGTGAGTACAGTATGTGAAAGGGAGGGAGAGAGGTGAGTACAGTGTGTGAAAGGGAGGGAGAGAGGTGAGTACAGTATGTGAAAGGGAGGGAGAGAGGTGAGTACAGTATGTGAAAGGGAGGGAGAGAGGTGAGTACACTATGTGAAAGGGAGGGAGAGAGGTGAGTACACTATGTGAAAGGGAGGGAGAGAGGTGAGTACAGTATGTGAAAGGGAGAGAGGGAGAGGTGAGTACACTATGTGAAAGGGAGGGAGAGAGGTGAGTACAGTATGTGAAAGGGAGGGAGAGAGGTGAGTACACTATGTGAAAGAGAGGGAGAGAGTTGAGTACAGTATGTGAAAGGGAGAGAGGTGAGTACACTATGTGAAAGGGAGAGGTGGGAGAGGTGAGTACACTATGTGAAAGGGAGAGAGGGAGAGAGGTGAGTACAGTATGTGAAAGGGAGAGAGGTGAGTACACTATGTGAAAGGGAGAGAGGGAGAGAGGTGAGTACAGTATGTGAAAGGGAGAGAGAGAGAGAGGTGAGTACAGTATGTGAAAGGGAGAGGGAGGAGAGGTGAGTACACTATGTGAAAGGGAGGGAGAGAGAGAGAGAGGTGAGTACAGTATGTGAAAGGGAGGGAGAGAGGTGAGTACAGTATGTGAAAGGGAGGGAGAGAGGTGAGTACAGTATGTGAAAGAGAGGGAGAGAGGTGAGTACAGTATGTGAAATGGAGGGAGAGAGGTGAGTACAGTATGTGAAAGGGAGAGGGAGAGAGGTGAGTACACTATGTGAAAGGGAGAGGGAGAGAGGTGAGTACAGTATGTGAAAGGGAGAGGGAGGAGAGGTGAGTACACTATGTGAAAGGGAGGGAGAGAGAGAGAGGTGAGTACAGTATGTTAAAGGGAGGGAGAGAGGTGAGTACAGTATGTGAAAGGGAGAGAGAGAGAGAGGTGAGTACAGTATGTGAAAGGGAGGGAGAGAGAGAGAGGTGAGTACAGTATGTGAAAGGGAGAGGGAGAGAGGTGAGTACACTATGTGAAAGGGAGGGAGAGAGAGGTGAGTACAGTATGTGAAAGAGAGGGAGAGAGGTGAGTACAGTATGTGAAAGGGAGGGAGAGAGGTGAGTACAGTATGTGAAAGAGAGGGAGAGAGGTGAGTACAGTGTGTGAAAGGGAGGGAGAGAGGTGAGTACAGTATGTGAAAGGGAGGGAGAGAGGTGAGTACAGTATGTGAAAGGGAGGGAGAGAGGTGAGTACAGTATGTGAAAGGGAGGGAGAGAGGTGAGTACAGTATGTGAAAGGGAGGGAGAGAGAGGTGAGTACAGTATGTGAAAGGGAGGGAGAGAGAGGTGAGTACAGTATGTGAAAGGGAGGGAGAGAGAGGTGAGTACAGTATGTGAAAGGGAGGGAGAGAGAGGTGAGTACAGTATGTGAAAGGGAGAGGGAGAGAGGTGAGTACAGTATGTGAAAGGGAGGGAGAGAGGTGAGTACACTATGTGAAATGGAGGGAGAGAGGTGAGTACAGTATGTGAAAGGGAGGGAGAGAGGTGAGTACACTATGTGAAAGGGAGAGAGGGAGAGAGGTGAGTACAGTATGTGAAAGGGAGGGAGAGAGGGAGAGAGGTGAGTACAGTATGTGAAAGGGAGGGAGAGAGGTGAGTACACTATGTGAAAGGGAGGGAGAGAGGTGAGTACAGTATGAGAAAGGGAGGGAGAGAGGGAGAGAGGTGAGTACAGTATGTGAAAGGGAGGGAGAGAGGTGAGTACACTATGTGAAAGGGAGGGAGAGAGGTGAGTACAGTATGTGAAAGGGAGGGAGAGAGGTGAGTACAGTGTGTGAAAGGGAGGGAGAGAGGTGAGTACAGTATGTGAAAGGGAGGGAGAGAGGTGAGTACAGTGTGTGAAAGGGAGGGAGAGAGGTGAGTACAGTATGTGAAAGGGAGAGAGAGAGGGAGAGAGGTGAGTACAGTATGTGAAAGGGAGGGAGAGAGGTGAGTACACTATGTGAAAGGGAGAGAGGGAGAGAGGTGAGTACAGTATGTGAAAGGGAGAGAGAGAGAGAGGTGAGTACAGTATGTGAAAGGGAGAGGGAGGAGAGGTGAGTACACTATGTGAAAGGGAGGGAGAGAGAGAGAGAGGTGAGTACAGTATGTGAAAGGGAGGGAGAGAGGTGAGTACAGTATGTGAAAGGGAGGGAGAGAGGTGAGTACAGTATGTGAAAGAGAGGGAGAGAGGTGAGTACAGTATGTGAAATGGAGGGAGAGAGGTGAGTACAGTATGTGAAAGGGAGAGGGAGAGAGGTGAGTACACTATGTGAAAGGGAGAGGGAGAGAGGTGAGTACAGTATGTGAAAGGGAGAGGGAGGAGAGGTGAGTACACTATGTGAAAGGGAGGGAGAGAGAGAGAGAGGTGAGTACAGTATGTTAAAGGGAGGGAGAGAGGTGAGTACAGTATGTGAAAGGGAGAGAGAGAGAGAGGTGAGTACAGTATGTGAAAGGGAGGGAGAGAGAGAGAGGTGAGTACAGTATGTGAAAGGGAGAGGGAGAGAGGTGAGTACACTATGTGAAAGGGAGGGAGAGAGAGGTGAGTACAGTATGTGAAAGAGAGGGAGAGAGGTGAGTACAGTATGTGAAAGGGAGGGAGAGAGGTGAGTACAGTATGTGAAAGAGAGGGAGAGAGGTGAGTACAGTGTGTGAAAGGGAGGGAGAGAGGTGAGTACAGTATGTGAAAGGGAGGGAGAGAGGTGAGTACAGTATGTGAAAGGGAGGGAGAGAGGTGAGTACAGTATGTGAAAGGGAGGGAGAGAGGTGAGTACAGTATGTGAAAGGGAGGGAGAGAGAGGTGAGTACAGTATGTGAAAGGGAGGGAGAGAGAGGTGAGTACAGTATGTGAAAGGGAGGGAGAGAGAGGTGAGTACAGTATGTGAAAGGGAGGGAGAGAGAGGTGAGTACAGTATGTGAAAGGGAGAGGGAGAGAGGTGAGTACAGTATGTGAAAGGGAGGGAGAGAGGTGAGTACACTATGTGAAATGGAGGGAGAGAGGTGAGTACAGTATGTGAAAGGGAGGGAGAGAGGTGAGTACACTATGTGAAAGGGAGAGAGGGAGAGAGGTGAGTACAGTATGTGAAAGGGAGGGAGAGAGGGAGAGAGGTGAGTACAGTATGTGAAAGGGAGGGAGAGAGGTGAGTACACTATGTGAAAGGGAGGGAGAGAGGTGAGTACAGTATGAGAAAGGGAGGGAGAGAGGGAGAGAGGTGAGTACAGTATGTGAAAGGGAGGGAGAGAGGTGAGTACACTATGTGAAAGGGAGGGAGAGAGGTGAGTACAGTATGTGAAAGGGAGGGAGAGAGGTGAGTACAGTGTGTGAAAGGGAGGGAGAGAGGTGAGTACAGTATGTGAAAGGGAGGGAGAGAGGTGAGTACAGTGTGTGAAAGGGAGGGAGAGAGGTGAGTACAGTATGTGAAAGGGAGAGAGAGAGGGAGAGAGGTGAGTACAGTATGTGAAAGGGAGGGAGAGAGGTGAGTACACTATGTGAAAGGGAGGGAGAGAGGTGAGTACAGTATGTGAAAGGGAGGGAGAGAGGTGAGTACAGTGTGTGAAAGGGAGGGAGAGAGGTGAGTACAGTATGTGAAAGGGAGGGAGAGAGGTGAGTACACTATGTGAAAGGGAGGGAGAGAGGTGAGTACACTATGTGAAAGGGAGGGAGAGAGGTGAGTACAGTATGTGAAAGGGAGAGAGGGAGAGGTGAGTACACTATGTGAAAGGGAGGGAGAGAGTTGAGTACAGTATGTGAAAGGGAGAGAGGTGAGTACACGATGTGAAAGGGAGAGGTGGGAGAGGTGAGTACACTATGTGAAAGGGAGAGAGGGAGAGAGGTGAGTACAGTATGTGAAAGGGAGAGAGGTGAGTACACTATGTGAAAGGGAGAGAGGGAGAGAGGTGAGTACAGTATGTGAAAGGGAGGGAGAGAGAGAGGTGAGTACAGTATGTGAAAGGGAGGGAGAGAGGTGAGTACACTATGTGAAAGGGAGGGAGAGAGAGGTGAGTACAGTATGTGAAAGGGAGGGAGAGAGGTGAGTACAGTATGTGAAAGAGAGGGAGAGAGGTGAGTACAGTATGTGAAAGGGAGGGAGAGAGGTGAGTACAGTATGTGAAAGGGAGGGAGGGAGAGGTGAGTACAGTATGTGAAAGGGAGGGAGAGAGGTAAGTACACTATGTGAAATGGAGGGAGAGAGGTGAGTACAGTATGTGAAAGGGAGAGGGAGAGAGGTGAGTACACTATGTGAAAGGGAGAGAGGGAGAGAGGTGAGTACACTATGTGAAAGGGAGGGAGAGAGAGGTGAGTACAGTATGTGAAAGGGAGGGAGAGAGGTAAGTACACTATGTGAAATGGAGGGAGAGAGGTGAGTACAGTATGTGAAAGGGAGAGGGAGAGAGGTGAGTACACTATGTGAAAGGGAGAGAGGGAGAGAGGTGAGTACAGTATGTGAAAGGGAGGGAGAGAGTTGAGTACACTATGTGAAAGGGAGGGAGAGAGGTGAGTACAGTATGTGAAAGGGAGAGAGGGAGAGAGGTGAGTACAGTATGTGAAAGGGAGGGAGAGAGGTGAGTACAGTATGTGAAAGAGAGGGAGAGAGGTGAGTACAGTATGTGAAAGGGAGAGAGGGAGAGGTGAGTACACTATGTGAAAGGGAGGGAGAGAGTTGAGTACAGTATGTGAAAGGGAGAGAGGTGAGTACACTATGTGAAAGGGAGAGGTGGGAGAGGTGAGTACACTATGTGAAAGGGAGAGAGGGAGAGAGGTGAGTACAGTATGTGAAAGGGAGAGAGGTGAGTACACTATGTGAAAGGGAGAGAGGGAGAGAGGTGAGTACAGTATGTGAAAGGGAGGGAGAGAGAGAGGTGAGTACAGTATGTGAAAGGGAGGGAGAGAGGTGAGTACACTATGTGAAAGGGAGGGAGAGAGAGGTGAGTACAGTATGTGAAAGGGAGGGAGAGAGGTGAGTACAGTATGTGAAAGAGAGGGAGAGAGGTGAGTACAGTATGTGAAAGGGAGGGAGAGAGGTGAGTACAGTATGTGAAAGGGAGGGAGGGAGAGGTGAGTACAGTATGTGAAAGGGAGGGAGAGAGGTAAGTACACTATGTGAAATGGAGGGAGAGAGGTGAGTACAGTATGTGAAAGGGAGAGGGAGAGAGGTGAGTACACTATGTGAAAGGGAGAGAGGGAGAGAGGTGAGTACACTATGTGAAAGGGAGGGAGAGAGAGGTGAGTACAGTATGTGAAAGGGAGGGAGAGAGGTAAGTACACTATGTGAAATGGAGGGAGAGAGGTGAGTACAGTATGTGAAAGGGAGAGGGAGAGAGGTGAGTACACTATGTGAAAGGGAGAGAGGGAGAGAGGTGAGTACAGTATGTGAAAGGGAGGGAGAGAGTTGAGTACACTATGTGAAAGGGAGGGAGAGAGGTGAGTACAGTATGTGAAAGGGAGAGAGGGAGAGAGGTGAGTACAGTATGTGAAAGGGAGGGAGAGAGGTGAGTACACTATGTGAAAGGGAGGGAGAGAGGTGAGTACAGTATGTGAAAGGGAGGGAGAGAGGTGAGTACACTATGTGAAATGGAGGGAGAGAGGTGAGTACAGTATGTGAAAGGGAGGGAGAGAGGTGAGTACAGTATGTGAAAGAGAGGGAGAGAGGTGAGTACAGTATGTGAAATGGAGGGAGAGAGGTGAGTACAGTATGTGAAAGGGAGAGGGAGAGAGGTGAGTACACTATGTGAAAGGGAGAGGGAGAGAGGTGAGTACAGTATGTGAAAGGGAGAGGGAGGAGAGGTGAGTACACTATGTGAAAGGGAGGGAGAGAGAGAGAGGTGAGTACAGTATGTTAAAGGGAGGGAGAGAGGTGAGTACAGTATGTGAAAGGGAGAGAGAGAGAGAGGTGAGTACAGTATGTGAAAGGGAGGGAGAGAGAGAGAGGTGAGTACAGTATGTGAAAGGGAGAGGGAGAGAGGTGAGTACACTATGTGAAAGGGAGGGAGAGAGAGGTGAGTACAGTATGTGAAAGAGAGGGAGAGAGGTGAGTACAGTATGTGAAAGGGAGGGAGAGAGGTGAGTACAGTATGTGAAAGAGAGGGAGAGAGGTGAGTACAGTGTGTGAAAGGGAGGGAGAGAGGTGAGTACAGTATGTGAAAGGGAGGGAGAGAGGTGAGTACAGTATGTGAAAGGGAGGGAGAGAGGTGAGTACAGTATGTGAAAGGGAGGGAGAGAGGTGAGTACAGTATGTGAAAGGGAGGGAGAGAGAGGTGAGTACAGTATGTGAAAGGGAGGGAGAGAGAGGTGAGTACAGTATGTGAAAGGGAGGGAGAGAGAGGTGAGTACAGTATGTGAAAGGGAGGGAGAGAGAGGTGAGTACAGTATGTGAAAGGGAGAGGGAGAGAGGTGAGTACAGTATGTGAAAGGGAGGGAGAGAGGTGAGTACACTATGTGAAATGGAGGGAGAGAGGTGAGTACAGTATGTGAAAGGGAGGGAGAGAGGTGAGTACACTATGTGAAAGGGAGAGAGGGAGAGAGGTGAGTACAGTATGTGAAAGGGAGGGAGAGAGGGAGAGAGGTGAGTACAGTATGTGAAAGGGAGGGAGAGAGGTGAGTACACTATGTGAAAGGGAGGGAGAGAGGTGAGTACAGTATGAGAAAGGGAGGGAGAGAGGGAGAGAGGTGAGTACAGTATGTGAAAGGGAGGGAGAGAGGTGAGTACACTATGTGAAAGGGAGGGAGAGAGGTGAGTACAGTATGTGAAAGGGAGGGAGAGAGGTGAGTACAGTGTGTGAAAGGGAGGGAGAGAGGTGAGTACAGTATGTGAAAGGGAGGGAGAGAGGTGAGTACAGTGTGTGAAAGGGAGGGAGAGAGGTGAGTACAGTATGTGAAAGGGAGAGAGAGAGGGAGAGAGGTGAGTACAGTATGTGAAAGGGAGGGAGAGAGGTGAGTACACTATGTGAAAGGGAGAGAGGGAGAGAGGTGAGTACAGTATGTGAAAGGGAGAGAGAGAGAGAGGTGAGTACAGTATGTGAAAGGGAGAGGGAGGAGAGGTGAGTACACTATGTGAAAGGGAGGGAGAGAGAGAGAGAGGTGAGTACAGTATGTGAAAGGGAGGGAGAGAGGTGAGTACAGTATGTGAAAGGGAGGGAGAGAGGTGAGTACAGTATGTGAAAGAGAGGGAGAGAGGTGAGTACAGTATGTGAAATGGAGGGAGAGAGGTGAGTACAGTATGTGAAAGGGAGAGGGAGAGAGGTGAGTACACTATGTGAAAGGGAGAGGGAGAGAGGTGAGTACAGTATGTGAAAGGGAGAGGGAGGAGAGGTGAGTACACTATGTGAAAGGGAGGGAGAGAGAGAGAGAGGTGAGTACAGTATGTTAAAGGGAGGGAGAGAGGTGAGTACAGTATGTGAAAGGGAGAGAGAGAGAGAGGTGAGTACAGTATGTGAAAGGGAGGGAGAGAGAGAGAGGTGAGTACAGTATGTGAAAGGGAGAGGGAGAGAGGTGAGTACACTATGTGAAAGGGAGGGAGAGAGAGGTGAGTACAGTATGTGAAAGAGAGGGAGAGAGGTGAGTACAGTATGTGAAAGGGAGGGAGAGAGGTGAGTACAGTATGTGAAAGAGAGGGAGAGAGGTGAGTACAGTGTGTGAAAGGGAGGGAGAGAGGTGAGTACAGTATGTGAAAGGGAGGGAGAGAGGTGAGTACAGTATGTGAAAGGGAGGGAGAGAGGTGAGTACAGTATGTGAAAGGGAGGGAGAGAGGTGAGTACAGTATGTGAAAGGGAGGGAGAGAGAGGTGAGTACAGTATGTGAAAGGGAGGGAGAGAGAGGTGAGTACAGTATGTGAAAGGGAGGGAGAGAGAGGTGAGTACAGTATGTGAAAGGGAGGGAGAGAGAGGTGAGTACAGTATGTGAAAGGGAGAGGGAGAGAGGTGAGTACAGTATGTGAAAGGGAGGGAGAGAGGTGAGTACACTATGTGAAATGGAGGGAGAGAGGTGAGTACAGTATGTGAAAGGGAGGGAGAGAGGTGAGTACACTATGTGAAAGGGAGAGAGGGAGAGAGGTGAGTACAGTATGTGAAAGGGAGGGAGAGAGGGAGAGAGGTGAGTACAGTATGTGAAAGGGAGGGAGAGAGGTGAGTACACTATGTGAAAGGGAGGGAGAGAGGTGAGTACAGTATGAGAAAGGGAGGGAGAGAGGGAGAGAGGTGAGTACAGTATGTGAAAGGGAGGGAGAGAGGTGAGTACACTATGTGAAAGGGAGGGAGAGAGGTGAGTACAGTATGTGAAAGGGAGGGAGAGAGGTGAGTACAGTGTGTGAAAGGGAGGGAGAGAGGTGAGTACAGTATGTGAAAGGGAGGGAGAGAGGTGAGTACAGTGTGTGAAAGGGAGGGAGAGAGGTGAGTACAGTATGTGAAAGGGAGAGAGAGAGGGAGAGAGGTGAGTACAGTATGTGAAAGGGAGGGAGAGAGGTGAGTACACTATGTGAAAGGGAGGGAGAGAGGTGAGTACAGTATGTGAAAGGGAGGGAGAGAGGTGAGTACAGTGTGTGAAAGGGAGGGAGAGAGGTGAGTACAGTATGTGAAAGGGAGGGAGAGAGGTGAGTACACTATGTGAAAGGGAGGGAGAGAGGTGAGTACACTATGTGAAAGGGAGGGAGAGAGGTGAGTACAGTATGTGAAAGGGAGAGAGGGAGAGGTGAGTACACTATGTGAAAGGGAGGGAGAGAGTTGAGTACAGTATGTGAAAGGGAGAGAGGTGAGTACACTATGTGAAAGGGAGAGGTGGGAGAGGTGAGTACACTATGTGAAAGGGAGAGAGGGAGAGAGGTGAGTACAGTATGTGAAAGGGAGAGAGGTGAGTACACTATGTGAAAGGGAGAGAGGGAGAGAGGTGAGTACAGTATGTGAAAGGGAGGGAGAGAGAGAGGTGAGTACAGTATGTGAAAGGGAGGGAGAGAGGTGAGTACACTATGTGAAAGGGAGGGAGAGAGAGGTGAGTACAGTATGTGAAAGGGAGGGAGAGAGGTGAGTACAGTATGTGAAAGAGAGGGAGAGAGGTGAGTACAGTATGTGAAAGGGAGGGAGAGAGGTGAGTACAGTATGTGAAAGGGAGGGAGGGAGAGGTGAGTACAGTATGTGAAAGGGAGGGAGAGAGGTAAGTACACTATGTGAAATGGAGGGAGAGAGGTGAGTACAGTATGTGAAAGGGAGAGGGAGAGAGGTGAGTACACTATGTGAAAGGGAGAGAGGGAGAGAGGTGAGTACACTATGTGAAAGGGAGGGAGAGAGAGGTGAGTACAGTATGTGAAAGGGAGGGAGAGAGGTAAGTACACTATGTGAAATGGAGGGAGAGAGGTGAGTACAGTATGTGAAAGGGAGAGGGAGAGAGGTGAGTACACTATGTGAAAGGGAGAGAGGGAGAGAGGTGAGTACAGTATGTGAAAGGGAGGGAGAGAGTTGAGTACACTATGTGAAAGGGAGGGAGAGAGGTGAGTACAGTATGTGAAAGGGAGAGAGGGAGAGAGGTGAGTACAGTATGTGAAAGGGAGGGAGAGAGGTGAGTACAGTATGTGAAAGAGAGGGAGAGAGGTGAGTACAGTATGTGAAAGGGAGAGAGGGAGAGGTGAGTACACTATGTGAAAGGGAGGGAGAGAGTTGAGTACAGTATGTGAAAGGGAGAGAGGTGAGTACACTATGTGAAAGGGAGAGGTGGGAGAGGTGAGTACACTATGTGAAAGGGAGAGAGGGAGAGAGGTGAGTACAGTATGTGAAAGGGAGAGAGGTGAGTACACTATGTGAAAGGGAGAGAGGGAGAGAGGTGAGTACAGTATGTGAAAGGGAGGGAGAGAGAGAGGTGAGTACAGTATGTGAAAGGGAGGGAGAGAGGTGAGTACACTATGTGAAAGGGAGGGAGAGAGAGGTGAGTACAGTATGTGAAAGGGAGGGAGAGAGGTGAGTACAGTATGTGAAAGAGAGGGAGAGAGGTGAGTACAGTATGTGAAAGGGAGGGAGAGAGGTGAGTACAGTATGTGAAAGGGAGGGAGGGAGAGGTGAGTACAGTATGTGAAAGGGAGGGAGAGAGGTAAGTACACTATGTGAAATGGAGGGAGAGAGGTGAGTACAGTATGTGAAAGGGAGAGGGAGAGAGGTGAGTACACTATGTGAAAGGGAGAGAGGGAGAGAGGTGAGTACACTATGTGAAAGGGAGGGAGAGAGAGGTGAGTACAGTATGTGAAAGGGAGGGAGAGAGGTAAGTACACTATGTGAAATGGAGGGAGAGAGGTGAGTACAGTATGTGAAAGGGAGAGGGAGAGAGGTGAGTACACTATGTGAAAGGGAGAGAGGGAGAGAGGTGAGTACAGTATGTGAAAGGGAGGGAGAGAGTTGAGTACACTATGTGAAAGGGAGGGAGAGAGGTGAGTACAGTATGTGAAAGGGAGAGAGGGAGAGAGGTGAGTACAGTATGTGAAAGGGAGGGAGAGAGGTGAGTACACTATGTGAAAGGGAGGGAGAGAGGTGAGTACAGTATGTGAAAGGGAGGGAGAGAGGTGAGTACACTATGTGAAAGGGAGGGAGAGAGGTGAGTACACTATGTGAAAGGGAGGGAGAGAGGTGAGTACACTATGTGAAAGGGAGGGAGAGAGGTGAGTACAGTATGTGAAAGGGAGAGAGGGAGAGGTGAGTACACTATGTGAAAGGGAGGGAGAGAGTTGAGTACAGTATGTGAAAGGGAGAGAGGTGAGTACACTATGTGAAAGGGAGAGGTGGGAGAGGTGAGTACACTATGTGAAAGGGAGAGAGGGAGAGAGGTGAGTACAGTATGTGAAAGGGAGAGAGGTGAGTACACTATGTGAAAGGGAGGGAGAGAGGTGAGTACAGTATGTGAAAGGGAGAGGGAGAGAGGTGAGTACACTATGTGAAAGGGAGGGAGAGAGAGGTGAGTACAGTGTGTGAAAGGGAGGGAGAGAGTTGAGTACAGTATGTGAAAGGGAGAGGGAGAGAGGTGAGTACAGTATGTGAAAGGGAGGGAGAGAGGTGAGTACAGTGTGTGAAAGGGAGGGAGAGAGGTGAGTACAGTATGTGAAAGGGAGGGAGAGAGAGGTGAGTACAGTGTGTGAAAGGGAGGGAGAGAGTTGAGTACAGTATGTGAAAGAGAGGGAGAGAGGTGAGTACAGTATGTGAAAGGGAGGGAGAGAGGTGAGTACAGTATGAGAAAGGGAGGGAGAGAGGTGAGTACACTATGTGAAAGGGAGGGAGGGAGAGAGGTGAGTACAGTATGTGAAAGGGAGGGAGAGAGGTGAGTACAGTATGAGAAAGGGAGGGAGAGAGGGAGAGAGGTGAGTACAGTATGTGAAAGGGAGGGAGAGAGGGAGAGAGGTGAGTACAGTATGTGAAAGGGAGGGAGAGAGGTGAGTACAGTATGTGAAAGAGAGGGAGAGAGGTGAGTACAGTATGTGAAAGAGAGGGAGAGAGGTGAGTACAGTATGTGAAAGGGAGGGAGAGAGGTGAGTACAGTATGAGAAAGGGAGGGAGAGAGGTGAGTACAGTATGAGAAAGGGAGAGAGGGAGAGAGGTGAGTACAGTATGAGAAAGGGAGAGAGGGAGAGAGGTGAGTACAGTATGAGAAAGGGAGAGAGGGAGAGAGGTGAGTACAGTATGAGAAAGGGAGAGAGGGAGAGAGGTGAGTACAGTATGAGAAAGGGAGAGAGGGAGAGAGGTGAGTACAGTATGTGAAAGGGAGGGAGAGAGGTGAGTACAGTATGTGAAAGGGAGAGAGGGAGAGAGGTGAGTACAGTATGAGAAAGGGAGAGAGGGAGAGAGGTGAGTACAGTATGAGAAAGGGAGAGAGGGAGAGAGGTGAGTACAGTATGAGAAAGGGAGAGAGGGAGAGAGGTGAGTACAGTATGAGAAAGGGAGAGAGGGAGAGAGGTGAGTACAGTATGTGAAAGGGAGGGAGAGAGGTGAGTACAGTATGTGAAAGGGAGGGAGGGAGAGGTGAGTACAGTATGTGAAAGGGAGGGAGAGAGGTGAGTACAGTATGTGAAAGGGAGGGAGAGAGTGGTGAGTACAGTATGTGAAAGGGAGGGAGAGAGGTGAGTACACTATGTGAAAGGGAGGGAGGGAGAGAGGTGAGTACAGTATGTGAAAGGGAGGGAGAGAGGTGAGTACAGTATGTGAAAGAGAGGGAGAGAGGTGAGTACAGTATGTGAAATGGAGGGAGAGAGGTGAGTACAGTATGTGAAAGGGAGAGAGGGAGAGAGGTGAGTACACTATGTGAAAGGGAGGGAGAGAGGTGAGTACAGTATGAGAAAGGGAGGGAGGGAGAGAGGTGAGTACAGTATGTGAAAGAGAGGGAGGGAGAGAGGTGAGTACAGTGTGTGAAAGGGAGGGAGAGAGGTGAGTACAGTATGTGAAAGGGAGGGAGAGAGGTGAGTACAGTGTGTGAAAGGGAGGGAGAGAGGTGAGTACAGTATGTGAAAGGGAGAGAGAGAGGGAGAGAGGTGAGTACAGTATGTGAAAGGGAGGGAGAGAGGTGAGTACACTATGTGAAAGGGAGGGAGAGAGGTGAGTACAGTATGTGAAAGGGAGGGAGAGAGGTGAGTACAGTGTGTGAAAGGGAGGGAGAGAGGTGAGTACAGTATGTGAAAGGGAGGGAGAGAGGTGAGTACACTATGTGAAAGGGAGGGAGAGAGGTGAGTACACTATGTGAAAGGGAGGGAGAGAGGTGAGTACAGTATGTGAAAGGGAGAGAGGGAGAGGTGAGTACACTATGTGAAAGGGAGGGAGAGAGTTGAGTACAGTATGTGAAAGGGAGAGAGGTGAGTACACTATGTGAAAGGGAGAGGTGGGAGAGGTGAGTACACTATGTGAAAGGGAGAGAGGGAGAGAGGTGAGTACAGTATGTGAAAGGGAGAGAGGTGAGTACACTATGTGAAAGGGAGAGAGGGAGAGAGGTGAGTACAGTATGTGAAAGGGAGGGAGAGAGAGAGGTGAGTACAGTATGTGAAAGGGAGGGAGAGAGGTGAGTACACTATGTGAAAGGGAGGGAGAGAGAGGTGAGTACAGTATGTGAAAGGGAGGGAGAGAGGTGAGTACAGTATGTGAAAGAGAGGGAGAGAGGTGAGTACAGTATGTGAAAGGGAGGGAGAGAGGTGAGTACAGTATGTGAAAGGGAGGGAGGGAGAGGTGAGTACAGTATGTGAAAGGGAGGGAGAGAGGTAAGTACACTATGTGAAATGGAGGGAGAGAGGTGAGTACAGTATGTGAAAGGGAGAGGGAGAGAGGTGAGTACACTATGTGAAAGGGAGAGAGGGAGAGAGGTGAGTACACTATGTGAAAGGGAGGGAGAGAGAGGTGAGTACAGTGTGTGAAAGGGAGGGAGAGAGGTAAGTACACTATGTGAAATGGAGGGAGAGAGGTGAGTACAGTATGTGAAAGGGAGAGGGAGAGAGGTGAGTACACTATGTGAAAGGGAGAGAGGGAGAGAGGTGAGTACAGTATGTGAAAGGGAGGGAGAGAGTTGAGTACACTATGTGAAAGGGAGGGAGAGAGGTGAGTACAGTATGTGAAAGGGAGAGAGGGAGAGAGGTGAGTACAGTATGTGAAAGGGAGGGAGAGAGGTGAGTACACTATGTGAAAGGGAGGGAGAGAGGTGAGTACAGTATGTGAAAGGGAGGGAGAGAGGTGAGTACACTATGTGAAAGGGAGGGAGAGAGGTGAGTACACTATGTGAAAGGGAGGGAGAGAGGTGAGTACACTATGTGAAAGGGAGGGAGAGAGGTGAGTACAGTATGTGAAAGGGAGAGAGGGAGAGGTGAGTACACTATGTGAAAGGGAGGGAGAGAGTTGAGTACAGTATGTGAAAGGGAGAGAGGTGAGTACACTATGTGAAAGGGAGAGGTGGGAGAGGTGAGTACACTATGTGAAAGGGAGAGAGGGAGAGAGGTGAGTACAGTATGTGAAAGGGAGAGAGGTGAGTACACTATGTGAAAGGGAGGGAGAGAGGTGAGTACAGTATGTGAAAGGGAGAGGGAGAGAGGTGAGTACACTATGTGAAAGGGAGGGAGAGAGAGGTGAGTACAGTGTGTGAAAGGGAGGGAGAGAGTTGAGTACAGTATGTGAAAGGGAGAGGGAGAGAGGTGAGTACAGTATGTGAAAGGGAGGGAGAGAGGTGAGTACAGTGTGTGAAAGGGAGGGAGAGAGGTGAGTACAGTATGTGAAAGGGAGGGAGAGAGAGGTGAGTACAGTGTGTGAAAGGGAGGGAGAGAGTTGAGTACAGTATGTGAAAGAGAGGGAGAGAGGTGAGTACAGTATGTGAAAGGGAGGGAGAGAGGTGAGTACAGTATGAGAAAGGGAGGGAGAGAGGTGAGTACACTATGTGAAAGGGAGGGAGGGAGAGAGGTGAGTACAGTATGTGAAAGGGAGGGAGAGAGGTGAGTACAGTATGAGAAAGGGAGGGAGAGAGGGAGAGAGGTGAGTACAGTATGTGAAAGGGAGGGAGAGAGGGAGAGAGGTGAGTACAGTATGTGAAAGGGAGGGAGAGAGGTGAGTACAGTATGTGAAAGAGAGGGAGAGAGGTGAGTACAGTATGTGAAAGAGAGGGAGAGAGGTGAGTACAGTATGTGAAAGGGAGGGAGAGAGGTGAGTACAGTATGTGAAAGGGAGGGAGAGAGGTGAGTACAGTATGAGAAAGGGAGAGAGGGAGAGAGGTGAGTACAGTATGAGAAAGGGAGAGAGGGAGAGAGGTGAGTACAGTATGAGAAAGGGAGAGAGGGAGAGAGGTGAGTACAGTATGAGAAAGGGAGAGAGGGAGAGAGGTGAGTACAGTATGAGAAAGGGAGAGAGGGAGAGAGGTGAGTACAGTATGTGAAAGGGAGGGAGAGAGGTGAGTACAGTATGTGAAAGGGAGAGAGGGAGAGAGGTGAGTACAGTATGAGAAAGGGAGAGAGGGAGAGAGGTGAGTACAGTATGAGAAAGGGAGAGAGGGAGAGAGGTGAGTACAGTATGAGAAAGGGAGAGAGGGAGAGAGGTGAGTACAGTATGAGAAAGGGAGAGAGGGAGAGAGGTGAGTACAGTATGAGAAAGGGAGAGAGGGAGAGAGGTGAGTACAGTATGTGAAAGGGAGGGAGAGAGGTGAGTACAGTATGTGAAAGGGAGGGAGGGAGAGGTGAGTACAGTATGTGAAAGGGAGGGAGAGAGGTGAGTACAGTATGTGAAAGGGAGGGAGAGAGAGGTGAGTACAGTATGTGAAAGGGAGGGAGAGAGGTGAGTACACTATGTGAAAGGGAGGGAGGGAGAGAGGTGAGTACAGTATGTGAAAGGGAGGGAGAGAGGTGAGTACAGTATGTGAAAGAGAGGGAGAGAGGTGAGTACACTATGTGAAAGGGAGGGAGAGAGGTGAGTACAGTATGAGAAAGGGAGGGAGGGAGAGAGGTGAGTACAGTATGTGAAAGAGAGGGAGAGAGGTGAGTACAGTATGTGAAAGAGAGGGAGAGAGGTGAGTACAGTATGTGAAAGGGAGAGAGGTGAGTACACTATGTGAAAGGGAGAGGGAGAGAGGTGAGTACAGTATGTGAAAGGGAGGGAGAGAGGTGAGTACACTATGTGAAAGGGAGGGAGAGAGGTGAGTACAGTATGTGAAAGGGAGGGAGAGAGGTGAGTACAGTATGTGAAAGGGAGGGAGGGAGAGGTGAGTACAGTATGTGAAAGGGAGGGAGAGAGGTGAGTACAGTATGTGAAAGGGAGGGAGAGAGAGGTGAGTACAGTATGTGAAAGGGAGGGAGAGAGGTGAGTACAGTATGTGAAAGGGAGGGAGAGAGGTGAGTACACTATGTGAAAGGGAGGGAGGGAGAGAGGTGAGTACAGTATGTGAAAGGGAGGGAGAGAGGTGAGTACAGTATGAGAAAGGGAGGGAGAGAGGGAGAGAGGTGAGTACAGTATGTGAAAGGGAGGGAGAGAGGGAGAGAGGTGAGTACAGTATGTGAAAGGGAGGGAGAGAGGTGAGTACAGTATGTGAAAGAGAGGGAGAGAGGTGAGTACAGTATGTGAAAGAGAGGGAGAGAGGTGAGTACAGTATGTGAAAGGGAGGGAGAGAGGTGAGTACAGTATGTGAAAGGGAGGGAGAGAGGTGAGTACAGTATGAGAAAGGGAGAGAGGGAGAGAGGTGAGTACAGTATGAGAAAGGGAGAGAGGGAGAGAGGTGAGTACAGTATGAGAAAGGGAGAGAGGGAGAGAGGTGAGTACAGTATGAGAAAGGGAGAGAGGGAGAGAGGTGAGTACAGTATGAGAAAGGGAGAGAGGGAGAGAGGTGAGTACAGTATGTGAAAGGGAGGGAGAGAGGTGAGTACAGTATGTGAAAGGGAGAGAGGGAGAGAGGTGAGTACAGTATGAGAAAGGGAGAGAGGGAGAGAGGTGAGTACAGTATGAGAAAGGGAGAGAGGGAGAGAGGTGAGTACAGTATGAGAAAGGGAGAGAGGGAGAGAGGTGAGTACAGTATGAGAAAGGGAGAGAGGGAGAGAGGTGAGTACAGTATGAGAAAGGGAGAGAGGGAGAGAGGTGAGTACAGTATGTGAAAGGGAGGGAGAGAGGTGAGTACAGTATGTGAAAGGGAGGGAGGGAGAGGTGAGTACAGTATGTGAAAGGGAGGGAGAGAGGTGAGTACAGTATGTGAAAGGGAGGGAGAGAGAGGTGAGTACAGTATGTGAAAGGGAGGGAGAGAGGTGAGTACACTATGTGAAAGGGAGGGAGGGAGAGAGGTGAGTACAGTATGTGAAAGGGAGGGAGAGAGGTGAGTACAGTATGTGAAAGAGAGGGAGAGAGGTGAGTACACTATGTGAAAGGGAGGGAGAGAGGTGAGTACAGTATGAGAAAGGGAGGGAGGGAGAGAGGTGAGTACAGTATGTGAAAGAGAGGGAGAGAGGTGAGTACAGTATGTGAAAGAGAGGGAGAGAGGTGAGTACAGTATGTGAAAGGGAGAGAGGTGAGTACACTATGTGAAAGGGAGAGGGAGAGAGGTGAGTACAGTATGTGAAAGGGAGGGAGAGAGGTGAGTACACTATGTGAAAGGGAGGGAGAGAGGTGAGTACAGTATGTGAAAGGGAGGGAGAGAGGTGAGTACAGTATGTGAAAGGGAGGGAGGGAGAGGTGAGTACAGTATGTGAAAGGGAGGGAGAGAGGTGAGTACAGTATGTGAAAGGGAGGGAGAGAGAGGTGAGTACAGTATGTGAAAGGGAGGGAGAGAGGTGAGTACAGTATGTGAAAGGGAGGGAGGGAGAGAGGTGAGTACAGTATGTGAAAGGGAGGGAGAGAGGTGAGTACAGTATGTGAAAGAGAGGGAGAGAGGTGAGTACAGTATGTGAAATGGAGGGAGAGAGGTGAGTACAGTATGTGAAAGGGAGAGAGGGAGAGAGGTGAGTACACTATGTGAAAGGGAGGGAGAGAGGTGAGTACAGTATGAGAAAGGGAGGGAGGGAGAGAGGTGAGTACAGTATGTGAAAGAGAGGGAGAGAGGTGAGTACAGTATGTGAAAGAGAGGGAGAGAGGTGAGTACAGTATGTGAAAGGGAGAGAGGTGAGTACACTATGTGAAAGGGAGAGGGAGAGAGGTGAGTACAGTATGTGAAAGGGAGGGAGAGAGGTGAGTACACTATGTGAAAGGGAGGGAGAGAGGTGAGTACAGTATGTGAAAGGGAGGGAGAGAGGTGAGTACAGTGTGTGAAAGGGAGGGAAGGAGGTGAGTACAGTATGTGAAAGGGAGGGAGAGAGGTGAGTACAGTATGTGAAAGGGAGGGAGAGAGGGAGAGAGGTGAGTACAGTATGTGAAAGGGAGAGAGAGAGAGAGGTGAGTACAGTATGTGAAAGGGAGGGAGAGAGGTGAGTACAGTATGTGAAAGAGAGGGAGAGAGGTGAGTACAGTGTGTGAAAGGGAGGGAGAGAGGTGAGTACAGTATGTGAAAGGGAGGGAGAGAGGTGAGTACAGTATGAGAAAGGGAGGGAGAGAGGGAGAGAGGTGAGTACAGTGTGTGAAAGGGAGGGAGAGAGGTGAGTACACTATGTGAAAGAGAGGGAGAGAGGTGAGTACAGTATGTGAAAGGGAGAGAGAGAGAGGTGAGTACAGTATGTGAAAGGGAGGGAGAGAGGTGAGTACAGTATGTGAAAGGGAGGGAGAGAGGTGAGTACAGTATGTGAAAGGGAGGGAGAGAGGTGAGTACAGTATGTGAAAGGGAGGGAGAGAGGTGAGTACAGTATGTGAAAGAGAGGGAGAGAGGTGAGTACAGTATGTGAAAGGGAGGGAGAGAGGTGAGTACAGTATGTGAAAGGGAGGGAGGGAGAGAGGTGAGTACACTATGTGAAAGGGAGGGAGGGAGAGAGGTGAGTACAGTATGTGAAAGGGAGGGAGAGAGGTGAGTACAGTATGTGAAAGAGAGGGAGAGAGGTGAGTACAGTATGTGAAAGGGAGGGAGAGAGGTGAGTACAGTATGTGAAAGGGAGGGAGGGAGAGAGGTGAGTACACTATGTGAAAGGGAGGGAGAGAGGGAGAGAGGTGAGTACAGTATGTGAAAGGGAGGGAGAGAGGGAGAGAGGTGAGTACAGTATGTGAAAGGGAGGGAGAGAGGTGAGTACACTATGTGAAAGGGAGGGAGAGAGGTGAGTACAGTATGTGAAAGGGAGGGAGGGAGAGAGGTGAGTACACTATGTGAAAGGGAGGGAGAGAGGGAGAGAGGTGAGTACAGTATGTGAAAGGGAGGGAGAGAGGGAGAGAGGTGAGTACAGTATGTGAAAGGGAGGGAGAGAGGGAGAGAGGTGAGTACAGTATGTGAAAGGGAGGGAGAGAGGTGAGTACAGTATGTGAAAGGGAGGGAGAGAGGTGAGTACAGTATGTGAAAGAGAGGGAGAGAGGTGAGTACAGTATGTGAAAGGGAGGGAGAGAGAGGTGAGTACAGTGTGTGAAAGGGAGGGAGAGAGGTGAGTACAGTATGTGAAAGGGAGGGAGAGAGGTGAGTACAGTATGTGAAAGGGAGGGAGAGAGGTGAGTACAGTATGTGAAAGGGAGGGAGAGAGGTGAGTACAGTATGTGAAAGGGAGGGAGAGAGGTGAGTACAGTATGTGAAAGGGAGGGAGGGAGAGAGGTGAGTACACTATGTGAAAGGGAGAGAGGGAGAGAGGTGAGTACAGTATGTGAAAGGGAGAGAGGTGAGTAAAGTGAGAGAGTCTCATTGTCTAGTTCTATTCTCCGTTCTACACACGCTCACACACACACGTTGTTGTATTTGACCTCTTAGTCTTGTGCATGTGGTGAAGTCTCCATAATTATAGTCATTTTGAGGCAGAGTACACTACTGTCTAAGAAACCACCACGCGACGCATCCACATTTACACACCCGACATAACACGCACAGACAATACACACACACTACATACGCATACACACACACACACACACACACACATGCCCACGCAAACTTGGACACAGACACTCCACACACACTACATACGCATACACACACACACACATGCCCACGCACACGCAAACTTGGACACAGACACTCCACACACACTACACACACATACAAGTACACGCATGCATGCACATTTACACGCAATCTCAGACACTACACACACAGACACTACACACACAGACACTACACACACAGACACTACACACACATACCTCTCGTTTCTACTCACAAACAAATGTCAGTAATTGGCCAAAACAGTAACTTGAACTGAATATGAATGGAAATAATTTTAATTTAACAGACCTGCTACTTCAACCTTACTCATTCCACACATCCAATTAACATATTAGTGTTGAACCAACATTCTCCAGCTCTGAACAGATGTTTAATTTTGTCGTAAAGAGAGAGCCACAGTGTTTCAGAGTTTAGTCAGAGTTTGACCTGAGAAACGACATGCTTTTCTTCCCCCTCGCCACGTCTGTTCTACCCGGCGACAGCCGCTTCCTGTGTTTGTTATTGGAGGAGGAGGGGAGCCCTCACTGATAAAATAAAAAATGGTCAGTACACACACAGTGCAGGGAAGCTAGCAGGACAGGCAAAGCATTCCTCTCTCTCTCACACACACACACACACACACACACACACACACACACACACACACACACACACACACACACACACACACACACACACACACAGCTAGTGGGGCTGGCAAAGCATTCCTCTCTCTCAGACATCCACCACACACACACAGAGCGAGAAAGAGAGACACAAGGGCAGCTAATGGGGCTGGCAAAGCATTCCTCAATTTGACTCAGAGGACAATAAATAGAGGACAGAGAAGTAGAGAGAGAGGTTAAAAGAAGAAACCGACAGAGAAAGTGAGAGGTCACACAGAGGGGTCCAAATACCACACACAGTTATGCTGATCTCTAGAGAAATGTACTTTCGACAGAACAGAAGACAAAAAGAGCAGACCTGTATCATAATCAACCAACAGAGAGAGAGAGAGAGAGAGAGAGAGAGAGAGAGAGAGAGAGAGAGAGAGAGAGAGAGAGAGAGGTGGAGCAATAACAAGGGAGAACAGTACAGTATACAGCAGTTGAGATTACTGTGAGTGTGCATTCAAGTTCCTCCATCATCAAATCAAGCGCACCTCAAATACTTTTAAGTAGGTCTGGTTGGTATAGAGAGAACTAACTCATTGTATGGGATGATTGGTGCCAACATAGAGAATAGTGCTGTGAACTAACTCATTGTATGGGATGCTTGGTGCCAACATGGAGGATAGTGCTGTGAATTAACTCATTGTATGGGATGCTTGGTGCAAACATGGAGGATAGTGCTGTGAATTAACTCATTGTATGGGATGCTTGGTGCCAACATAGAGGATAGTGCTGTGAACTAACTCATTGTATGGGATGCTTGGTGCAAACATGTAGAAGAGTGCTGTGAACTAACTCATTGCATGTCCCCAGGCACCCTCATTTGTTGACTTCTGTGATCGAAAAAGCCTTGGTTTCATGCACATCAACATCAGAAGCCTCCTCCCTAAGTTTGTTTTACTCACTGCTTTAGCACACTCTGCTAACCCTGATGTCCTTGCCGTGTCTGAATCCTGGCTCAGGAAGGCCACCAAAAATTCTGAGATTTCCATACCCAACTATAACATTGGGTACCGACCCCCCTCAGCTCCCAGCTGTGCCCTGGACACCATTTGTGAATTGATTGCCCCCCATCTAGCTTCAGAGTTTGTTCTGTTAGGTGACCTAAACTGGGATATGCTTAACACCCCGGCAGTCCTACAATCTAAGCTAGATGCCCTCAATCTCACACAAATCATCAAGGAACCCACCAGGTACAACCCTAAATCTGTAAACAAGGGCACCCTCATAGACGTCATCCTGACCAACTGGCCCTCCAAATACACCTCCGCTGTCTTCAATCAGGATCTCAGCGATCACTGCCTCATTGCCTGTATCCGCTACGGATCCGCAGTCAAAAGACCACCCCTCATCACTGTCAAACGTCCCTAAAACACTTCTGTGAACAGGCCTTTCTAATCGACCTGGCCCGGGTATCCTGGAAGGACATTGACCTCATCCCGTCAGTTGAGGATGCCTGGTCATTCTTTAAAAGTAACTTCCTCACCATTTTAGATAAGCATGCTCCGTTCAAAAAAATGCAGAACTAAGAACAGATATAGCCCCTGGTTCACTCCAGACCTGACTGCCCTCGACCAGCACAAAAACATCCTGTGGCGGACTGCAATAGCATCGAATAGTCCCCGCGATATGCAACTGTTCAGGGAAGTCAGGAACCAATACACGCAGTCAGTCAGGAAAGCAAAGGCCAGCTTCTTCAGGCAAAAATTTGCATCCTGTAGCTCTAACTACAAAAAGTTCTGGGACACTGTGAAGTCCATGGAGAACAAGAGCACCTCCTCCCAGCTGCCCACTGCACTGAGGCTAGGTAACACGGTCACCACCGATAAACCCATGATTATCGAAAACTTCAACAAGCATTTCTCAACGGCTGGCCATGCCTTCCTCCTGGCTACTCCAACCTCGGCCAACAGCTCCCCCCCCCCCCCCCCCCCCCCCCCCCGCAGCTACTCGCCCAAACTCCAGGTTCTCTTTTACCCAAATCCAGATAGCAGATGTTCTGAAAGAGCTGCAAAACCTGGACCCGTACAAATCAGCTGGGCTTGACAATCTGGACCCTCTATTTCTGAAACTATCCGCCGCCATTGTTGCAACCCCTATTACCAGCCTGTTCAACCTCTCTTTCATATCGTCTGAGATTCCCAAGGATTGGAAAGCTGCCGCAGTCATCCCCCTCTTCAAAGGGGGAGACACCCTGGACCCAAACTGTTACAGACCTATATCCATCCTGCCCTGCCTATCTAAGGTCTTCGAAAGCCAAGTCAACAAACAGGTCACTGACCATCTCGAATCCCACGTACCTTCTCCGCTGTGCAATCTGGTTTCTGAGCCGGTCACGGGTGCACCTCAGCCACGCTCAAGGTACTAAACGATATCATAACCGCCATCGATAAAAGACAGTACTGTGCAGCCGTCTTCATCGACCTTGCCAAGGATTTTGACTCTGTCAATCACCATATTCTTATCGGCAGACTCAGTAGCCTCGGTTTTTCTGATGACTGCCTTGCCTGGTTCACCAACTACTTTGCAGACAGAGTTCAGTGTGTCAAATCGGAGGGCATGCTGTCCGGTCCTCTGGCAGTCTCTATGGGGATGCCACAGGGTTCAATTCTTGGGCCGACTCTTTTCTCTGTATATATCAATGATGTTGCTCTTGCTGCGGTCGATTCCCTGATCCACCTCTACGCAGACGACACCATTCTGTATACTTCCGGCCCGTCCTTGGACACTGTGCTATTTAACATCCAAACGAGCTTCAATGCCATACAACACTCCTTCTGTGGCCTCCAACTGCTCTTAAACGCTAGTAAAACCAAATGCATGCTTTTCAACCGTTCGCTGCCTGCACCCGCACGCCCGACTAGCATCACCACCCTGGATGGTTCCGACCTAGAATATGTGTACATCTATAAGTACCTAGGTGTCTGGCTAGACTGTAAACTCTCCTTCCAGACTCATATCAAACATCTCCAATCTAAAATCAAATCTAGAGTCGGCTTTCTATTCCGCAACAAAGCCTCCTTCACTCACGCCGCCAAACTTACCCTAGTAAAACTGACTATTCTACCGATCCTCGACTTCGGCGATGTCATCTACAAAATAGCTTCCAACACTCTACTCAGCAAACTGGATGCAGTTTATCACAGTGCCATCTGTTTTGTTACTAAAGCACCTTATACCACCCACCACTGCGACCTGTATGCTCTAGTCGGCTGGCCCTCGCTACATATTCGTCGCCAGACCCACTGGCTCCAGGTCATCTACAAGTCCATGCTAGGTAAAGCTCCGCCTTATCTCAGTTCACTGGTTACGATGGCAACACCCATCCGTAGCACGCGCTCCAGCAGGTGTATCTCACTGATCATCCCTAAAGCCAACACCTCATTTGGCCGCCTTTCGTTCCAGTTCTCTGCTGCCTGTGACTGGAACGAATTGCAAAAATTGCTGAAGTTGGAGACTTTTATCTCCCTCACCAACTTCAAACATCTGCTATCTGAGCAGCTAACCGATCGCTGCAGCTGTACAAAGTCTATCGGTAAATAGCCCACCCAATTTTACCTACCTCATCCTCATCCCCATACTGTTTTTATTTATTTACTTGTCTGCTCTTTTGCACACCAATATCTATACCTGTACATGACCATCTGATCATTTATCACTCCAGAGTTAATCTGCAAAATTGTAACTATTTGCCTACCTTCTCATGCCTTTTGCACACAATGTATATAGACTCTCTTTTTTTCTACTGTGTTATTGACTTGTTAATTGTTTACTCCATGTGTAACTCTGTGTTGTCTGTTCACACTGCTATGCTTTATCTTGGCCAGGTCGCAGTTGCAAATGAGAACTTGTTCTCAACTAGCCTACCTGGTTAAATAAAGGTGAAATAAATGTATGGGATGCTTGGTGCCAACATGGAGAAGAGTGCTGTGAACTAACTCATTGTATGGGATGCTTGGTGCCAACATGGAGGATAGTGCTGTGAACTAACTCATTGTATGGGATGCTTGGTGCCAACATGGAGAAGAGTGCTGTGAACTAACTAATTTGTATGGGATGATTGGTGCCAACATGGAGGAGAGTGCTGTGAACTAACTCATTTGTTTGGGATGATTGGTGCCAACATGGGAGAGAGTGCTGTGAACTAACTCATTTGTATGGGATGATTGGTGCCAACATGGAGGAGAATGCTGTGAACTAACTCATTTGTATGGGATGATTGGTGCCAACACGGAGGAGAGTGCTGTGAACTAACTCTTATCTTGGGATCTGGGTGTTGCTGGCATTGTGGAGAAGGGGGAAATCAAAAGAACAGTCATAGAATAACACTACAGCTTGCCAAAGACAAATACAAAACAGACTGAGAGAGGTAGGGGGAGAGCGAGAAGGAGAGGGACAGGGAGAGAGGGAGAGAGTGAGAGAGGGAGGGAATGAGATGGAGAGGGAGGCAGAGGGAGAGAGGGAGAGAGTGAGAGAGGGAGGGAATGAGATGGAGAGGGAGGCAGAGGGAGAGAGGGAGAGAGTGAGAGAGAGAGGGAGGGATGGAGATGGAGGGGGACAGTGAGAGGCAGAGAGAGAGGGAGGGAGGGAGATGGAGAGGGACAGGGAGAGAGAAAATGAGAGGGACAGGGAGGGAGGGAGGGAGGGAGGGAGGGAGGGAGGGAGGGAGGGAGGGAGGGAGGAAGAAGGAGAGGAACTGGGACAGGTAGATGAGCCCCACAGACATGACAGTTAATGTAAAACAGAGATATATCCATAGCAATAATTAGGAATTAGAATACTAAAATGGACATGAACCTTCTATTGATGGATTAAAAGTTCAGCCATTTTGGTAAGGGAGTTGATGCTGTGGTCTAAAATAGTGTAAAACAATGCAATTGAAGAATTTATCTGCACTATATGTTTATTAGCTAACTAGCCAGACAGTTTTAGTGTAATGATTACATTCATTTTCAAATGATCTGCCATTATACAACGGGTGGGTCTAATGCTGAATGCTGGAATGCGTTTTGGTTAAAAGCGCATTCCAGCCGGTGTCTATTCCACAAGTTACCACCAGCTAAATCTATGATGTTAAAATGCCTATTTACTCTGTTTCATCTGACTGCGCAATCCACTGTCTCATCAGCCCAGGAAGGTAAATGATAAACTTGATCTCCACTGTGAAAAGCATCTAGACATGATCTCACATTTCTTTTAGACTGACATTTAGTTTTCAACAGCGGATATATGTATAAACCTTGCTGTCTGTCTCTCCGACATTTGCAATACTGTTTCAATATTCAAAGTCGATCTCCAACTGTCCAATAGTAATGAACGTGTAGGGCTCGGGAGTCGGGACGAGAGAGAGACAGAAAGAGGAAGGCAGCGTTTCTCAGCCAGTCAAAATCAAGAATCAGCTTGGCATCATTTTTATGAATATATACAAAGAAATGTCAATTGAAAAAAAAGGTCAAACAAAGCTAGTTTGCAGTCTTCCCAGCTTCAGTTTGAAGTTATTGTGGTAGCTGTGTTGTTGGCTAGCTCCTATGAACAACAGTGTCCTAACGAGAGAGCACATTTTCTATGCCAGGCGAAATCGCTCCTCATTAGCTCATTGTTATGGATGTATCCAAATAAATGTCACTAGAAAACAGCTTTAACAAATGCAGCTACTGTTGTTATTCTGTCACCACTGTTTGACGTGACTGTAAATTGGCCGTAGTTGGCTAGCAAGGGATAAGAACGTTGCCAGCCAGTATGGCAATGGAACATTTAGAACGAACGACTGGGTCGCGTCCATAGATACAGAACATAACGACAGAACGACTGGGTCGCGTCCCATAGATACAGAACATAAAGACAGAACGACTGGGTCGCGTCCCATAGATACAGAACATAAAGACAGAACGACTGGGTCGCGTCCATAGATACAGAACATAAAGACTGAACGACTGGGTCGCGTCCCATAGATACAGAACATAAAGACAGAACGACTGGGTCGCGTCCCATAGATACAGAACATAAAGACTGAACGACTGGGTCGCGTCCATAGATACAGAACATAAAGACTGAACGACTGGGTCGCGTCCCATAGATACAGAACATAAAGACTGAACGACTGGGTCGCGTCCCATAGATACAGAACATAAAGACTGAACGACTGGGTCGCGTCCCATAGATACAGAACATAAAGACTGACAGACTGGGTCGCGTCCATAGATACAGAACATAAAGACTGACAGACTGGGTCGCATCCATAGATACAGAACAAAAAGACTGAACGACTGGGTCGCGTCCCATAGATACAGAACATAAAGACTGACAGACTGGGTCGCGTCCATAGATACAGAACATAAAGACTGAACGACTGGGTCGCGTCCCATAGATACAGAACATAAAGACTGAACGACTGGGTCGCGGCTCTGGCAACCGAACCAATAGAACGAACGTCCAGCCGGCTTGGGTAGCAACCCTAGATTTGTTTCGGGGCTATATCTTGTGGAAGGCTGAAATAGTATGAAAATATGAATCAAAATAACGTTTTTAATGAAAATGTCAATCATTATTTGAACATGCTGGTAACCCCCTGTATAAAAGTGATAATGCCCTCGAAGCCAGTGTTTGGGGGATATATTGGCATGGTTTGGCAACACCCGTGCCAATATAACCTTCCAAACACATAGCTTCTCGAGCATTATCACTTAAATATGCCAAAATTCCATATGAACAATTGCAGTCAATCCACAGCCATACACTGGCTGAAATCAGTTGATGATTGGACTTAGATAAATTGTAAATGCAGCAAGTACTGCTATTGTATTATATAATAACACTCACAGCTGTCCAAGAAAACATAGGTTTAGACATTTATGGTCTGTTTACACACACACAATATATATATATATATATATAGGCAATTTATACATACAATTGGTATGAAAACTGTATAAACTCTAAAGTTATTGTCAACCAATATTTCTGATTTATCACATGCCTTACCTTTAGTCTTCTGCATTAGTAAAGGCAGGAAATGAATGACCTATCCCTCTACTGCCATTTATTACAACGAGACTGGTTTGGATTTCTCCCTGACCAAAATGGCTGCCATTATCCACCCATTCTGGAACTTTTATGGGTAATGACATTTTTATTTGATTTAACCTTTATTTAACCAGGAAGGGCTCATTGAGATTAAATATATTTTTTCAAGAGCGCGCTGGCCAAGATAGGCAGCACCAAGTCATTCCAAAAGAATTACAGACAGACAACATGAAAAACTAGAAGTAATCTAGCAAAAATCATTGAATTCACAAGAGTATAAAACAGCAAATTAAAAACATTGAGAGGTCAGGGAATCTGCCTCAAAATCCTTCATCAGTGATTTAAAAACACCATTCGGGACAAGTTCTTCCAGTTTAAAAGTATTTTGTAAGGTGTTCCAAGACGATGGTGCAGAGTACATAAAAGCCCTTTTAACAAATTCAGTTTGGACATTTGGAACAGTTAGCAGGATAAAGTCCAGCGAACGAAGAGAGTACCCACCACATTTCTGAACAATAAAAATGCACAAATAAAAAAGGTAGTAAACCCAAAATGGCTTTGTAAATAAAAGTATACCAGTGACTGAGCCAACGAGTGACTAGAGAAGGCCAGCCAACCCTGGTATACAAAGTGCAGTGGGGTTTTGCAGTTTAAAATAAATCTCAAAGTGCCATGGTAAAGAGTGTCAATTGATCTCAAACACTGAGCGGAAGCATTCATATATAAAATATCCCCATAGTCTAGTAAAGGCATACATGTAGCTGATACTAGCCTCCTTCTGGCTTCAAAAGAAAAACAGGCCTTATTCCTAAAATAAAATCCCAATTTCAGCTTCAATTTTTTTTGTAAGTTGTTGAATATGCAATTTAAAAGAGAGGCCGTCATCAATTAAAATTCCAAGATATTTTTATGAGGTCACAACCTCAATCGCCTTGCCCTGACAGGTAGTAAGTAATAGGTGAAAGGTTCAGAGGTCTATTTCTTGCATTAGAAAACACCATTAGGTTAGTTTTGTCTGTATTGAGGATAAGCTTCAATTGACACAAGGTATGTTGAACAGTATAAAAAGCAGTTTGCATGTTCTGGAAAGCTTTTGTAAGAGATGAGGCACAACAGCAAATGACAGTATCATCAGCATAAAAATGAAGTTGAAAATGACATACCCTATTAAATTACTAGAGGGGCTATCTATGATCCATACCACCACAGCTTCCTAAAATGAGATATCAGAACAACTGCTTTGAATGAAAATTAAATGTTTCCCATGCCAATAAAGCCCTCAAATTGAATTGAAAGAGAGAGAGAGAGAGAGTGAGCGAGAAAGAGAGAGAGAGAGAAAGAGAGAGACAGAAAGGAACAAAGAGAGAGAGAAACAGACAGAAATAAAGGGAGCGGGACAGAGAGAAAAAGAGAGGAGAGCGATCCTAGCATCTCTGTGTCTCTGGGAGGCTCTGGTTTGGCTATGGACACCACAAGTATGAACAACCCTGCATTTGAAGTTTCTTTAAAGTTCAGCTTAAAATAGACCCAACAAAATTGGTTCAGGTTAGAGTTAGGGTTAAGGTTAGGAATCAACACCACATCTAAAGCTTACTACAAACTCTACGCAGACGCAAGATTCCGAGTATTGCAATGTTGTTTTTCCTCACAAGAGAGGTGGCTCCTTGTAATAACGTTCTGCGTTCTACATACTTTTTTACTACCTGAAAATTGAGACACGTGTATCATTCTTTCTGCAGCCGTGGGGGGGAGTGTCGTCACTTGGTTCCTTGATCTGATCTATAGGGTAATAGGCTATTCATCAAAGTAGCCTATTTTGCATTGATAACCAAATATAATCTCAGTGACTGTTCAAACAGTAAACCAAACAACAAGAATCCACCCAAAGAAGGTATTTTGTTTAAAAGTAATAACTAGTGATTACAGGCTATTGTGAAATGGCCAACTAGCCAACTAGCTAGCCATGTGCTTTTTTCTCTGTGACCAAAACATGATGATGTTCTATTTCTTTTGTTGATATGGGGATGAATACACAAGCGGTTTATCTTACTGGGATCTTGTTTTAGGTTACACCGGCAAAGTAGTGATGGGACGATTGATACCGGAGCTCAAATGCTCCGATGCAGTTTTCAAAGCATTACTGATTCGGCACAATGTATCAATGCTCGTTTCAAAGTAACATTATCACGTGATCAATGATGTCCGAAGCTTCGTTTGATCACGTGTGTTTTTCAAACCATGTGTTACAAAATGCGAGATTTCACAAATTTTGCCGTGGTTCCGATGCTTTCTTCGATTCAAAGTTGCTTTCAAAAGCCGGCCTCTACTTGACACCGTACTTAGAATATAATTAGGATTTTTCATCCAGCAGCAACTTAATGGTAATGGTAGCTCAGCACATAGAGTTGGGGTGTCTGGGACTAGAACACTCAGAGACAGCAGGGAATATGGTCAAATCCCAGCAAAGGCATATTATTTGGAAAATAGTTGTGACACCACACATTCTTAGTAAAGTATAAGCTTCTATCCTAAGTAATGCCAATAGATTCACAGCAAAAAAGGGACGCATGATGGAAGGTGAGAACCTGTAACAGTAACTAATAACAGGCTAAGACTCGCAACTAACCACTGCGCCACATAGATTTGATATATTGTGGAATAAACTTCCATATGAAAATCAAACGCTGACCAGTAGATCTCACTAATGTGCATTGTGTTAAAAGCTCTGAGTATTTAACCATTTTTCGGCACCATTTTGTGAAAGCCACATACTTCAGAAAGCCTCGGGTTTCCACTAACTAATGGAAAGTATAAGAATATTTGCCAGTGGGAAACTAAAAAGGCTAAAACCAGCTAGCCAGGCTAAAACCAGCTAGCCAGGCTAAAACCAGCTAGCTAGGCTGAAACCAGCTAGCCAGGCTGAAACCAGCTAGCCAGGCTAAAACCAGCTAGCCAGGCTAAAACCAGCTAGCCAGGCTAAAACCAGCTAGCCAGGCTAAAACCAGCTAGCTACTACTAGCAAGAAAAGGCAATGCTTCCTTTCTTTCACAAAATTAAAAGACAAAATGCTATTGCCCCCTTGTGAATGGGAGTGGGACTGGTGAGTATAGCATGTTACCTAAAGGTGTCCACTACTCCAAAGATCCCACTCCACCCACGTGAACGCACCTAGATCAGTGGACTGAAGCTGGGTCTTTCAGCATGACAATGATCCCAAACACACCGCTCGGGCAACAAAGGAGTGGCTTCGTAAGAAGCATTTCAAGGTCCTGGAGTGGCCTAGCCAGTCTCCAGATCTCAACCCCATAGAAAATCTTTGGAGGGTTGAAAGTCTGTGTTGCCCAGCAACAGCCCCAAAACATCATTGCTCTAGAGGAGATCTGCATGGAGGAATGGGCCAAAATACCAGCAACAGTGTGTGAAAACCTTGTGAAGACTTACAGAAAACGTTTGACCTCTGTCATTGCCAACAAAGGGTATATAACAAAGTATTGAGATAAAATTTTGTTATTGACCAAATACTTATTTTCCACCATAATTTGCAAATAAATTCATTAAAAATCCTACAATGTGATTTTCTGGATTTTTTTTCTCATTTTGTCTGTCATAGTTGACGTGTACCTATGATGAAAATTACAGGCCTCTCTCATCTTTTTAAGTGGGAGAACTTGCACAATTGGTGGCTGACTAAATACTTTTTTGCCCCACTGTATAGCATTCTGTTGGTGGCAAGAATTTTGCTGAATAATTTATATTGAAAACCTCAAAGTGTTGAATCAAGTGCTGATTTTTGAACCAGTTCATAAACCATTTGTCATGGAATCGGTACAATAAAAATCTCTTCCAATTTATTTTTCAACCTGTATGGCGCAGCTGTCAAAATGTTTGTCCTCAAATGAAACTGGAATATTTTTCTATTAATGCCAATTCCTTTCAGCCAATTTATATCTTTAATATATGGCAGGCTTGTAGTAACCTTAACACATTACTCAATCTAGATAGGCGAAAACCTGCAATGACTTCTGATTATTCCCATTAAATCAAATCAGATTGAATAGATCAACATTTAATTAATCTCATTACTAGCCACTTTGCGCAAGAGGTTACCATTCACTAAACAAAAGTTGTAAACTATCTCAGTGGTTACCAACCTGTGGTCCGGGGTACTGCAGGTGGTCTGCAGCACAGGAGGTTGGTGGAACCTTAATTGGGGAGGCTGGGCTCATGGTAATGACTGGAGATGAATAGGTGGGATGGTATCAAATACATCCAACACATTGTTTCCATGTGTTTGATGCCATTCCATTGGCTCCATTACAGCCATTATTATGAGCCTGTTATTCCCTCAGCAGCCTCCTGTGGGACTCTGCAGGTGTTTTTTGTTGTTGCTGATTGATACAAAAAAAATCTTATTTTTCTTTAACATGATTTTGGGAGTATTCATGGTATTATATGCAATATTATATTATTTTTCACAATGCAAATCGTTTATTATAACAATAGGTCTTTGTTACATTCACTGCTAAAATTAAGAAAAAATTGACCGCCAAGATATTATGTAAAAAAAAGTGAATGGTGGTCCTCAATTGACTTTGACATTATTTGGTGGTCCAGAAAGGAAAAGGTTGGGAACCATTGCACACCCCATTTAGCTTAGGCTACATTATTTTAAAATAGAACGTGAAATTATCTAACTTTTTTTTCCCCCAGAGTGATCATTTGACATGAATACATCCCGATCCATGGAAGCCAGTGGTTTTGAGGAATCTGACGGCAGGTAGTTTATTCCCTCGCCTGCCTCGGGATCAAGGTGTGGGACTCCATCATTACATTTGCGCGCGATTCAAAGGAATGCGCACATGTTCTAAAATATATTTGCTGCTCACCTTTCCATTTGGTCAAATAGCAAACTCCCTCTTCCTCTCCCTCCCTCCCTCTCTCTCTCTCTCCATCTCTCTCGCACACACACTCAGTTACTTTTGAGCTCTACCCCCCCATCTTTTAGTCAATTCCTTGCTTCTGGAGCGAGTTGACTGTTCCGACACCGTTGGCACTCACGGGCTGGGTCACTATAATCGCTGTCTGATAGGGGCAAGGACAATAGGCTACATACATTCATAAATGTCATGACAATTATCAGTTTGACTTTTCTCTCAAGAAAAACCGACGCACTGACATCCTAAATAAGGAGAAAATCTCAGACCATCCAATTGAGTTGGAGATTATAGATTCATTTTTGAACTGAAGGTAAGATGACACGATTCTTGTAAAACCAATACTTTTCATTTGTTTATGAAAATAGGCTATTTCACTTGGGTGCAAAGAAATGTGGGTATTTTTTGTTGATGCTAGAACACTATTATGTAAAGTTAAGTTGAGTTGAGTAATCTATTTTCAACATTGAATTGGGTAGATAATTCCTAATGCTCCGGATACATACAATTTTGTTCATTTTCCTGTGGTGTAACGTTTTAGTTTACACTACATACAACCTGCTGCGCCGTTCGTTCCGTGGCGTGCCTCCTGCATCACACACTCAAACGAATATGATGTATTATGATCTAGAATGCTCTGTCAGTTATGTTCAATAGATGGCGCCACGGAGCGGTGTAGAATTTATGAACGTTGTGTCTTTAGTATTATAGATAATTATAAGGACCTTGGGCGCTCACCCCGTTCACCCTCAAGTTCATTGGACTCAGATCGAAGTTTATTTTTTCCCCATTCCCCAGAGCGTTCTTTTTTTTTTTTTAAATCTCTCCTTTCGGCGCACTCTGATTGTGGTATTTATAAGTATTTATAGCTGGGATTTTTATGCCCTACCGGCATCATCATTTTGAGAGAATAATTGCAGTCAAACGTGCCAATCAAGTCAGCCCGCTATGGTGCTACCCTGTAACTCCGTCGACCTTTAAAAGACTGCCCTCTGTCTTTAACCCACTGTTGGAAATGTTTTTTGATGTTTTTTAGATGGTCTTCTGATGGATTTTGGATGATTTTGTGGGATGGCATTATAACTGTTGTTGTTGTTTCATTGAATTATCTCTGTGTGCTGGTGTCTGGCCTACATGTGCGTGCCCATGTACCAGTCTGTGTATGTGGCATTAGCAACAGGTGGTGATTTCTTGTCTGACCTCATTCTGTCTCACGTTGATGACATCATGTCCAGCTGTATGGTTTAATGCCACATGGCCTACCACATATAAGGGCCCCATTTATACCAACCCATTTAACTCTGAGTCACTGTGGATACAGGGACACATCTCAAAGGAGGAGTAGGTCTACACTAATACCAATGGTTTGACACTATGTCATGTCAAATTAATTGACTGCCTCTCTGTATCTGCCGTCAGCCAGTCTGTCTGGTCTGGTCTGTCTGTCTGTGCCCTCTTTCACCTTCACCCGTGGGCCACATGGTTATACGTTGGTGGTATATGAAGAGAGGTAGTGAATGCTGTTTAATCTAAGCCATAATTGGACTTGTGGTGTCTGGGGTTTTATTGAGAGGAAGCCTAGCCTATTGGGTTTTATTGAAAAGGAAGCCTTGCCTATTGGGTTTTATTGAAAAGGAAGCTTAGCCTATTGGGTTTTATTGAAAAGGAAGCTTAGCCTATAGGGTTTTATTGAAAAGGAAGCTTAGCCTATTGGGTTTTATTGAAAAGGAAGCTTAGCCTATAGGGTTTTATTGAAAAGGAAGCTTAGCCTATTGGGTTTTATTGAAAAGGAAGCCTTGCCTATTGGGTTTTATTGAAAAGGAAGCCTTGCCTATTGGGTTTTATTGAAAAGGAAGCTTAGCCTATTGGGTTTTATTGAAAAGGAAGCTTAGCCTATAGGGTTTTATTGAAAAGGAAGCTTAGCCTATAGGGTTTTATTGAAAAGGAAGCTTAGCCTATAGGGTTTTATTGAAAAGGATGCTTAGCCTATAGGGTTTTCAGTAGGATAACTATACCCTTGCCTTGGTTACAACCATGGTTTTGAAGTCTGTCAATCAAGCCTGTTTTTCATGTGCCACTCTGATATAAATGTGTATTCAGGGTTTTCACAGGGTAGTCCTACAGTTCAGCCAAGAGAAATGTTTACCAGGACCCTGGGGCCTATGTTCTGTTTCGTTCTGATTTCAGCTAGTTAGGCCTGTGATCTTCTCTACATAGCTCTGTGTTCGTATTGTGTAGTTAGGCCTGGTCTCGGCTGTGTTTAGCTAGTTGCCACATCCAAGCCTGGCGGCAGCAGAAAAGCTGCCAGAGAAATCCTTTTTTAGGGACACCAGTCACCAAATTACAGCTGCAGGCCTAGTTAACTCCACCCGAGCTCCCTGTCCCAGACCCGCCTAGTAGGTGCTAGCAGTCAGGGCTGGTTGTGTGTGTCTGTGTGTGTTAAAGGCTTCCCATCTGAAACATTTCAGAACAGTTTGTGCATATATCATGACAACATTTTCTGACGTTTTTGTTGCGGCCTTCGGCAAGGGTTTTTTCGTCTGTTCGTGAACACTACATTTTTTCTTGAGGCAAGCCGAAGTTCGGAAGCCGAAGTCTGTGCCGCTTCATCGGTGATTGGTCAAGGGATTCTAGTAGGGATTCTTCAATTATGTGTTTGTTGTCATTCAACGATAGACGACTCATTTTCATGGACATTTTTTCACTTGAGAAATACTCCACCAAACATCCTAGTTAGATGTAAAATTGCGTGGCTAATATTTTCTCAGCAAAAATGTCAAAACTAATGACAGATTTCTTGAGTTATATTAGATGAATTCAGACTATTTTGAGGAAGCGTATAATGGCTATAGCATCTCAAGATGGACAAACAGTACTATTGACACTTTTTTCTCGTTTTTCAAGCGAAGGTCTTTTAAGGGTGCATGGGAACACAGAGGTGGTGGCATGGAAGGGGGACACAGCGTGAGGAAATGAGAGGAGTGGGGACCGGAAAGAGGAAAAAATAAATGTTGAGAAAGAGAACAGAGGGCAATTTAAAAGTGCTGCCAAACAGCCCAAAGTTAACCCTAATTAAGCTTTTCATGCCAACTCAGCATGCTCTGTCTCACGCCCTGCCTCCTCCATATGATATTAATAGGCTGTGAGTGTTGACGTGGCCAGAGCCAATACACCATTATTCCACTTCCAGCAGTCAGCTGTTGGCAACCCCTCCTGCCCCACCTTGCCTTGCAGGACTGCCAGTACGATGAATGGAGGAGAGGTTGATTGGTTCATAATGTGCACGTTGAACTTCCTGACACAGTTATCTGACACAGTTATCTGCAGGGTAGCCTAGTTGTTAGAGTGTTGGACTAATAACCGAAAGGTTGCAAGTTCAAATCTCTGCGCTGACAAGGTACAAATCTGTCGTTCTTCCCCTGAACAGGCAGTTAACCCACTGTTCCTAGGCTGTCATTGAAAATAAGAATTTGTTCTTAACTGACTTGCCTAGTTAAATAAAGGTAAAAAAAATTAAAAATCCTGGTATTGGAGACCTACAGGGTGTGCAGGTTGTTGTTACAGCCGAGCACTTACACACCTGATTCAATCAGTTAAGATGTTAGTTAAATCTCATTTGTGTGTTTTTCTATGCATGCCATTTGTTGTGGACATCCAGCTATACTCTATGCCCTAATCTCAAATGAATTAGCAAGGCACTGTATCTTTTTGGGGGAATGTCTGACAAGCTTTGATTCTGGAGGGAATTTAACGAGGTCTCTCTTTAGCTTCAGTCAGCAGATGATGTGTGGAACTCCCTCTTTCTAGCCTCTCTGTAGTGGGGGTGCGTGTTGGTTTTATGTCGAGAGTGGTTGTCAGAGTGGTTGTCATGTGGGAATCTCACTGACTGGGAAGCCATTGTGGTGGATGGGAGCGTTGACATGCAACACTTGCTTGATGGATTGTTCATATAGGAAATGTAAAGATACGTGTAGACTGGGTTGTGTTTGGTGTGTGGGAAACTTAAACATCCAATGACCATGCTGGAGACATGCTATACTCAAAGCTATCACTGGCTTCCTTTTTGTCTCAGATGTTAGTCCTTGCCCTTTTCCCTCTCTATCGCTCCGGTCCTCTTCTCCCCCCCCCCCTCTCTCTCTGTCTCTGTCCTCTTTTCCCTCTCTTGATTTCTCTCTCTCCCCCCCTCTCTCTGTCTCTGTCCTATTTCCCCTTTCTCTCAATTCAATTCAATTCAAGGGCTTTTTTGGCATGGGAAACATGTGTTAACATTGCCAAAGCAAGTGAGGTAGATAATAATAAAAATCTCTATCTGTCTCTGTTCGATTCCCCCCCCCCCCGCTCTCTTTCTTTCTCTCTCTCTCTGTCCTCTTTTCCCTCTCTCTCTCTTTCTCTCTCTCTCTGCCCTCTTTCCCTCTCTCTCTCTTTCTCTCTCTCTCTGTCCTCTTTCCCTCTCTCTCTTTCTCTCTCTCTGTCCTCTTTCCCTCTCTCTCTTTCTCTCTCTCTGTCCTCTTTTCCTTCTCTCTCTCTTTCTTTCTCTCTCTGTCCTCTTTCCCTCTCTCGATCTCTCTGTCTCTGCCCCCCCCCCTCTCTCCCTGTCTCTGTCCTATTGCCCCCCTCTCTCTCTCTCTCTCTTTCTCTCTCTCTCTGTCCTCTTTTCCCTCTCTCTCTCTTTCTCTCGCTCTCTGTCCTCTTTTCTGTCTCTCTCTCTTTCTCTCTCTCTCTGTCCTCTTTTCCTTCTCTCTCTCTTTCTCTCTCTCTGTCCTCTTTTCCGTCTCTCTCTCTTTCTCTCTCTGTCCTCTTTCCCTCTCTCGATCTCTCTGTCTCTGCCCCCCCCCCTCTCTCCCTGTCTCTGTCCTATTGCCCCCCTCTCTCTCTCTCTCTCTTTCTCTCTCTCTCTGTCCTCTTTTCCCTCTCTCTCTCTTTCTCTCTCTCTCTGTCCTCTTTTCCTTCTCTCTCTCTTTCTCTCTCTCTGTCCTCTTTTCCCTCTCTTTCTCTCTCTCTGTCCTCTTTTCCCTCTCTCTCTCTTTCTCTCTCTCTCTGTCCTCTTTTCCTTCTCTCTCTCTTTCTCTCTCTCTCTGTCCTCTTTTCCCTCTCTTTCTCTCTCTCTGTCCTCTTTTCCCTCTCTCTCTCTTTCTCTCTCTCTCTGTCCTCTTTTCCTTCTCTCTCTCTTTCTCTCTCTCTCTGTCCTCTTTTCCCTCTCTTTCTCTCTCTCTCTGTCCTCTTTTCCTTCTCTCTCTCTTTCTCTCTCTCTCTGTCCTCTTTTCCCTCTCTTTCTCTCTCTCTCTGTCCTCTTTTCCCTCTCTCTCTCTTTCTCTCTCTCTCTGTCCTCTTTTCCTTCTCTCTCTCTTTCTCTCTCTCTGTCCTCTTTTCCCTCTCTTTCTCTCTCTCTCTGTCCTCTTTCCCTCTCTCTCTTTCTCTCTCTCTGTCCTCTTTCCCTCTCTCGATCTCTCTGTCTCTGCCCCCCTCTCTCCCGGTCTCTGTCCTATTTCCCACTTATCTCTCTCTGTTTCTCTGTCTCTATCCTCTTCTCCCTTTCTATCAATTCAATTCAAGGGGCTTTATTGGCATGGAAAACATGTTCACATTGCTAAAGCAAGTGAAAGTTCCAAAAGAATCAAGACAGTTCAAATGTCATATTATGTCTATATACAGTGTTGTAAAAAAGGGAAACAAATAAACTCTCTCTCTCTCTCTCTCTCTCTCTCTCCTCCTTTCCCTCTCTGTCTCTGTCTCCATTTTCACTCATTTCTGTCTTCTCACCATGATTGTTGTAATAAAACAAATGATAGGTGAGCAGAGCAGAGAGGAGAGAAAAATAAAATGAGAGAAGGAGAGACAGACAGACAGACAGATGGAGAGTAGAAGTATAGAGTGAGGTGGAGGGAAGTCCCCCACTAGTGTCTAGGGCATATGGGTTTATACCTGTTAGAATCAAACAAACAACCTCAGACACAGAACACAAAATGTAGACATAACCATGATGATAGACACTTAGACAAGGAGGGGAATTCCAGAGAGAGCGAGAGAGACAGACAGAGAGAGAGAGAGACAGACAGACAGAGAGAGAGACAGACAGACAAAGAGAGAGAGAGACAGACAGAGAGAGAGAGAGAGACAGAGAGAGAGAGACAGACAGACAGAAAGAGAGAGAGAGCACGAGAGAGAGAGAGAGAGAGAAAAAAAGTGTATATAAGGGTTACTGGGTTAGAGAATCCCAGTAAAAAGGATCCCAGACAATCCAGATACATAAACACCCAGGAAACAGCTAATGCTTTTCCATGATGTAGACTGGCCAGGATCCTGGATGTCAAAAAACCCAACTCTGCAGTCTGGTCAAATTGGTAAAAATAGCAGCCAAATTATACCATACTGCTGAATGAAACATGGCTGGCTTGGCCTGGACAATGGAATGTAGAGGGACGGTAAACTGACAGAAACTTAGATACCCAGCAGGCATCATTCAGCTCCCATTAAGAGGATCTTACTATAGGAAAAGTGGGAACTGAAAGAAGATAGGGAAAGGGGATACCTAGTCACACAACTGAATGCATTCAACTGAAATGTGTGTGTCTGTGTACTATGGGTAATTTAGCTATTTGATTTAGAATTTTAGGACCCCTTTATGGTATCCCCCCCCCAAAAATTTGACAAAATATTTGATCGAATATTTAATTAGGCTTTTTCTACTATAGCCAATAGAAATGCATTGTATAACAAATTCATAAATGGCACAAAAAAAAGACAGTCAAAAAATAAATCATAAGGAATGAGGTTTTGAAGTGTCTGTCCTACATCTAGGAGATATAAGAAAGCCCATTCAATATTTTTGTTTTTATCCTGAAAACTCCCTAGTCCTTATCGATTACAAGTATACCGATAACATGATGCAGCCACCACTATGCCTGTAAAGCAGTTTCCTTCCTCCCTGAGTTCATGCAAAGCATTATGTGACTTGTTATGCACAGTTTTACTCCTGAACTCATGTAGGCTGGCCATAACTAAGGAATTGAATACTTATTGACAAGACATTTCAGCTTTTCATTTTTTATTAATTAGTAAAAATGTCTAAAAACACATGTCAAGGTGTGTCTAAAGGCGAAGTCAGGTGCAGGAGAGCAGAGTGTGATAAATGAAGCACACTTTATTAAAGTTCCAAACCGGGAGCACAACAAAACAAACACGCTCAAAAACATGGAACAATAAAGTATAAGCGCTAAAGAACATCGCATGACATGAAAACAATACACACAAAGCATGATGGGAAACAGAGGGATAAATACAAGTAGATTGGTTGGGGAAATGAAAACTAGGTGTGTATGAAAACCAGACAAGACAAATGGATAAATGAAAACCAGGTGTGTATGAAAACCAGACAAGACAATTGGATACATGAAAACCAGGTGTGTATGAAAACCAGACAAGACACATGGATATATGAAACCAGGTGTGTATGAAAACCAGACAAGACACATGGATATATGAAAACCAGGTGTGTATGAAAACCAGACAAGACACATGGATATATGAAAACCAGGTGTGTATGAAAACCAGACAAGACACATGGATATATGAAAACCAGGTGTGTATGAAAACAAGACAAGACACATGGATACATGAGAAATGGAGCGGCGATGGCTAGAAAGCCGGTGACGTCAACCGCCGCCCGAACAAGGAGAGGAGTCGACTTCGACGGAAGTCATGACAACATAATACATTATGGGATATTGTTTGTAGGGCAGTGACCAAACATATACATTGAATCCATTTTAAATTCAGGCTGTAATACAAAAAAATGTTGACGTCATTCGGAAAGTATTCAGACCCCTTGAGTTTTTCCACATTTTGTTACGTTACAGCCTTATTCTAAAATATATTCTAATATTTGTTTCCCTCATCAATCTACACACAATACCTATTATTGACAAAGCAAATCAATTTTTTTTTTTTTTTTTTACTCTTTTACTCTAAAAAATTGAATAGCTGAAATATCACATTTACATAAGTATTCAGATCCTTTACTCAGCCTCGAGTCTTCTTGGGTAAGACGCTACAAGCTTGGCACACCTGTATTTGGTGAGTTTCTCCCATTCTTCTCTGTATATCCTCTCAAGCTCTGTCAGGTTGGATGTGGAGCTTCGCTGCAGTTATTTCCAGGTCTCTCCAGAGATGTTTGATCGGGTTCAAGATCGGGCGCTGGCTGGGACACTCAAAGACATTCAGAGACTTGTTCCGAAGCCACTCCTGCGTTGTCTTGGCTGTGTGCTTGTTTATGGTCATTGTCCTGTTGGAAGGTGAACCATCGCCCAGTCTGAGGTCCTGAGCGCTCTAGAGCAGGTTTTATTCAAGGATCTCTCTGTACTTTGCTTCGTTCATCTTTCCCTTGATCCTGACTAGTCTCCCAGTTCCTGCTGCTGAAAAACATCCCCACACCATGATGCTACCACCACCATGCTTCATCATTGGGATGGTGCCAGGTTTCCTCCAGGCGTGACGCTTGGCATTTAGGCCAAAGATTTCAATCTAGGTTTCATCAGACCATAGAATCTTGTTTCTCATGGTCTGAGAGTCCTTTAGGTCCCTTTTGGAAAACTCTAAGCGGGCTGTCGTGCCTTTTCGTGAGGAGTGACTTCAGTCTGGCCACTACCATAAGGGCCTGATTGGTTGAGTGCTGCAGAGATGGTTGTTCTTCTGTAAGGTTCTCCCATCTCTACAGAGGAACTCTGTAGCTCTGTCAGAGTGACCATCAAGTTCTTGGGTACCTCCCTGACCAAGGCACGTCTCTCCTGGTTGCTCAGTTTGGGTGTGCGGCCAGCTCTAGGAAGAGGCTTGGTGGTTCCAAACTTTTTCCATTTAAGAATGATGGAGGCCACTGTGTTCTTGGGGACCTTCAATGCTGCAGCCATTTTTTTTGGTCCCCTTCCCCAGATCTGTGCCTCGACACAATCCTGGCCTGGAGCTCTACGGACAATTCCCTTGACCTTATGGCTTGGTTTTTGCTCTGACATGTACTGTCAACTGTTGATAGGTATTACCTTACTGTTAGAAACACACGCATATTGCTGCATCTGTGAAACTATCTGCAAATCTGTGCACGCAACCAATAAACTTTGATTGGATTCTATTTGTTTATTTGATCAGGGTAAAGGGGAGATGTATGAAAGCGGGACAGCTGTTCCTGTTCCACTCTCTATGTTTGCCTTAGAGGTGCTGTGGTGTGCGAGGGAAAGAAAGGGAAGACTAGAGGAAGGAATGACGATGATGAGAGAGAGAGGGAGGGTGTATGGAAGAGAGAGTTGAGAGAGGGAGGGTGTATGGAAGAGAGAGTTGAGAGAGGGAGGGTGTATGGAAGAGAGAGTTGAGAGAGGGAGGGTGTATGGAAGAGAGAGTTGAGAGAGGGAGGGTATATGGAAGAGAGAGTTGAGAGAGGGAGGGTGTATGGAAGAGAGAGTTGAGAGAGGGAGGGTGTATGGAAGAGAGAGTTGAGAAAGGGAGGGTGTATGTGAGAAAGAGAGGACGAGAGAGGGAGGGTGTATGGAAGAGAGAGTTGAGAGAGGGAGGGTGTATGGAAGAGAGAGTTGAGAGAGGGAGGGTGTATGGAAGAGAGAGTTGAGAGAGGGATGGTGTATGTGAGAAAGAGAGGACGAGAGAGGGAGAGAGAGACGAGAGAGAGATGGAGCCCTAATTGTACGAGTGATCTTCTGAATAACACGGGGAGGCTTTTTATCAGCGCTCACAAACGTCCCTGACTCAAACCAAACCATTAACTTTCATCTTCAGAGGACTAGCTCTTATCTCAATGAACATTAAGACACAACAGGAACAACTTTCACACTGTTTAAACAACGTCTATTCCAGGTTAGATCAACTTCATTTAATTGAAATGACGTGGAAACAATGTTGATTCAACCAGTGTTTGCCTAGTGGGGTGTCTGTCAGACAATATCATTATCTCTCTGCGGACATCTGCAACTATTTGGCATGACGTATTCCTGACACTGCATCCTCTCCACTTTTTCACGTGTTGGTTTACAGTTTGTCCTTTTGAAATCAGGGCGTAATGGTGTTCTGGTGTACGATCCTAAGATGTAGATGTGGTCAGATGTTAGTGTTGAGTTGATGCGTGTGCATACAGTGTTTGTTTTTGACTTCCACTTGAGTGTGTATAAATACATACACCACAGATGTATGTACACAGTCCCCTAGGACTGTCGTATACAGCCATCTGGTTAATGATATTCAACAGACCTCGGAGAGGGAGTAGGCCAAGGTAGAAGTTGGACATAGCCAGTGAGGTCAGATGCATTTCCCTGGTTCAGGTTGGTAAAAGTTACAATTTAGGGTAAGGTTGTGAATAGGGGAAACTTCTAAATTGAGCTAGTTTAAAACTTGCTTATGAATCGTAACCTCTCTGTATTTAAGACTATGGGCTTCCTCTGCCAAGAGGTCTGGTTCAAGCCTCTATCCGGCTGTTCCTCTCAGCCACTACATAATCACATCCCTTGTATTCAATCTCTATATCTCTGAATCACAAGAAACATAAAGTCAGGCATTTAAGTGTATGATGACTGAAAGAAAACATCCACATGAGGTACGTGGCCTGTCCAGCTGTTGTGTCTTAGTGGTCAGTCTGTTATTCAAGGATGAAGTCTTTAGTTTGAGGCATTGTGAGTTCCTCGACTTCACTCTAAGCCTTATCATGTCTTTTAAATTCTTCTTGAAAGGCAAGCGCATTTCCGCCGTGGCTGGAAATGGCAGCACAGGTTAGAGAGACTGGAAGAGCCAAGAACGGCATGTCCCGAGGGTTGGGCTCGGTGATGGGGAGGCACTCGCGTGTATATAAACACACACACACATATGAACCTGACTGGGTAACCAGGACATCTGGTGCCACTCTTTTTAGCACACTCTCCTGCTCTCTCGTTTTCCCTCTTTCTCCATCCCTATCTCCATCTCTCACTTTCTGCCTCTCTTCAGCTCCAATTCTGAATCGCTTTCTCTCCATTTATCCTTTTCTGACAATTCCTCCCTCCCTCCCTCCCTCCCTCCCTCCCTGCTGTTCTAAGTTGATGTCTAGCTCCTAGTGGTTAGGCAAGGTCAGTGCAGGTTTACAAAAGATCCCAAGACACTTATTACAACATTATGGTTAGGAATAGTTTTGTTGTGTAGTATTTGGGCCTAGGGTTATGGTAATTGTTTCTTATGATTTGGGGTTAGAGTGAGAAAGGATCTTCTACTGCTGTAGACTGGGGTGATGGCAGGAAGTAGCTTCTACTGCTGTAGACTGGGGTGATGGCAGGAAGTAGCTTCTACTGCTGTAGACTGGGGTGATGGCAGGAAGTAGCTTCTACTGCTGTAGACTGGGGTGATGGCAGGAAGTAGCTTCTACTGCTGTAGACTGGGGTGATGGCAGGAAGGAGCTTCTACTGCTGTAGACTGGGGTGATGGCAGGAAGTAGATTCTACTGCTGTAGACTGGGGTGATGGCAGGAAGGAGCTTCTACTGCTGTAGACTGGGGTGATGGCAGGAAGTAGCTTCTACTGCTGTAGACTGGGGTGATGGCAGGAAGTAGCTTCTACTGCTGTCGACTGGGGTGATGGCAGGAAGTAGCTTCTACTGCTGTAGACTGGGGTAATGGCAGGGTGGGTGGGTAACATTCCCGGTTAGCTCAACTAGCAGCAGGAGGAGTATGTGTGCTCAGCAATGACATCATGGAGCCTGGCTCTGCACCCACAGACACATTCAGTAACACACACACACACACACACACACACACACACACACACACACACACACACACACACACACACACACTGCTGTTTTCCTGACTGGATGAATGGACGAAGTGTTTGACTCCGGAGTTCATGGTTTCACATTTTCCTCCATTTGGGCTGTAGAGCATTTATTTGGTCAGACACACCCCTTCTGTATTTGGGGGGGGGGGGGGGTCCGAGGGAAACATACTGACACACACTCTGTCCCAAAGGCTAAGGATGATCTTTCTCACAAGTCATCCTGTCCATCCTCTCAATATGGATTTATTTACTGGCAGGTGCAACCGACTGCTTAGGCTTTTTCCACCCTTCCTCCTCCTCCTACTTTTTCCACCCTTCCTCCTCCTCCTACTTTCTCCACCCTTCCTCCTCCTCCTACTTTCTCCACCCTTCCTCCTCCTTCTACTTTCTCCACCCTTCCTCCTCCTCCTACTTTCTCCACCCTTCCTCCTCCTCCTACTTTCTCCACCCCTCCTCCTCCTACTTCCTCCACCCTTCTTCCTCCTCCTACTTTTTCCACCCTTCCTCCTCCTTCTACTTCCTCCACCCTTCCTCCTCCTCCTACTTTCTTCACCCTTCCTCCTCCTTCTACTTTCTCCACCCTTCCTCCTCCTTCTACTTTCTCCACCCTTCCTCCTCCTCCTCCTACTTTCACCACCCTTCCTCCTCCTACTTTCTCCACCCTTCCTCCTCCTCCTACTTTCTCCACCCTTCCTCCTCCTCCTCCTACTTTCTCCACCCTTCCTCCTCCTCCTCCTACTTTCTCCACCCTTCCTCCTCCTCCTACTTTCTCCACCCTTCCTCCTCCTCCTACTTTCTCTACCCTTCCTCCTCCTCCTACTTTCTCCACCCTTCCTCCTCCTCCTACTTTCTCTACCCTTCCTCCTCCTCCTACTTTCTCCACCCTTCCTCCTCCTCCTGCTTTCTCCACCCTTCCTCCTCCTCCTACTTTCCTTCCAGACTTTTTGATGGGTTTATGCTGGCTTGATTTTTATTTTCCTCTCCTCCCTCTCTTCTCTGCAGGTGTGGTTGTTAGGAGCACACCCTGTCTGGGTCAGCCACCCATAGCAGCCGGGGCAAGCTGCAGAGCCAGTATTGCCAGTGGAGTGTATTTAGGTGTGACCGAATCACGGTGCAGGGTAGGCGGAGCAGTGTGTTGCTTTCTGACAGCCAAGTAGCCATCTGCCCTCACTACCAGGACAATAAAGAGAGACGCCACACTCACAGGACAGCAACGGGATTTAATTAATTTACTTAGATATTGGATGGCACCGTAATAACAATGTCGTCATGTCTTGACGACATATGAGAAACTGGTCTGTTACTGTACCACAGTGTATGTAATATGTACAGCACCAGTCCATTTTCTTCTTCTATTGCCTACATTGTAGAATAATAGTGAAGACATCAAAACTATGAAATAACACACATGGAATCATGTAGTAACCAAAAAAGTGTTAAACATATCAAAATATATTTCATATTTTAGATTCTTCAAAGTAGCCAGCATCACAATATTTCTCTCTCTTTAGAGGTGTGTTTTTAACTCTCTCTTTATAGGTGTGTTTTTAACTCTCTCTCTCTCTGGGTGTTTTTAACTCTCTCTCTCTGGGTGTGTTTTTAACTCTCTCTCTCTAGGTGTGTTTTTAATTCTCTCTCTCTTTCTTTCCACAGGTGTATGTGTATAGTCCCGTGATGTTGGCCCACTCTTCTCTCCTGTTGCTGCTGTGTCTCGCGCGGCTGCCCACCCCCTTGTCGGCCCTGCCCTTTGAGCAGAGGGGATTCTGGGACTTTGCGATGGACAGCGATGTGGGAGGGATGATGTCAATGATGAGAGATGAAGAGGAAGGCTCGGCAATAGAGGAGCTGCCCCCCCCTGATCTGCCCTCATGCCCCTTCGGGTGCCAGTGCCAACGCAGAGTGGTGCAATGCTCCGATCTGGGTGAGTGTGTGTCTCACAGTAAGCCTGAAGCACTTGTGTGTGTGTGCCATTGTGCAAGTTTATCTGGTTACCTGAAGCATGGTGCAGTCATTTGTGCAGTCATTTGTTTTGGAGGCAAGAGAGCCCAGTAGAATATGAATGGGAGGCAGAGAGGGTTCAGCTGGTTGAGGTTATTCTGTGAATGACTTTGTGCATTGCGTGACTCCAGAGAGAGAGAGAGAGAGAAAGAGAGGAGATAGAATGGGATCTGATGGTGTATTATCATAGAGAGGAATTTATCTCACGGATAACGGGTGTATTTTGATAACGAAAGGCATGTCTTAGAGGGATTTTCTGTTCCCGACATGAGGGAGGGAGGGAGAGAGAGAGAGAGAGAGAGAGAGAGAGAGAGAGAGAGAGAGAGAGAGAGAGAGAGAGAGAGAGAGAGAGAGAGAGAGAGAGAGAGAGAGAGAGAGAGAGAGAGAGAGAGAGAGAGAGAGAGAGAGAGAGAGAGAGAGAGAGAGAGAGAGAGAGAGAGAGAGAGAGAGAGAGAGAGAGAGAGATGAAAGCTCAGTGTGTAATTTCCTTGAGGTCTTTAATGAGCTGTTTCATGGTCTTCTTGACACACACAACAGGATGTTCAACGGAAATCGAGGGAAGGATGAGAGAGATAGAAGCGAAGAGTGTTACTAAAGAATGGATGGAAGCCATGTGTTTGTGTTTATCCTTAGCTTCGTTGGAGAGGATTGGGAAAGATCAATGTTGTATGTCCAATTTCATTAACACTGAAATAGACAGGAGCTCAAACAAATGACAACGATGATCCTATAGTAGACCAGAGGCGTCATTTTCAATTGATTATGTGTCAAATGATTTAATCCTTCAAATGAACAAGGAACACATACAGATGTAGGATTTTAATTTGATCATCCTGTTCATGGAAAACGTTCATGCAATGCAGGAAATGTAAAACTTGTAGTGTATTTGAGGTTTAAAAAGGCTTCTGAAGTTTGGCATTTCTTTGACATTTTAGACTTGATTTCCCCTTACGAAAATGTCTGTTAATTTAATCCACATCATGATACACATTTCCTGTTGCTGCATGACTGGCTCAAATTAAGATCCTACATCTTAACACACGCAAGCATGCACATACACATATAAATGTATATAAATACACAGATTCACAGACCATAATCCTCCATTCTCCTAAATTATAGCCCTCTCAAAGACTTTACAGTCTATGTCCCAACAAAGGCCAATGACAAGCCTGGAAATAAATGCTTATTATCTCAAAATATGAACATTGTAGCTGTATGCACTGTGTGTGTATTTTTGTGTGTGCACGCACTGTGCAGTAGGTCTAAGCGTTGTGTATGTTTGTGTATGTTTGTGTAGTATGTCTTTATATTTCTGTATGGGCAAATGTGTTGCTTTTTTGTGTGTACCTACGGTAGTAATCTTCCAGTTAACTATTATATTGCAAATAATAGTCTGTACTTTCTTATTCGCTTTTGTTGAATCATCATGTCATTTTCATCCCACCACCTAACACTATATTTCCTGTCCCAGACTACTGAAGTGAGTAAATGTGGAAGCGTATAATTTGCGAGTTGTCAGTGCTTATTTAGAACAGATGTATTTTGACTATGGCGTCTGTCTCTGTCTCTGTGTGTGTACCAATCTTCTGCGGAAAACAGTAGTGGGGTTTAGGTGTAGTGGTTAGAGAGGAAGGATTTGGGGGTACAGATTGGAGTTTTGCTGGGGTTTGGGGTTTACATTGGGAGTGGGTGTGGGGTGTTGGCATGGGCTTTTATGGGCTTTTGTTTTGGGCAAAATGGTTGTGACTACATACAGGAGAGTTGTGTGGTACAGTGGTAAAGACTTTGTTTCGGGGCGGTGCGTTTCAGGGGTACATGTTCTGTCAAGGGAGGTGTTTGAGTTGTATTAAAATGACCAATATTGACCAGAATAGGTTTCTTCAGACACACAGAACATCCTCTATGTTGAGTAGAGACATTGGTAGTGTTCAATGTGTTGTGTTGTGTCCTGGTTGTGGTCAGGAGGGTGTAGTAGTGTGCTCTGTGTCAGATGTGGTCAGGAGGGTGTAGTAGTGTGCTCTGTGTCAGATGTGGTCAGGGTGTGACAGGGGAACAGTAGGTGTTGCTAGGTCCCCAGCAGTAAGAGGGTTGTTGCAACAGTATGATGGTTGCTGGACGTGATTCATGAGTCATGACCGCAGTAAAATTCAACATGACTGTTGAATCAAGGTAATCTCCTTTTATGCACTCAGGACCATGTGTTGGTAGTATCCAACTCGCTAATGGTCTGGTACTCAATTGTCCTTCCAACCACTCGGATATCAATGCAATAGACAATCACATCAAACACTTATCATGAACCATATTGTGCTTTTAAAACTCACCTCACTGTGATTGATCAATTTGAGGAAAGAAGTGGGGATAATTAAGTGACCATATGAGGGACAGCTTGGAGAATTTAGCCAGGACACTGTGGTTAACACCACTACTCTTAAGATAAATGCCAGGGGATCTTTAGCGACTACAGAGAGTCAGGACACCCTTTCAACGTCCCATCTGATAGACGGCACACTACACAGGGAATATATATATATTTTTTAGACCTGAGGAAAGAGTGCCTCCTAATGGCACTCCAACACCACTTCCAACAGCATCTGGTCTCCCATCTAGGGACCAACCAGGACCAACCCTGCTTAGCTTCAGAAGCAAGCCAGCAGTGGGATGCAGGGTGGTATGCTGCTGGCTGAAATATGTTTTGTTGTGCAAACATGTTACTTTCCATGTTCCCGAAGAGATTTCATTTGGTTTCCCACATTAGGAACTAGGTAGCTGCAGGAACAGGGTTGGGGGGCCCATGGTATACAGAGTTTGGGCGGGATAGCACCCGTCGCGCAGCTAGAGGCTGCATTTTCCTCAAACAGGGGTTGATGTGTGGAGTGAAATAACCGGAGTAGCCTACCCAAACGAACAGGCGGGAAAGCTTCCATTCGCTATTCGAGTGCATAGGCGAATGGCATTTATTTTTTTCCGCTGCCCCAGTTCATGCCCATTTGATAAAGGGCCATTCTAAATCTAAACTAATTTAACATAGTATAGACACTATTACACTGAGAATAGTCTGATGGGTGACAATATGATGATCACTTGACGAGAGAACAGCGTGTGCAGCCTGAGGCAAGGAACATAGCTTTTTTCTAGGACTTTCTCAAATCATCAAAAGCCTATTGTAGCATCATGCAGCCCATGTACAGTGCCTTGCGAAAGTATTCGGCCCCCTTGAACTTTGCGACCTTTTGCCACATTTCAGGCTTCAAACATAAAGATATATAACTGTATTTTTGTGAAGAATCAACAAGTGGGACACAATCATGAAGTGGAATGACATTTATTGGATATTTCAAACTTTTTTAACAAATCAAAAACTGAAAAATTGGGCGTGCAAAATTATTCAGCCCCTTTACTTTCAGTGCAGCAAACTCTCTCCAGAAGTTCAGTGAGGATCTCTGAATGATCCAATGTTGACCTAAATGACTAATGATGATAAATACAATCCACCTGTGTGTAATCAAGTCTCCGTATAAATGCACCTGCACTGTGATAGTCTCAGAGGTCTGTTAAAAGCGCAGAGAGCATCATGAAGAACAAGGAACACACCAGGCAGGTCCGAGATACTGTTGTGAAGAAGTTTAAAGCCGGATTTGGATACAAAAATATTTCCCAAGCTTTAAACATCCCAAGGAGCACTGTGCAAGCAATAATATTGAAATGGAAGGAGTATCAGACCACTGAAAATCTACCAAGACCTGGCCGTCCCTCTAAACTTTCAGCTCATACAAGGAGAAGACTGATCAGAGATGCAGCCAAGAGGCCCATGATCACTCTGGATGAACTGCAGAGATCTACAGCTGAGGTGGGAGACTCTGTCCATAGGACAACAATCACTCGTATATTGCACAAATCTGGCCTTTATGGAAGAGTGACCAAGAAGAAAGCCATTTCTTAAAGATAACCATAAAAAGTGTCGTTTAAAGTTTGCCACAAGCCACCTGGGAGACACACCAAACATGTGGAAGAAGGTGCTCTGGTCAGATGAAACCAAAATTGAACTTTTTGGCAACAATGCAAAACGTTATGTTTGGCGTAAAAGCAACACAGCTGAACACACCATCCCCACTGTCAAACATGGTGGTGGCAGCATCATGGTTTGGGCCTGCTTTTCTTCAGCAGGGACAGGGAAGATGGATGGAGCCAAATACAGGACCATTCTGGAAGAAAACCCGATGGAGTCTGCAAAAGACCTGAGACTGGGACGGAGATTTGTCTTCCAACAAGACAATGATCCAAAACATAAAGCAAAATCTACAATGGAATGGTTCAAAAATAAACATATCCAGGTGTTAGAATGTCAAAGTCCAGACCTGAATCCAATCGAGAATCTGTGGAAAGAACTGAAAACTGCTGTTCACAAATGCTCTCCATCCAACCTCACTGAGCTCGAGCTGTTTTGCAAGGAGGAATGGGAAAAAATGTCAGTCTCTCGATGTGCAAAACTGATAGAGACATACCCCAAGCGACTTACAGCTGTAATCGCAGCAAAAGGTGGCGCTACAAAGTATTAACTTAAGGGGGCTGAATAATTTTGCACGCCCAATTTTTCAGTTTTTGATTTGTTAAAAAAGTTTGAAATATCCAATAAATGTCGTTCCACTTCATGATTGTGTCCCACTTGTTGTTGATTCTTCACAAAAAAATACAGTTTTATATCTTTGTTTGAAGCCTGAAATGTGGCAAAAGGTCGCAAAGTTCAAGGGGGTCGAATACTTTCGCAAGGCACTGTATGTATGTTTTGATTTCTAAGACATTGTAAGGTTTGTATAATTAACAACTAAAGTTGCCAAATAACTAAATGTAGCGTAGCGTAGCCTATGTCACTTGTACGCTCAACCTATTGCCTTGATATGCACTCGCTCCAGAATGGGAGAAATATCCTTTATTTAGTTATATTACATTATGTTCTTCTTATAAAATAATATAAAATGACATGGGGCTCATAAGCATATCTTGTGGGCTAAATGAACGAGCCTATAGCATGGAGCATAGCCAGATAACATACAGTTAGTTGTAGGCCAACTCCTATTCTGTTAACTGTTAACATATCATGTTTCTTTGGACCTGCCTAAAATGAATCATGGATTTAACTGATTTATTAGACTTTATTAGACTTGTTAAAATGGATATGTTCCAAAGGCATATATTAGCAGTTTGTATTTGGAGATGCTAAATGTGTTTATGTTAATTAACGTTACATTACCGTGAGACCAGCAGTCTTTTGCATGACAATAACCAGCTGACAAAATGTCATGACCCCACAGTCCTAGTCATGATGAGATGTAACCATGGCAGCGGCTTGGTTCTGTTGACCTGGCCAATCAGACCATCTGAGAACTGAAACAACTTAACAATGATGGTGTCTCATTAAAATGGTTCACTGAGTTGAATCATGTTTATAAGAAGTTTAATCAGAATCCTTTTGGGGACCAGAATGTACCAAGTAGGATGAAAGATCAAAGTAATACAATCATACAAACATAGTCACTGGCTGCAACACACCAGTTTGTCCAAGCCACAATCTGAGATACTCTTCCATAACAATGATATTGTCACTGCCGGAGTTCTTGCGCATGATAGACAATGACATCATGTTCTGGTTTAAAGTTTGGAGTTGAACAGAGAGACCTGTTTTCTTAACGAGGAGCCAATCAGGGCTCTGGTTGTAAGCAGGTGTTTCTCTGCAGTGAATTATCTGTACTCTCATATTGCCATAGGATTGTCTCTTTATCATATGTGTGTGTGTGTGGTGTGTGTTTCTTTGTGTGTGTGTGTGTGTGTGTCAGGGTTGTGCCCTACTGTGTCGTCCTAATTTACTTGATGTGATCTTGCTGATGGTGTTGCAATCACGTCCTTTGGGACTTAGTGAAATCTAAAACAGCTGGATGACATCTGGTGTCCCCATCTGGGTGTGAAGGCGTGTATGTATGTTTTTGTTCCGTATGTGTATGAATCCCCACTGACACTGTGTGTGTGTGTGTGTGTGTGTGTTTGCAGGTTTGACTGAAGTGCCTAAGGGCATTCCCGCTGACACCAAACTCTTGGACCTGCAGAACAACCGCATCACTGAGCTGAAGGAGAACGACTTCAAAGGCCTTGGCAACCTCTACGTAAGAGAGAGGGAGAGATGGAGAGGAGAGAGAGAAAGAGGGGGTGTATAGATTGAAGACGGAGAGGGAAAGAGTGGGTGTAAAGATTGAAGACGGAGAGAGAAAGAGGGGGTGTATAGATTGAAGACGGAGAGGGAAAGAGTGGGTGTATAGATTGAAGACGGAGAGAGAAAGAGGGGGTGTATAGATTGAAGACGGAGAGGGAAAGAGGGGGTGTATAGTATGAAGACGGAGAGAGAAAGAGGGGGTGTATAGATTGAAGACGGAGAGGGAAAGAGCATTTAATTTGAACTGGCCTTTATTGGCCCAATTCAAGAGAACAGAGTTCCGTCCCTCATCTCCTACAGAAGTTCTTTGTCTGAGACAGTTTTGTTGACCACTTAAACAAACCACTAGGGAAGGATAACATTCCCAGTCAGTCACCTTAGGTAACTGAACAGAAATACGTTTCAGATGGAAAACCCAGCAGGCAGGCAGTCGTGCCCTGCAGGCAGTCGTGCCCTGCAGGCAGGCAGTCGTGCAGGCAGGCAGTCGTGCCCTGCAGGCAGTCGTGCAGGCAGGCAGTCGTGCAGGCAGTCAGTCGTGCAGGCAGTCATGGTGAAAATGTCTTCATCCACAGAGAGTTAACTGTTTTAATTCATGTTGTGAGTTTCCTTTCTGGCTATGTTCAATATGGGGCTTGGTCATCTGTTCTGAGTGGGCGACAGGCATAAATGAAGGCTTTCCGGGAGCAGAGAGGAGAGGATGTGAGCTAGAATATTCCCTTTAGCTCCAGGCAGAGGCTGGCCACACTCTGGAGTAAGAGAAGAGGAAAAGAGAAAGGGGTGGTTGGAGAGAGGAAGACACTGACTGGACATAACTAGGGCACTTAGGAGAGAGGAAGACACTGACTGGACATAACTAGGGCACTTAGGAGAGAGAAGGGGGGTGGGGCAAAGATAGCTTACTTGCTTATTTACTCACTTCCCTCTCTCCCTCGCTCTCTCATTCTTTGTCGCTTTCCATCTCTCAGGCCCTGTCCCTGGTGAATAATAAGATCAGCAAGGTCCACCCCAAGGCCTTTGTTCCTCTGAAACACATGCAGAAGCTCTACTTCTCCAGAAACCTCCTGACTGGAGTCCCCAAGAACCTGCCCTCCTCTCTGGTGGAGCTCAGGATCCATGAGAACCGCATCAAGAAGGTCCATGAGGGGGCCTTCTCTGAACTGGGCAGCATGAACTGCATAGGTCAGAGTTCATTAAAGACTACAGAGCCATTCAATGCTTCAGTATTACCTCAGCATATTCAATATGCTGGAATTCAATCAAATTTGCCACAGCCGTGTTCTAATGTGTCTTATGTATGTTCTTGTAGAAATGGGAGGGAACCCCATCCAGAACAGTGGGTTTGAGCCAGGAGCCTTCAAGGGACTGAAACTGAACTACCTGCGTATTTCTGAGGCCCAACTCACTGGAGTACCCAAAGGTACGCGGTACACAGAGCAAGTGGTTCACTCAGAAGTGATCATAACTTATTGGATGCAGACCCTGTAGCTCTTAAAGACCAGAGTTGGAGACCAGTTATGTACAGTGTACATTATTCTGATGGACCGTATTGTAAGCAGAAGTTGGTAGAGATGTTTTGATGTTGTATCAGTAGGTTAGTTAAGAGGCGTGTGTTCTGTCTCCTCCAGAAGGTTAGTTAAGAGGAGTGTGTTCTGTCTCCTCCAGAAGGTTAGTTAAGAGGAGTGTGTTCTGTCTCCTCCAGAAGGTTAGTTAAGAGGAGTGTGTTCTGTCTCCTCCAGAAGGTTAGTTAAGAGGCGTGTGTTCTGTCTCCTCCAGAAGGTTAGTTAAGAGGTGTGTGTTCTGTCTCCTCCAGAAGGTTAGTTAAGAGGAGTGTGTTCTGTCTCCTCCAGAAGGTTAGTTAAGAGGAGTGTGTTCTGTCTCCTCCAGAAGGTTAGTTAAGAGGTGTGCGTTCTGTCTCCTCCAGAAGGTTAGTTAAGAGGCGTGTGTTCTGTCTCCTCCAGAAGGTTAGTTAAGAGGAGTGTGTTCTGTCTCCTCCAGAAGGTTAGTTAAGAGGAGTGTGTTCTGTCTCCTCCAGAAGGTTAGTTAAGAGGCGTGTGTTCTGTCTCCTCCAGAAGGTTAGTTAAGAGGTGTGCGTTCTGTCTCCTCCAGAAGGTTAGTTAAGAGGAGTGTGTTCTGTTTCCTCCAGAAGGTTAGTTAAGAGGAGTGTGTTCTGTCTCCTCCAGAAGGTTAGTTAAGAGGTGTGCGTTCTGTCTCCTCCAGAAGGTTAGTTAAGAGGAGTGTGTTCTGTCTCCTCCAGAAGGTTAGTTAAGAGGTGTGCATTCTGTCTCCTCCAGAAGGTTAGTTAAGAGGAGTGTGTTCTGTCTCCTTCAGACCTGCCAGACAGTCTCCATGAGCTCCATCTGGACCACAACCAGATACAGGCCATCGAGCTGGAGGACCTGAGCCGCTACAAACACTTGTACAGGTGCGGATAAGAGAGAAATACAATGGGATTCACATGGCAGTGTGCAGCTATGTTTGTGTAGGCTGAGTTAACTGCCATAATTGAGTACTGAGAGCCTCCAGTTGTTAATGTTAAGTACCCCACTGCAATGTATGTAATAGCTCTTTGAGACTGAAATAAAGTCTGCTTGATTGAAAAAGAGGCAAGCAGTGATAAAAGATTTCTGTATGGACACGTTGTCTCCCCTCCATTCCGGATCTTTCTTAGGCAACCATGCCACCCAGTGGTGACTTCAAGAAATACTGGTAGGCGTTAGACAGATAAGGATGATGACGCTCTGTCTCTCTCTGTCTCTCTGGTTGCCAGGTTGGGTCTGGGCTTTAACCACATTCGTATGATAGAGAATGGCAGTCTAGCTTTCGTCCCCCGCCTGAGAGAGTTACACCTGGAGAACAACAGACTCACAGCAATCCCCAAGGGTCTGCCTGACATGAAGTACCTACAGGTGAGTGACTGTGTGTGCACGTGTGTCTGTGTCTGCGTGTGTGTATATACGGGTGTCTATACCTGTGTGTGTGTGTGTGTGTGTGTGTGTGTGTGTGTGTGTGTGTGTGTGTGTGTGTGTGTCTGTACGGGTGTCGTTGTCTGTGTGTGTCTGTGGTACTGGTAGAGTTGTATTCATCAGACAGGTTAAGGGCCTTGAAGCACCTCTATTACAACACCATGTGGTCCCCCTCCCACCATGTAGGTGGTTTACCTCCATTCCAACAGCATCAGCAAGGTGGGAGTGGATGACTTCTGCCCAAGAGGCTTTGGGATGAAGAGGTCGTTCTATAATGGCATCAGCCTCTACTCCAACCCTGTCAACTACTGGGAGGTCCAACCCGCTGCCTTCCGCTGTGTCAGTGACCGTCTGGCCATCCAGTTTGGCAACTACAAGAAATAAGCACAGGGAGAAAGTGATAGAGAGGATGGAAGGAGGAGTGAGAGAAGAGGACTGGGGAGAGGAGGAGGTTGAGGAGAGAAGGAGGCAGAGACCAGAATTGGGGAAAGGAGATGAGTAAAATTGCCCTGACCAAATTTAAATCTGTATTCGATAGAGAGAACGAGAGATGGTGAGGACAGATGAGAGAAAATAAACAATAGAGATGTGTTTGCATTCTAATTCCAACTATAGAGATCCTGTATTCTAATTCCGGTTCCAACCATAGAGATCCTGTATTCTAATTCCTGATTCTAACCATATAGATCCTGTATTCTAATTACAGTTCTAACCGTAGAGATCCTGTATTCTAATTCCTGACTCTAACCATAGAGATCCTGTATTCTAATTCCTGATTCTAACCATATAGATCCTGTATTCTAATTACAGTTCTAACCGTAGAGATCCTGTATTCTAATTCCTGACTCTAACCATAGAGATCCTGTATTCTAATTCCTGATTCTAACCATAGAGATCCTGTATTCTAATTCCTGACTCTAACCATAGAGATCCTGTATTCTAATTCCTGATTCTAACCATAGAGATCCTGTATTCTAATTCCAGATTCTAACCATAGAGATCCTGTATTCTAATTCCAGATTCTAACCATAGAGATCGTATATTCTAATTCCTGATTCTAACCATATAGATCCTGTATTCTAATTCCTGATTGTAGGAGAGAAACATACAGTGTGAGGGGAATAGAAAGGGAAGGATGTGCTTGCCCTATCCACATTTCAATATATGTCTTTTTTTAAACCATGCTTTTAATAATCAGGTATTAAAGCCTGAAAACAGGGTCAATATAAATAAATAAATACTATTGTGTTTGTGTCAAATTAATCAGTACTCAGAAATATATTTTTTTGAGGATGTTTTTTTCCCCAACCAAATTGCAAAGATGAGATATATGATAAGAAATATTTTGAAGCATTTCCTTCAATATTGTTTTTATTACAAGATAGCTTTATTTGTTATTATTACACTTTTTGTGTTATTATAATTTTGGTGAAGATACATTACAGGTAAAATATAGAAAAGCAATGCCTGTTTATAGATGATCATATAAGAGGTGCTCTTTTTACATATGTTTGTTGTGTATCTATTTGGGAGTCACATTTGAACCTTCCTTCTATTGCTAACATCAGACTTATCAGGTGCTAACTTGGATGCCATAATCAATTTGTACTGTATGTCATAAGCAAACCCAACCTATGGAAAGAAAAAGTTTAAGGTTGGAGTCAATTCCACTATTTCAAATCAGATTCCAAAACGGAAGTTGTCAGTTCCAATACATCACAAATCCAAACAAAAACATAGATTTCTTATTCCTTTGATTTGATACCTCTGAATCACAAGTGGAACTGACCTCAACCTGGAGATGTCAGTCTCAATTAGGTAGGCTACTCCCCAGGGGAAACTGCCCTGGATCCGATTCTTCCTGGGTGCCATTTTGTGTCCATCCCCACTTAAGCAATAGGTCTCCTGAGTGTATACAGTGACAGTACAATAAGGGGTGAACCGCCAGAGTGGGACTTGAACCAGCAACCCTGCAGGTCCAGACCTCTTGGCAGAGGCTGCAGTCAGGGAGGTTATAACAGCAGTGTTTGATGGATTGTTTTGCACAGTGTCTCTGTAATGCTTTCTCTGCTGGGTTTCCTCTGGGTATTTAGTCTGTGTAAATGATAGATGTAGTTGCCTTAGTTCTTAATGCCTTTTCTATACTCTGCCAAGCTACCGCTGCATGTAAGAATAAAGATTTTTTTCAGCCTGACTATAGCAGAGAGAACGTGTGATGGTATGGTGGTGGAAAGAAGCTGTGTGAGAAATAAAAGACAACTACAACATTGGCCAGGCTTGATGAGTGGACATGAAGGGAAGCAAAATCAGTTTCCATTTAATTCATTCATTATTTCACCTTTATTGAACCAGGTAGGCAAGTTGAGAACAAGTTCTCGTTTACAATTGCGACCTGGCCAAGATAAAGCAGTTCGACACATACAACAACACAGAGTTACACATGGAGTAAAACAAACATACAGTCAATAATACAGTAGACAAATAAGTCTATATACAATGTGAGCAAATGAGGTGAGATAAGGGAGGTAAAGGCAAAAAAAAGGCCATGGTGGCAAAGTAAATACAATATAGCAAGTAAAACACTGGAATGGTAGATTTGCACTGGAAGAATGTGCAAAGTAGAAATAAAAATAATGGGGTGCAAAGGAGCTAAATAAATAAATAAATACAGTAGGGGAAGGGGTAGTTGTTTGGGCTAAATTATAGATGGGCTATGTACAGGTGTAATAATCTGTGAGCTGCTCTGACAGCTGTTGCTTAAAGCTAGTGAGGGAGATAAGTGTTTCCAGTTTCAGAGATTTTTGTGGTTCGTTCCAGTCATTGGCAGCAGAGAACTGGAAGGAGAGGCGGCCAAAGGAAGAATTGGTTTTGGGGGTGACCAGAGAGATATACCTGCTGGAGCGGGTGCTGCTATGGTGACCAGCGAGCTGAGATAAGGGCGGACTTTACCTAGCAGGGTCTTGTAGATGACCTGGAGCCAGTGGGTTTGGCGACGAGTATGAAGCGAGGGCCAGCCAACGAAAGCGTACAGGTCGCAGTGGTGGGTAGTATATGGGGCTTTGGTGACAAAACGGATGGCACTGTGATAAACTGCATCTAATTTATTGAGTAGGGTATTGGAGGCTATTTTGTAAATGACATCGCCAAAGTCGAGGATCGGTAGGATGGTCAGTTTTACGAGGGTATGTTTGGCAGCATGAGTGAAGGAAGCTTTGTTGCGAAATAGGAAGCTAATTCTAGATTTAACTTTGGATTGGAGATGTTTGATGTGAGTCTGGAAGGAGAGTTTACAGTCTAACCAGACACCTAGGTATTTGTAGTTGTCCACATATTCTAAGTCAGTGTAGTGATGTTGGATGGGCAGGCAGGTGCAAGCAGCGATCGGTTGAAGAGCATGCATTTAGTTTTACTTGTATTTAAGAGCAATTGGAGACCACAGAAGGAGAGTTGTATGGCATTGAAGCTCGCCTGGAGGGTTGTTAACACAGTGTCCAAAGAAGGGCCAGAAGCATACAGAATGGTGTCGTCTGCGTAGAGGTGTATCAGAGACTCACCAACAGCAAGAGCGACATCATTGATGTATACAGAGGAGAGAGTTGGTCCAAGAATTTAACCCTGTGGCACCCCCATAGAGACTACCAGAGGCCCGGACAACAGCACCCCCATAGAGACTGCCAGAGGCCCAGACAACCGGCCCTCCGATTTGACACAGTGAACTCTATCAGAGAAGTAGTTGGTGAACCAGGCAAGGCAATCATTTAACCTTTCTGATCTCCCCATCCCGGATCCGGGTTCGTGAATACAGACTCAAGCTCATTACCATAACGCAACGTTAACTATTCATGAAAATCGCAAATGAAATGAAATAAATATGCTAGCTCTCAAGCTTAGCCTTTTGTTAACAACACTGTCATCTCAGATTTTCAAAATATGCTTCTCAACCATTGCAAAACAAGCATTTGTGTAACAGTATTGATGGCTAACGTAGCATTTAGCATTAGCATTCAGCTGGCAACATTTACACAAAAAAACAAAAGCATTCAAAAAAATCATTTACCTTTGAAGAACTTCAGATGTTTTCAATGAGGAGACTCTCAGATAGCAAATGTTCAGTTTTTCCTGAAAGATTATTTGTTTAGGACAAATCGCTCCGTTTTCTGCGTCACGTTTAGCTATGAAAAAAACCCTGTATCCAGGATTGTGTAAATCTATCAGCAAGCTCATTAGCATAACACAACGTTAACTATTTATGAAAATCGCAAATGAAATGAAATAAATATGCCATCTCTCAAGCTTAGCCTTTTGTAAACAACACTGTCATCTCAGATTTTCAAAATATGCTTCTCAACCATAGGAAAACAATAATTTGTGTAAAAGTAGCTAGCTAGAGTTAGCATTTCGCGTTAGCATTTAGCGTTAGCATTAGCATTAGCATCCAGCACGCAACATTAACAAAAACATAAAAGCCTTCAAATAAAATCATTTACCTTTGAAGAACTTCTGATGTTTTCAATGAGGATACTCTCAGTTAGATAGCAGATGCTCAGTTTTTCCAAAACGATTCCTTGTGTATTAGAAATAGCTCCGTTTTATACATCACATTTGGCTACCAAAAAAAATCCATAAATTCAGTCCTCAAAACGCAAACTTTTTTCCAAATTAACTCCATAATATCGACTGAAAACATGGCAAACGTTGTTTAGAATCAATCATCAAGGTGTTTTTCACATATCTCTTCATTGATACATCGTTCTTGGACACATGCTTTCTCCCCTGAATCAAATGGTAAAGTAGAAGCAGCTGGCAATTGCGCACCGAATTCGACGCAGGACACCAGGCGGACACTTGGAAAATATAGTCTCTTATGGTCAATCTTCCAATGATATGCCTACAAATACGTCACAATGCTGCTAAGACCTTGGGCGAACGACAGAAAGTGTAGGCTCATTCGTTGCGCAATCACAGCCATATAAGGAGAGAATGGAAAACAGAGCTTCAGAAATTCTGCTAATTCCTGGGTGATGCATCATCTTGGTTTCGCCTGTAGAATGAGTTCTGGGGCACTTACAGACAAAATCTTTGCAGATTCTGAAACTTCAGAGTGTTTTCTTTCCAAAACTGTCAAGAATATGCATAGTCGAGCATCTTTTCGTGACAAAATATCGCGCTTAAAACGGGAACGTTTTTTATCCAAAAATGAAATAGCGCCCCTAGAGCTCTAACTGGTTAAGAAACCAAGGCTGTCGAGTCTGCCAATAAGAATGTGGTGATTGACAGAGTCGAATGCCTTGGCCAGGTCAATGAATACGGCTGCACAGTATTGTTTTTAATCGATGGTGGTTAAGATATCGTTTAGGACCTTGAGCATGGCTGAGGTGCACCCTGAAACCAGATTGCATAGCGGAGAAGGTATGGTAGGATTCGAAATGGTCGGTAATCTGTTTGTTGACTTGGCTTTCGAAGACCTTAGAAAGGCAGGGTAGGATAGATATAGGTCTGTAGCAGTTTGGGTCAAGAGTGCCCCCCCCCCTTTGGAGAGGGGGATGACCGCAGCTGCTTTCCAATCCTTGGGAATCTCAGACGACACGAAAGAGAGGTTGAACAGGCTAGTAATAGGGGTTGCAACAATTTCGGCAGATAATTTTTGAAAGAAAGGGTCCAGATTGTCTAGCCCGGCTGATTTGTAGGGGTCCAGATTTTGCAGCTCTTTCAGAAAATCAGCTGACTGGATTTGGGGGGTGCAGTGCTGTTGACCGGGTAGGGGTAGCCAGGTGGAAAGCATGGCCAGGCGTAGAAAAATGCTTATTGAAATTCTCAATTATAGTGGATTTATTGGTGGTGACAGTGTTTCCTATCCTCAGTGCAGTGGGCAGCTGTTCTTATTCTCCATGGACTTTACAGTGTCCCAGAACTTTTTTGAGTTTGTGTTGCAGGAATGAAATTTCTCCTTGAAAAAGCTAGCCTGGGCTTTTCTAACTGCCTGTGTATATTGGTTCCTAGCTTCCCTGAAAAGTTGCATATCACGGGAGTTGTTCGATGCTAATGCAGAACACCATTGGATGTTTTTGTGTTGGTTAAAAGGGCAGTCAGGTCTGGAGAGAACCAAGGGCTATATCTGTTCCTGGTTCTAAATTTCTTAAATGGGAAATGCTTATTTAAGATGATGAGGAAATCATTTTTTTTAAATAACCAGGCATCCTCTACAGACGGGATGAGGTCAATATCCTTCCAGGATACCCGGGCCAGGTCGATTAGAAAGGCCTGCTCGCTGAAGTACAGTGCCTTGCGAAAGTATTCGGCACCCTTGAACTTTGCGACCTTTTGCCACATTTCAGGCTTCAAACATAAAGATATAAAACTGTATTTTTTTGTGAAGAATCAACAACAAGTGGGACACAATCATGAAGTGGAACAACATTTATTGGACATTTCAAACTTTTTTAACAAATCAAAAACTGAAAAATTGGGCGTGCAAAATTATTCAGCCCCTTTACTTTCAGTGCAGCAAACTCTCTCCAGAAGTTCAATGAGGATCTCTGAATGATCCAATGTTGACCTAAATGACTAATGATGATAAATACAATCCACCTGTGTGTAATCAAGTCTCCGTATAAATGCACCTGCACTGTGATAGTCTCAGAGGTCCGTCAAAAGCGCAGAGAGCATCATGAAGAACAAGGAACACACCAGGCAGGTCCGAGATACTGTTGTGAAGAAGTTTAAAGCCGGATTTGGATACAAAAAGATTTCCCAAGCTTTAAACATCCCAAGGAGCACTGTGCAAGCGATAATATTGAAATGGAAGGAGTATCAGACCACTGCAAATCTACCAAGACCTGGCCGTCCCTCTAAACTTTCAGCTCATACAAGGAGAAGACTGATCAGAGATGCAGCCAAGAGGCCCATGATCACTCTGGATGAACTGCAGAGATCTACAGCTGAGGTGGGAGACTCTGTCCATAGGACAACAATCAGTCGTATATTGCACAAATCTGGCCTTTATGGAAGAGTGGCAAGAAGAAAGCCATTTCTTAAAGATATCCATAAAAAGTGTCGTTTAAAGTTTGCCACAAGCCACCTGGGAGACACACCAAACATGTGGAAGAAGGTGCTCTGGTCAGATGAAACCAAAATTGAACTTTTTGGCAACAATGCAAAACGTTATGTTTGGCGTAAAAGCAACACAGCTCATCACCCTGAACACACCATCCCCACTGTCAAACATGGTGGTGGCAGCATCATGGTTTGGGCCTGCTTTTCTTCAGCAGGGACAGGGAAGATGGTTAAAATTGATGGGAAGATGGATGGAGTCAAATACAGGACCATTCTGGAAGAAAATCTGATGGAGTCTGCAAAAGACCTGAGACTGGGACGGAGATTTGTCTTCCAACAAGACAATGATCCAAAACATAAAGCAAAATCTACAATGGAATGGTTCAAAAATAAACATATCCAAGTGTTAGAATGGCCAAGTCAAAGTCCAGACCTGAATCCAATCGAGAATCTGTGGAAAGAACTGAAAACTGCTGTTCACAAATGCTCTCCATCCAACCTCACTAAGCTCGAGCTGTTTTGCAAGGAGGAATGGGAAAAAAATTCAGTCTCTCGATGTGCAAAACTGATAGAGACATACCCCAAGTGACTTACAGCTGTAATCGCAGCAAAAGGTGGCGCTACAAAGTATTAACTTAAGGGGGCTGAATAATTTTGCACGCCCAATTTTTCAGTTTTTGATTTGTTAATTTGTTAATTTGTTTGAAATATCCAATAAATGTCGTTCCACTTCATGATTGTGTCCCACTTGTTGTTGATTCTTCACAAAAAAATACAGTTTTATATCTTTATGTTTGAAGCCTGAAATGTGGCAAAAGGTCGCAAAGTTCAAGGGGGCCGAATACTTTCGCAAGGCACTGTATTTCAGGGAGCGTTTGACAGTGATGAGTGGAGGTTGTTTGACCGCTGACCCATTACGGATGCAGGCAATGAGGCAGTGATTGCTGAGATTTTGGTTGAAAACAGCAGAGGTGTATTTAGAGGGCAAGTTGTTTAGGATGATATCTATGAGGGTGCCCGTGTTTACGGCTTTGGGGTGGTACCTGGTAGGTTCATTGATCATTTGTGTGAGATTGAGGGCATAAAGCTTAGATTGTAGGATGGCTGGGGTGTTAAGCATGTTCCAGTTTAGGTTTAAATGATTCACTAAGCAAGAAACCATAGTTCACATTATGGCACGGATACACCAGTGGAGGTCAGTGCCATATAAGATTAGAGAGGACGATTTTTTTTATGAGCCTAACGTTACCATTTTTGCAACTAAAACAAGAGTTTATTTTGGACAAATTCATCCCCGTTTCATTCCGTTTGCTTCCGTTTTAAGAAAGGTTTTACAACAGAATCGGCGGAATGAATACACCCCATGAACACATTCATTCTTGCCTCTATGCGCTCTCCTCTCACCTTTTCCCTTCAGTTGTGGACTTCAGTGCACAACACAACAGCTGTCCAAGCCAAAAAACCTCTCTCAGGCAAACTTTAATAACATAACCGCTAACCGCTAGACAGGGTTGGGGAGTAACAGATTACATGTAAGGGATTACAAAAAACAGTAACTGTAATCTGTTACCATCAAAAATATTGTAATCAGATTACACATACTTTTGAAAAACTAGATGATTACTTCGAGGATTACTTTAAAATTCAGAAAGGATGTTTGTGGAAAAAAAGCATTGACACCTCTGTTTTCCCAATGACATTCAAATCAGCATTGAAAAAAGGTGCAAGTTTAAATTTGTTCCTCCTGAGTGAGTCTGACCAAGAGTCAGAGACCATTATGATGTCAGAGACCACTATGATGTCAGAGACCACTATGATGTCAGAGACCACTTTGATGTCAGAGACCACTATGATGACACACAAAATGTGTTTGATGGATTGCAGGAAAAGAGCAGGAATAGGCTTTTGTAGGCCTTAAACATTCTAGTACAGTTAAATAGTTAACACACACACATATGGACACAGCGGTCTAAGGTACTGCATCTCAGTGTAAGAGGCGTCACTATAGTCCCTGGTTCGAATCCAGGCTGTATCATATCCGTCCGTGATTGGGAGTCCCATAGGGCGACACACAAATGGCCCAGCGTCATCCGGGTTTGGCCGGGTTAGGCCGTCACAGTAAATAAGAATGTGTTCTTAACTGACTTGCCTAGTTAAATAAAGGTTACACACACATACACACACATCACACTGACCAAAAAGTTATTTTGTTGGCATTTACGTATGTCCCCATTCCCAGTAAAACATAATCTAAACCTATTTCTTTCACTTGCTGTGCTGTTTCGTTGTTCATTTGTTCAGTCGTTTCATTCTCAACTAGGATTTCTATGGAACGCCGTTTGGTCTTTGTTATGGGAACGCTGTTTGGGTCTTTGTTATGGGAACGCCGTTTGGTCTTTGTTATGGGAATGCCATTTGGGTCTTTGTTATGGGAACGCCGTTTGGGTCTTTGTTATGGGAACGCCGTTTGGGTCTTTGTTATGGGAACGCCGTTTGGGTCTTTGTTATGGGAACGCCGTTTGGGTCTTTGTTATGGGAACGCCGTTTGGGTCTTTGCGTGTTAAAAAATATACGATTTAACACTTTGACATGTCAATTAAGCTTGTTGACCAATCAGGACCTGAATATGACTCCACGTCACATAATTTAACGCGTTCATACATTTTTTAAGTAGTTATTACACATTGATTACACTATAATTCATATTTCATATGTCACAACGATTCATCGATACGTATGCTATGATGTTGGTAAAGTTGTCTCAAAAACTTTACCAACTTTACAAAAAGCTAGTTAGCTCATGGATTCAAACAATGTTCTTCCCCAAAAACATAGCAAAACGACATAATCTGTTTCAATGGTTATAGTTACCTAGCTAACTATATAGCCAGGTGTCATCTTCTAAAATAACCCTCATAAGACAGTTCTTATTTGATTAATGGTGGTCGGACCATCTATGTGAAGCTAGCCACAATAAGGATTAGCCACAACAGTGGACTTTGCGTTAAGCCTTCAAAATAAAAGTATGGCATAATTCTACTCTTTGTATTCATTTGCATCACTGTCAATAACATACTGTAATGACTGTACTAGATCATAAAGGAACAATTGTCCAGACAGAGGATTGAGTTAACAGATTGATGGTTTATTACCCCAACTTTACACAGGCTACCGTTTGGCCGTAGCCCACGCCAAATAAATGAAAGATACCCTACAAACCAACCGTGACCTTCTCTTGTGAAGCCCAGACGTAAGAGAAAGAACAATGGCTAAACCTGGTTTTAACTTCCAATGCTACATCCCCCAGCCAACCACCAGGGATGCCCAGCATCAGAACATTCCAGGCATTCCAGTGATTCGCAGATAGCAGGTTGTTTGGAATGTCGGACCCCGCGAACACTGGGTACTGGTAAGTACAACACAACCAACTAATAGCCTAACACATAACACACAGATGTCTGTGCGGGTCGCTACAATACTTTTATTTTTAAGGCAAACTGCAAATTCCACTGTTGTGCATAATGCTTATAGTGGCGAGCGTCACAACATATAACCCGGTCCGCAGCAATTTTGTTGCTAGATTTAGAAACTTTAACAGACTACCCTGTCAACTTTTTTCAGCAAACAGCACATAGCAACACATTTAGCTACTTTAAAAAATGTATTTGGAACTTTTAGCAACTTTTGAAAAGTGGCTCAAACGCTAAAATGCATGCAATTTCCCTCTAAATGACACAAAAACGATGTTCTCTGTCACACACACAGTCACAACACACGTGCCTGGCTGCAAAAGTGCTTTGTGAGTGACGTCAGCAGCAGGCGTTCAGCTCGTGCACAGGCAGCAGCAATTTCAGCAAATTGCAAATCATTGTTGGCTGACTCCAGCAGCAGTAGTACAGGTTCGACGCACCAAACCCAATGAACATAGTTGCTCAAGAATGTTTGATCTTGAACAGAACTTACAACATCAATCAACATGTCTCAATCAAAATTGTACAGCCAGAAGTACAGAAGAGTGGGAGTCTGTACCTGAACAAATGTCAAATCATATTTTATGCCGAGCTGGCCAGTCAATTTGAGTAACGTTATTGTGTATTCAACGTAATGACGCAGTTTGACGTTATCACGCAATGACATCACAATGTAATTTAGCAACAAATCAACCTGCCTCTAGCAACTTACCCTGAAAATTAGTTGGCAACACTGCCGGTCCGGTCGAGCGTCACTAGCCAGATGTAGCTAGCTGGCTGCTTGTAACGTTAGCTTTGGGCAACAGGGTTAAGTAGCTGGCTACCTATTTATTTACTGTATAGGGCAACATCTGACAATAGAGCACTTGGTAGTGTGTACCGGTGCTCGACCAGTCGGCGAAAGCAAACCACCCACGACAGAGAACGGTTGATAGTCAAGGCAATGAATTCCATTATCTTGGCTTTAATGGATTTCGCCTTTGAGTTGTCTCGCTGAAATGTTCTTACTCTGTCAAAACGACTGCTTGATCCACACACCAGACATTGTGGGCTAAGTTAGGAATGCTGTGTTGCACGTGTAGCACAACATTTTACCTGGCGTCATTACGTCATGTACCATGTACGTTATATAGGTATGCACGTCAGCTTTGACATCTGTGTTAAACTAGACATCTGCCGATTCCGATATGTTCACCGATATATTGTGCATCCCTAATATACATTTGAAGTCGGAAGTTTACATACACTTAGGTTGGAGTCATAAAAACTTGTTTTTCAACCACTCCACAAATTTCTTGTTAACAAATTATAGTCGGTTAGGACATCTACTTTGTGCATGACACAAGTCATTTTTCCAACAATTGTTTACAGACAGATTATTTCGCTTATATATACAGTGGGGCAAAAAAAGTATTTAGTCAGCCACCAATTGTGCAAGTTCTCCCACTTAAAAAGATGAGAGAGGCCTGTAATTTTCCTCATAGGTACACTTCAACTATGACAGACAAAATGAGAAAAAAAAATCCAGAAAATAACATTGTAGGATTTTTAATTAATTTATTTGCAAATTATGGCCAAAATTCACCCAAGTTATTGTGGGAAGCTTGTGGAAGGCTACCCGAAACATTTGACCCAAGTGAAACAATGTAAAGGCAATGCTAACAAATACTAATTGAGTGTATGTAAACTTCTGACCCACTGGAAATGTGATGAAAGAAATAAAAACTGAAATAAATCATTATTTCTACTATTATTCTGACATTTCACATTCTTAAAATAAAGTGGTGATCCTAATTGACCAAAGACAGGGAATTTTTACTTGGATTAAATGTCAGGAATTGTGAAAAACAGAGTTTAAATGTATTTGGCTAAGGTCTATGTAAACTTCCGACTTCAACTGTATGTATACAGTGCCTTGCGAAAGTATTCGGCCCCCTTGAACTTTGCGACCTTTTGCCACATTTCAGGCTTCAAACATAAAGATATAAAACTATTTTTTTGTGAAGAATCAACAACAAGTGGGACACAATCATGAAGTGGAACGACATTTATAGGAAATTTCAAACTTTTTTAACAAATCAAAAACTGAAAAATTGGGCGTGCAAAATTATTCAGCCCCCTTAAGTTAATACTTTGTAGCGCCACCTTTTGCTGCGATTACAGCTGTAAGTCGCTTGGGGTATGTCTCTATCAGTTTTGCACATCGAGAAACTGAAATTTTTTCCCATTCCTCCTTGCAAAACAGCTCGAGCTCAGTGAGGTTGGATGGAGAGCATTTGTGAACAGCAGTTTTCAGTTCTTTCCACAGATTCTCGATTGGATTCAGGTCTGGACTTTGACTTGGCCATTCTAACACCTGTTTATTTTTGAACCATTCAATTGTAGATTTTGCTTTATGTTTTGGATCGTTGTCTTGTTGGAAGACAAATCTCCGTCCCAGTCTCAGGTCTTTTGCAGACTCCATCAGGTTTTCTTCCAGAATGGTCCTGTATTTGGCTCCATCCATCTTCCCATTAATTTTAACCATCTTCCCTGTCCCTGCTGAAGAAAAGCAGGCCCAAACCATGATGCTGCCACCACCATGTTTGACAGTGGGGATGGTGTGTTCAGCTGTGTTGCTTTTACGCCAAACATAACGTTTTGCATTGTTGCCAAAAAGTTCAAATTTGGTTTCATCTGACCAGAGCACCTTCTTCCACATGTTTGGTGTGTCTCCCAGGTGGCTTGTGGCAAACTTTAAACAACACTTTTTATGGATATCTTTAAGAAATGGCTTTCTTCTTGCCACTCTTCCATAAAGGCCAGATTTGTGCAATATACGACTGATTGTTGTCCTATGGACAGAGTCTCCCACCTCAGCTGTAGATCTCTGCAGTTCATCCAGAGTGATCTTGGGCCTCTTGGCTGCATCTCTGATCAGTCTTCTCCTTGTATGAGCTGAAAGTTTAGAGGGACGGCCAGGTCTTGGTAGATTTGCAGTGGTCTGATACTCCTTCCATTTCAATATTATCGCTTGCACAGTGCTCCTTGGGATGTTTAAAGCTTGGGAAATCTTTTTGTATCCAAATCCGGCTTTAAACTTCTTCACAATAGTATCCCGGACCTGCCTGGTGTGTTCCTTGTTCTTCATGATGCTCTCTGCGCTTTTAACGGACCTCTGAGACTATCACAGTGCAGGTGCATTTATACGGAGACTTGATTACACACAGGTGGATTGTATTTATCATCATTAGTCATTTAGGTCAACATTGGATCATTCAGAGATCCTCACTGAACTTCTGGAGAGAGTTTGCTGCACTGAAAGTAAAGGGGCTGAATAATTTTGCACGCCCAATTTTTCAGTTTTTTATTTGTTAAAAAAGTTTGAAATATCCTATAAATGTCGTTCCACTTCATGATTGTGTCCCACTTGTTGTTGATTCTTCACAAAAAATACAGTTTTATATCTTTATGTTTGAAGCCTGAAATGTGGCAAAAGGTCGCAAAGTTCAAGGGGGCCGAATATTTTCGCAAGGCACTGTAGCTAGTTAGTTAGCTAATTTGTCCTATTTAGCTAGCTTGCTGTCGCTAGCTAATTTGTCCTGTGATATAAACATTGAGTTGTTATTTTACCTGAAATGCACAAGGTCCTCTACTCCGCCAATTAATCCACACATAAAACAGTCAACCGAATCGTTTCTAGTCATCTCTCTTCCTTCCAGGCTTTTTCTTCTCTTGACTTTATATTGTGATTGGCAACTTTCATAAATTAGGTGCATTACCGCCACTGACCTCGTTCGTCTTTCAGTCACTCACGTGGGTATAACCAATGAGGAGATGGCACATGGGTACCTGCTTCTATAAACCAATGAGGAGATGGGAGAGGCAGGACTTGAAGCGCAAGCTGCGTCAGAAATAGAACTGATTCTATTTTAGCTCTTGGCAATGCAGACGCTCGTTGGCACAATAATTGAATAACATAGATTTCTAAATTTATTTTGCAACACGCGACACGAGCGGTGTAGTCAGCCTATGACAGTTTTTTATTTTATTAAAGGACTGAAAATAGCTGTGCTCTGGCTACACCATAGTGATACCCTAGAGGGTGCTGTTGAGGCTTCTGAAGACCATTGCAAAACAGTGTTTCAGTTATTTCGTGATGTGAAAATATTTAATATATTATCAAAAAAATCAAACTTTATCATGTTTGACTATTTTAATTAAGTCCTTCCCTTCCTCCACTGCTATATAATCACTTGTGTGTTTCACAATACAATCTCAACAAGTGTGTGTGTTTTGTGCGTGCGTGTGTGAGAGATAACACGGAGAGGGTTTCTGCACTCGAACATGTTCAATTTGCCCGGCAAAATACGTCATGTTCGCTTTGCCCCTCAACATGCCTGCCTGTCGTAGCGGCAGCGCTGTAGCCTACTGAGAACGGGGATGATAGATGAACCGCAGTTTATATGTTGATATCTGTTGGATGCTGCTGCAGCGACGGCCTTCCGTGTTTAGTCCATGCGGAAGAGTGCTTTCTAAACGGCTAATAGAGGATTTCGACCTGGATAAAATAGATTAGGAAGCGGACTCACCCAGAAACAGCTCCATCCACCCATACCATCGAATGTGTTGATCACAGGGCGGCCCAGTTGTCCTAAATCGAAGCCGGGGGCTAGATTTGGAACGTCGCAGGAACATGGAGGTGAGACGATGGGTGTGACAAGGGAGTTCTGCCCTAGAAATTAATGTTGCAGACATACCGATCTAACGCGAGAATGGCCTAGAATTAAGAAGGAATGCAATGATCTAGAGATATAGAATGATGTTTAGCTAGGCGAACAGATTATCACGAAAAATATTAGGCCTAGACTTCAATAATAATTATTATTATTATTAATACAACAATTATTATTAGTCATGTTGACAGCTTGTTATTATTATTCTGGAGATAAAATGGACATGGATTTGATACGGACATTATGTTTCACCTAATATGGACGCATCAATTTACACATTTCAATCTGTTTTGAAAGTCATTGTTTATGGTATCATTGGATCTTATATTTGTCTCATATAGAAAATCTAACTGAAATAGGCAGAGGACCAGAACGTCATAGCCTACAAACTAGTTGCGACTTGTTGTAGCCTACTGTTGCTAGGAATGCAACTGAACCGTTGGAGTCATACTGTAGCCTAATTTAAGAAGAACACTTGAGTCTACAGGCTTCCTATTCAGATATGAAATCAGTCAGTCAGTCAGTACTGCAGTCATGGTAGGCTACTACCTGGTGCTTTCTCTTCTTCATAAGGAACTATGAGGGGAGGAGGAGAAGGAGAGAGGGAGAACAGACTCTCTGCTGGAGGCCAGGTTCTGATATCATCCAGTTGGGACCACAGCAGAACACAGGTACACTCACACACACCACTCGTTGATGGTTTCTCAGGGAGAGATGGGATATTTAAAAAACACATTTCTAATTCACACATTAGTACACATGGGAAATGGGACAAATGTAAGCACCCACAAAATTATTATGATCATTACACACACACACACACTGTAGTAGCTATGTCATTGTTTTTGCGTAACTGTATACAATGTTGAGTGTTGTTCCCTGTCTTTTACAGTGACTCATCAGATGTTGAAGCGATGGCCGTGTGGACTGAGCTATAGCGCTGCAACATTCATACACATAGATGCCCCCCTCCTAACCCCCCGAGACCCCTACAGCCTCCCCACCCTCCCTCTGTCTCTCCTCCATCTCTCCTTCCTCTGTCATCCCTCTACCCCCTCTGATCCCAGCCTCTTTCAGATCTAATTGTCTCTCACTGTCTTCTTCTCTCCTTTTCTCTGCATCTCTCTTTTTCTCTCCATCACCCCCCCTCTCTCTCTCCCTCCCTCCATCATGGCGTGTTGTGGTCGCTCTCTTGACTCCCCCTGTACCCTGGCCCTATTGGTGGGCTTCCAGTTTGCCTTTGTGGTCTACTTCTCCCTGGGGGGCTTCAGGGGGCTGGTGTCCGTACTGGTCCACTCTGAGCAGCCTGAGTTTGACTACTCCCGCCCCCACGACGTGTACACCAACCTCAGCCACCTGGGGGTGCCACCAGCCCCCCACATAGGCACGGGGCCACCAGGGACAGGGGCTCAGCTGAAGGACTGCAAGATGCCCTCACCACTACTGGGTAAATATACATGTGTGAGGGGGAGAACCACTCCACCATGCTGTAAGGCATTATGTACTGTATGAATAATCAAGGTTTCCTACATAATACGATACATCTCCCCTCCTCTACCTCTCTATGTCTTCGCTAGTCGGTCCTGTGTCTGTGCGTCTGTCCTCGCCTCTCTCTCTGGAGGAGATCAGGGAGAGGAACCCGTTGGTGTTACCGGGAGGCCGGTACAGCCCCCCAGACTGCCAGCCGCGCCACCACACGGCCATCGTGGTGCCGTACCGTAACCGCCAGACTCACCTCCGAGCCCTACTCTACCACCTCCACCCCTTCCTACAGAGACAACAGATTCACTACAGTATCTACATAGTCCAACAGGTCTCTCTCTCTCTCGCGCGCTCTCTCTTTCTCTCTCGCTTACTTTCTTTCTCTCTCTCTGATCGCTGTATTTTCCTTTGCAGTGGGGTAACTCTACATTTAACCGGGCTAAGCTGTTGAATGTTGGGGTCCGTGAGGCGCTGAGAGACGAGGACTGGGGGTGTATCTTCCTACACGATGTAGATCTGCTGCCTGAAAATGACCATAACACCTACACCTGTCACAATCAGTTCCCCACACACCTCTCTGTTGCCATGGACAAGTTCAGATACAGGTATGTGTGTGTTTATGAAGAGTATCAGTGTCTGTATGTCAAGTGTCATCTGAGGTTCTGGCATCTTCTGGTATTTGTCCCACCCAGGTTGCCGTACCCCCAGTATTTTGGAGGGGTATCTGCGGTCACACCTGAGCAGTACATGAAGATGAACGGATTCCCCAACAGCTATTGGGGCTGGGGTGGGGAGGACGATGACATCGCTGCCAGGTGAGTAAGACGAGGGGCTGGGAGGGACAACCACATGTGACTATACCAGTGAATTCCTTGAAAGATGTCTCGCCTGTATCTCTCTCTCTCTTCATTAGCTATTTGTCTTCACGTGTTTAATTTCTACCTCTGTCATAATATCCTGTTCATCTCCATTCTCACTGCCATTGCTGTGCTGTGTCTCTCCCCACAGTTCATGTTTGGAGCTCAGTAAGTATCCATGTCAGCTTGTTGGGCAGTTTGCTTGGTAGATTTCCTCCACATTAGTTGGTTTGTTTAGTTCAGGTGGATGTGTGAAAACCCATACTCTGTCCCATAGAGGGCCAATGGACCAGTATGATAGTTGATTACACACCTCATTAGTAGGCCCCAGAGTTTTTCCTACTGTGGTCAATTGGTCAGGAAAAACTTGAGACGGTACCTGATCTAGTCCTGTGCTGTCTTTCAGTTATTTCACTCAAATCAACATATGAATTCTTCCTGTGTTGCGGTCTGTCTCAGAGTGCGTCTGTCTGGGATGAAGATAGTGCGCCCTCCAGTGGCCATCGGACATTACAAGATGATCAAGCATAAAGGAGACAGGGGCAATGAGCAGAATCCACGCAGGTACACGCACGCACGCACGCACACGCACACACACACACACACACACACACACCTTATTGACTCATCTCTCTCCTCCCCCTGTCCCTCCACAGGTTTGACCTTCTGAAACGGACCAGGCTCAACTGGCATTCTGATGGTCTGAACTCTCTGACCTACGAACTGTTATCCAAAGAGCTGCAGCCTCTCTACACCAACCTGACGGTCGACATCGGGGACGACCCTCGTCTGCCCCAGAGAAAGGCCACGCCTCCTATGCCCAAACGTGAGGTGAAGGGGGATGAATTACCTCCCCTTGTACCATGGAGCAAACATGGATCAAAGAGGAGGGGAGACACACCCCTTGCAGCCAAACATGACATAAAGGGGGAGGGGCAAGCCGTTAAAGTGGGTGTGGTTACAGCTGTGACTACGGCTAAACCTAAAGCTGACAAGGTAGACCACGCCCAGTCAAAGACAGTGCATCAGACTGTAGATGAGAGGGCGAGTGTGGTAAAGTAGGAAGAAGGGCTGGAGATATGGGGTGCATCTCATTGGTCTAAAGCTGCCCCCTCTCCTCTTCTCTCCTGCATCTGAAAACACAGGATGGGTGTTAGCAATGTGGAGGATGTTACTGTCCTGTCCAGTTCTACCACATCAATGCAGATGAAGGAAAGGACATGATGAGAGGAAGCCAGAGATGCACTGAGATGTACACTAAAATGACACACCTTATGTTCCTGGATTATCATAGGGTCCCCTATGAGGGGACCAGTAAAGCTAGCTATGTCCGTGAAACTGTAGATATTGTGAAGCATAGGGCTTAGGCTACAGCCAACTCAAAACCCTTCTGAATGTGACTCACCTGCGACAGTCAAGGTATTCAAACAACCTCTCCACCCTTCCTCTCTCAGAAGACTACACCACCGTTATTACCAGTTGGTTTCATTGGTTCTCAAACCTCTCTTTGGGGATCCCCAGACGTTTCACCGTTTTGTTGTAGCCCTGAGTTAGCTCACCTGATTCCAGTAGTCAACGGCTTGATGAGCTACTGAACCAGGTGTGCTAGCTCTGGAATAGTTCAAATATATGGGGGTCCCTGAGGAGAGGTTTGAAAACCACTTGAACCAGACAACTGGTATGTGAAGGGTGTTGTAGTCTTCTGAGAGAGGAAGGGTGGAGAGGTTTGAAAACCACTTGAACCAGACAACTGGTATGTAAAGGGTGTTGTAGTCTTCTGAGAGAGGAAGGGTGGAGAAGTTTGAAAACCACTTGAACCAGACAACTGGTATGTAAAGGGTGTTGTAGTCTTCTGAGAGAGGAAGGGTGGAGAGGTTTGAAAACCACTTGAACCAGACAACTGGTATGTAAAGGGTGTTGTAGTCTTCTGAGAGAGGAAGGGTGGAGAGGTTTGAAAACCACTTGAACCAGACAACTGGTATGTAAAGGGTGTTGTAGTCTTCTGAGAGAGGAAGGGTGGAGAGGTTTGAGAAACGCTGGTCTGATGGACAGGTGTGGTGAACATTCATTCTGAAGAGAGAGATTGTGACATCAGCATTTAATCAAACCCGATTGAAACTCCGGAGTTCCTTTTTTCAGCCAATGGGATGCCAGATCTTGCGAGCAACCAATCTGCTGCCAACCCACTGCTGCTCTCAGCCAATCATCTCCTAGTTGACTTCTGGCTTCAGCCTATCCGCTCCCAGAAACTGCTGCTGTTGGTCCGCCCTATTGTGTGGGTCAGTGTTTCTGTGCCTTCTCTCTTCTATTGATCTTTTATGGAGTGGGACAAAGTTGTCCCTAGATGCTGATCTGGGGTCAGTTTTCTGTTGTCCCTGTTATGGTTAAGTATATATATTGGGTCAGGGTAAACTGATGCTAAGTCTGTATCTACAGGCAACTTCTTCTCCGAGCACCATTTTATATCCGTTTGCCCGATCAGTGCTTTCACACTCCAGACGTATCAGATGACTGTAGGATTTATATTTATATAGAGATGTTTGTTTACTTTGAGTCGGGTGCCTCTTGATTGTGTATTTGGGTTTAGAGACGATCTACTCTAAGGGTAAAAACGGAAACTGTGTTACTAATCGCTTCACATAGAGAAAGAAATCTCTACGTAAGTATTCTATGCCTCAAATACCATAGACTTGGTTCTATAGTTTATCTAGTTTGAATATACTATCTTTAAGTGAGTGAACTTATGTCCATCCAGTACAGAATCCCTCATAGCCATCCATGTTGATTTCATATCAGCCATCCATGTTGATTTCATATCAGCCATCCATGTTGATTACATATCAGCCATCCATGTTGATTTCATATCAGCCATCCATGTTGATTTCATATCAGCCATCCATGTTGATTTCATATCAGCCATCCATGTTGATTTCATATCAGCCATTCATGTTGATTTCATATCAGCCATTCATGTTGATTTCATATCAGCCATCCATGTTGATTTCATATCAGCCATCCATGTTGATTTCATATCAGCCATCCATGTTGATTTCATATCAGCCATCCATGTTGATTTCATATCAGCCATCTGGAATGTACTGTACATACTTTATCATACTAGTTTACTGTAATCCAAAAACAATAAGATATGTTTCAGTGATGGGAGGTTCTGGAGCCAGTTTGTAGGAGGAGCTATACTGTATTTCCTGCTGCGATATGATTGGCTAAAGGAGTGTGTCTGGAGGGCTCTGTAGATTCTCCTGTATAGGACATAGGGTTTCATTAGAGAGATGCTCATTTCAAGCTTTTATGCTGTTCATGAGTTGATAGAATAGTTTTTTATATTCAGATCCACGTTAGCTGTTGAAGAATCAGCAACTATTCTTGTTGGGGTCCACACAAAACATAGAACATGACCAAATACAGGTTACTAATGGACAAGAACAGCAACACAAACAATACGAGTATTTCAATAAAAAGAAGAAGAAAGAGAACATAAATGAATAATGATAATCTTAAAAATTCAAGAAGAATGTGTGTTTTGAAAGTTGTTGTTTTTTCATGATTTATTTCACTAAACTACTGTGTTACTGATGCTAATTTGAATGTATTTAATTTATTAAACTACTGTTAGGATTTGGGTTTTACCCGTTAAGCTTACTTACAGCAGTGAGTATTAACTCATTCCATAGCATCAACAATGCCTCATATCAGAATGTAGACCAGCCTTTTAGCGTGAAAGAAAGGGTGGTTAATATTATCCATGTAGTTGTCATGGTTACTAGCACTGTGCTGAACTTATATGACGGACTTAAAGTTCCCGAACTTGCAGATACTGTAGAAATTAGATTTAGAATGGAAACAATTGAATCTTTATCAGGTAGAACAGCTGATTTGATATATTCTATATTTCTATTTCTGTCTTCTACATTCTAAACATTATGCCTCAATAAGCCCTGTGTTTTAAAGAATGGAATGCTGTAGGCAACCCTGTTCCTGGAGTACCACAGGTACTGCAGGGTTTTGTTCCAACTAGTCACCACACATGACCAACTGAGCCATGCAGCACTCCAGGACCAGGGTTTCCTACCCCTGCTGTAGGCTATGTACTGTATGTGTCTGATTCAGTGTACAGCATATCATGCATATATGCCCTCTTGCAGTCTGAAGCTGTCTGGGAGAGAGCTTTACTTTTTTACGGCCGTGATTGGGAGTCCCATAGGGCGGCGCACAATTGGCCCAGCGTCGTCCGTGTTAGGGTTTGGCCGGGGTAGGCCATCATTGTAAATAAGAATTTGTTCTTAACTGACTTGCCTAGTTAAATAAAGGTTAAATAAAAAAAATATATATATATATATATATATATATATATATATATATATATAGAAAAACATTACCTGGGTGCTTTCTAATAGAGGGAGGGCGGGTATGGGAATCAAGGCCTCTGACTGTACAATAGGAATATTAATCAATACTGTCGATCATTATCTGCACCTTGTACCCAATTAAATCTTTACAATGAGGATGATGAAATGCCACCCCCATCTTTGAGGTCACCTTTTCAACTCGTGTGTGAGATATTTTAGAGAAAGAGAATAGTATTTTGACTTTAGATTCACTACACAGGTGGCATACCAGTGAAACTACTGTATACCCACTGTAACCATACACTACTTGATGGTGGTGGTGATAATGGCGATGGTGATGATGCCATCCACTATTAATCAATTGTAAGTGATCATCCATAGGATATATCTGCAGTCATATTAACACAGCTCTTCATAGGGACATAACCGACTAGTATGTATCATAGGAGACAGTGTGTACCTGGAAATCATTCTATATTTAATAAAATAGCTAGTTTTCTATCAGATGTTTGGTGTAAATGGAGGGGAAATAGTATAGACTACTATAGGCAATCTATTGTAACTTTAATGTAGTCACATGCTTTTGACTTTTATTTCTAAAACATGCTTTTGACTTTTATTTCTAAAACATGCTTTTGACTTTTATTTCTAAAACATGCTTTTGACTTTTATTTCTAAAACATGCTTTTGACTTTTTCAATCATGATCAGTTCGGTGTGTTGATTTCCATACCGATAGCTGTGGTAACATACTGTATTGAAAAGTGTTAGAATATTATTGTATTTTTAGGGGGATATGAATTATATCATTTGGACTGGGAGTTTAATGGAAGGTTATGACATGTGCTTTAGTCACTGTATTGAGTTTCTAACCTGATTTCCACCTTCAGATGAAAATTGACTATCATATTTAGAGGAAGTGGACACTCTGCTGGGCTGGGTTGTGTTTGGGAGTGAGAGGGGGAGATAAGGAGAGACCAGTGGAGAGGCCAGCAGAGATGGCACCCTAGAGAGATTGGGGGTTATTCTTTGGGCCATGTTGTGGAGTGTTGTGTTTCATGACTACACAGAGAAAACATACCAATAAAACACATTCAAAAGCAGACTTGCCTGCTGTCTTTTTTGTATGTATTTAATGGAGGATTATTTGAATAGGTTGTTAGAGTAATGGACACTTAGGGAATGTTTTGTCACCCCAGCAGAGAAACATACAGTACCCGCATATCATATACACATCAAACCATTACATCACTCTTAATGCTATGGCAATCCTGAATGTTCTATCACACAATATAAGTGGGGGATTATAGAGTGAGCCATGAGATCATACTTATAAATAGATCATGACTCCTGTTAATGTTCGATCTGTTTTCTAATCTCTGATTCAGAGGCATCGGAGTGGGTGTCGGGGGGAGCTGTAGTAGAACTGAACAGTCATGAAATAAATACACACAGTATCTCAGAGGAATCACATGCCTTTGGTCAGAAGTAGTGTACTGGATGGGGAATAAAGTGTGATTTAAGCCAGTCATAGTAATGTTCTGTAGTAGACTATAAATCCATAATGTACCTGCTGGAGCGCGTGCTACAGGTGGGTGCTGCTATGGTGACCAGCGAGCTGAGATAAGGAGGGACTTTACCTAGCAGGGTCTTGTAGATGACCTGGAGCCCGTGGGTTTGGCGACGAGTATGAAGCGAGGGCCAGCCAACAAGAGCGTACAGGTCACAGTGGTGGGTAGTTTATGGGGCTTTAGTGACAAAACGGATGGCACTGTGATAGACTGCATCCAATTTATTCAGTAGGGTATTGGAGGCCATTTTGTAAATGACGTCGCTGAAGACGAGGATCGGTAGGATGGTCAGTTTTACGAGGGTATGTTTGGCAGCATGAGTGAAGGAGGCTTTGTTACGAAATAGAAAGCCAATTCTAGATTTAACTTTGGATTGGAGATGTTTGATGTGAGTCTGGAAGGAGAGTTTACAGTCTAACCAGACACCTAAGTATTTGTAGTTGTCCACGTATTCTAAGTCAGAACCGTCCAGAGTAGTGATGCTGGACGGGCGGGCAGGTGCAGGCAGCGATCGGTTGAAGAGCATGCATTTAGTTTTACTTGTATTTAAGAGCAATTGGAAGCCACGGAAGGAGAGTTGTATGGCATTGAAGCTCATCTGGAGGGTTGTTAACACAGTGTCCAAAGAAGGGCCAGTAGTATACAGTATTTGACATGTCAAATAAACCTCTATTTCACCAGGATTAAAACCATTTCAATGACAACACGTAAAATGATTGTCACACGTGTAGAGAGGAGTAAGCAGTCACAGGTTTAGAACTACTGAGTTTATTAAAGCACTATATAAATAAAAGCGGGATGAAACCCAAAGTGCAGAATAATAAAGTACTCAGGAAATAGTAGGAGAGATTCCTCTCAGGAAAATAAGCCAAATTTACAATGACCGACAAAGACAAATGACAGTGGGAGTATATTTACAGTGATTGAGTGGGGATTGGTACCAGGTGTGTGTAATGATGACGAGACATGTCCGGGAGTTGATGAGTGAAGGGCGTTTGCCAGCAGCAGGTTCGGCAGCAGCTAGAAGGCCTAAAGCTGGACAGGAGGGGGAGCCAAAGCGAAGGCTGGTGTGACAATGATCTTCTGTTTCACATGAGGAATAAAACCCATTTCAATGGCAACATTTGAAATTATCCTCTATTTCACATGAGAAATAAAAAAGGTGTCTCTTTTTCATCAAACATATTATATAGATCCAGTGGATCCACTTTGCTTTGTGGCTGGAGTTTCACTTTGGTTGGACTGTGAGCTAAAGTCTACTGTACCTCATCTTTGGCATTAGAGAGACAATCTGGTATGTTGGTGCGATAGATAAGTAAGAACAGAGAGAAGGCTGAGACAGGATTTAGTCAACTCCTGTTAGTGCCTATGAGACTGACTGACCTGTCCCAGCCTTTACACACACACACACACACACACACACACACACACACACACACACACACACACACACACACACACACACACACACACACACACACACACACACACACACACTTCCCCGATCTGGCATGGCCCGCTCAGAGAAACCCAGGCACGTCACTCTCAAGAAGATCAAGAGTCTCGACCCTCTTTCTGCCAAGGACTCTGCTCTATTCATTAAAGAGATTTCTCTTTTTAATCTCAGAGGGGCAACCTAGATTTAGGAAGGTTAAGAGTAAGTAAACATAGAATTAATTAATGTATTCTTCAATGGCAAAGACAATCTACAAAAAAACTTGAACAAAACATCCCTTATCTAACTGTTAAATTCTGTTATCTAATTTCTATAGAATATTCCTGGAGTTCCTATTTAATTTCCCAATAGGTATGTGAATAGCACCTTCCCGTACATATACATGATTTACACTTAACCTGTACATATTTCTATGTACCGTATTTGATCCACAGTATTTGATCCACAGTATTTAATACACAGTATTTGATACACAGTATTTGATACACAGTATTTAATACACAGTATTTAATACACAGTATTTAATACACAGTATTTGATACACAGTATTTGATACACATTATTGCTCATAACACATAACATAAATGTGAGAAAGCAGCAGAGAAATACAAAATAACAAAAATATGTCAGACAAATCATCCAACCATATCTTATTGACAGGAAATAGAATAAAAATAGAAACCATCAAAAATTAGGACATTGAGTCATCAGGCCACTCGGGTTGTATGATCCACATTTAGTCCCTTAGCTGTTCAGCTGTTTCTATCATACACATATTCAGCCTCAGTGGACCATTTCCTCTGCCCCGGGCCTCCTGTGCTCACAACAACGCAGAGATCAAGTGAATTATTTCAGCTATTGTGGCAGTACACCCACTGGGGATCTAGATCATGCACTCATAGCTTTTTTTGCCTCCCAGTAAAATAATGTTAACATCCTGTCCTGTCCTCCTACACAATCTGACCTTGACATTCCCAGGTGATTGTTTTTTTCCTCTCTTTCTCTGTGTATGCGTGTGTGTTTGTGTATGTTTCATGTACATTATTGGTCTGGAGTAGGTATATGGGGATGAGGGGGGGGTGGGGGATAATAAGCCTGTCTATACTTAGGGTTTGCCTGCAGCTATGCTTGCATGAGAGAGGGAGAACGAGAGAGAGAAAAATAGGGAGGATGACAGAGAAGGGAGAAGGGAGGGAGAGGTGGAAGGGAGGGGCTGTGTGACTGTGTGAGTATGACGCACATTGATCTCTTCTCCTGCGTTGTGACTGGCTGCTACGGCTGTCTGTCAGTGAGCTAAGTGGCTGGCGATACAGGGAAGGAGAGCAGATAATGAAGCGGAGCTCACCAGCGGCAGTCTCCTCTCATTGTCTCAATGGCTGCACACGCGTTCCTCCTGCTCTCCTCTGCCTTGCTGTCTGCCCTCAGCCAGCCCACCCTGTCCTTTGATCAAGTGCCTGCACTCCTAGAGAGAAGGTAAATACCCTCTGTGATTTGGGAGAGAGATTGGGGAGGGGGGGTCCAAGGATGCTGGGAGGCTGATGTGCAACAAGGGTCTTTCTTCCTCCCTCCCTCTCTTTCTATCTTTCTTTCTTTCTTCTTCCCTCTGTCTCCCTCCCCTTCTCTCCCTTCCTGTCTCTCTCTCTGTCTTTCTTTCTCTCTCCCTCACTCTCTCCCTTCCTGTCTCTCTGTCTCTCTCCCTTCCTGTCTCTCTGTCTCTCTCCCTTCCTGTCTCTCTGTCTCTCTCCCTTCCTGTCTCTCTCCCTATCTCTACTTAAATACACAAGGCATCACATCTGATAACGATGCTGCTGCTGTAAAAGCGTTGTTGAATCTGTGGTCGGATACTGTAAGGTTGTGTCTATTTTAGCATGCATCAGGCATTTGTCATTGATCCACGGCTGTTGTCTGTCTGGCATGGAGCAGGTAAATAAGGCCAGGACAATGGAAGGCCAGGTAAATAAGGCCAGGACAATGGAAGGGAGGGGAGAGGAGGAACAAAACAAAGGGATGGGACAGAGGAGAGGAAGGGCTGGTCTGTTGGGCTCTGTTTACAGATGAAGAGAAAGAGGGAGAGAGAGGGTGAGAAAGAGAGAGAGAAAAAGAAGGGTGAGAGGGTGGATGCTACTCGGTCTTGTCTGCGTACACACGGTCCTGCAGGTCAGATGTAGCAAGATTAAATATTCAGAGGCCAAACCCAGGCAGTACAGACCTGTCTCTGAGAGAGAGAGAGAGAGAGAGCAAGAGAGAAAGTGAGAGAGCGAGAGAGGGCCTTTGTCAACACTGCTGCTAGGGGCATTGACGTTGGGAAAGGTGCAGGAATCAATGTTTACCTCTGCATGGAATTTTTATCATTGATGGCAGAGAATTATTTTTCTTTCTCAGCACCACAAAGGGGGGCAATGTTGAGGCTTTATGCTTACTCTCTTGGAGATATACTTCATAACATTACAGTTGTATTCACTATATAACAATTACAATCAATACTACATTCAGAACTACTGGTTGTTGTGAGGATTCTAATGGTTTTCTGTTGATATTCATGGGGGCGGCAGGTAGCCTAGTGGTTAGAGCGTTGGGCCAATAACCAAAAGGTTGCTAGATATTGAATCCCTGAGCGAACAAGGTAAAAATCTGTTGTTCTTAACTGACTTGCCTAGTTAAATAAACTAAAAATATTTCAGATGTGAATATTTTGGCAATTTTCGCTTGGCTCTTCAACTAAACAATTACCGGGACAGTATACTTTTGTCTGTTTCCAATGAATAGTTTCACATACTATAGAAATGTTTACACAACCAGACAAAGACATTCTGTATCGCTGTAATTGTATATACTGTATTTCCATGTTAAATGAGTCAATGTCAACAGGCTTGACTAATTCTTTCTTTTCTCATGGCTTTGACCATCAGCTACCTTAGTTGCATTCCTTTCTTCTATCTTTCAAAAGTTAACGCTGCGTCTTCAAAACAAACAGGAGACAATATAGTTCTCCCATGTTGTTTGTCTGTCTTACTACATACAGTATATTGGTTCCTCTCTGCTCTGCCACAAACTGAAATTCTGTTATATAAAAAGAACTGCCTTTAATTTCAAAGATCTATGTTCACTGGCTAGAGGTTCATAGAGACGGAAGTGTACATTCAGGGGGGAAAGTAGGATAGTAGAGAAAGATCCATATGAAAGGTACTGTAGAAGGGTAGCTTTAGAGTTTCAATAGGAATGTTATTAGCTAGACCAGGGCTCTACAACCCTGTTCCTGTAGATCTACCGTCCTGTAGGTTTACAATCCAACCCAGTTCCTGTAGATCTACCGTCCTGTAGGTTTACAATCCAACCCTGTTCCTGGAGAGCTACCGTCCTGTAGGTTTACACTCCAACCCTGTTCCTGGAGAGCTAGCGTCCTGTAGGTTTACACTCCAACCCTGTTCCTGGAGAGCTAGCGTCCTGTAGGTTTACACTCCAACCCTGTTCCTGGAGAGCTACCGTCCTGTAGGTTTACACTCCAATCCTGTTCCTGGAGAGCTACCGTCCTGTAGGTTTACACTCCAACCCTGTTCCTGGAGAGCTACCGTCCTGTAGGTTTACACTCCAGCCCTATTCCTGGAGAGCTACCATCCTGTAGGTTTACACTCCAACCCTGTTCCTGGAGAGCTACCCTCCTGTAGGTTTACACTCCAGCCCTATTCCTGGAGAGCTACCATCCTGTAGGTTTACACTCCAACCCCAGTTGTAACAAACCTGATTCCGTTCATCAACCAGCTAATTATTAAAATCAGGTGTGCTAGATTAGGGTTGGAGTGAAAACCTTCAGGATGGTAGCTCTCCAGGAACAGGGTTGGAGTGTAAACCTACAGTAGGGTAGCTATAGACTCCGGACTAGAGCCATGTCCAACATCACAATACCTTTTAACTGATGAACATTCAACATGCCTGTTATCTTAAACTTACCTGTAAAACATACAGTACCAGTCAAAAGTTTGGACATCAACTCATTCAAGGGTTTTTCTTTATTTTTACTATTTTCTACATTGTAGAACAATAGTGAAGACGTCAAAACTATTAAATAACACATATGGAATCATGTAGTAACCAAAAAAGGGTTAAAGAAATCAAAATATATTTTATATTTGAGATTCTTCAAAGTAGCCACCCTTTGCCTTGATGACAGCTTTGCACACTCTTGGCATTCTCTCAACCAGCTTCATGAGGAATGCCTTTCCAACAGTCTTGAAGGAGTTCCCACATATGCTGAGCACTTGTTGGCTGCGTTCATACTGATTCATACATTCTCTTTTTGTTCATATTGTTTTACCTCTCTTATCAAAGTACTCATTAAGGACTATTTTCTGATTAACTTCATCTTGACCAGTAGCAGGGATCTGAATCCTGATCCCAAGCAGACCTCACTATATTTATCACACCTCCAAATCTGTCCTGAGGTCAGTTCTTAAGCATGTCACCTGAGTAGCAGCAGGAGACCTTAGAGTCTCTCTAAACGCTTTAGTCTTAATCTGCTCTAATAGTCTATTATTAGTCATCACCTGCACGTACAATTAACGTATCAAAGGCATGTAGGAAGGAGTAACGCAGACAGGATATTGGTGCTAAGTGATAATGCCTCCTGACCAGGATAACACAGGTTACAACCTCAACGGGGCTTCCCTGAATAAATGAAGGGTAAATAACACAGGTTACAACCTCAACGAGGCTTCCCTGAATAAATGAAGGGTAAATAACACAGGTTACAACCTCAACGAGGCTTCCCTGAATAAATGAAGGGTAAATAACACAGATTACAACCTCAACGAGGCTTCCCTGAATAAATGAAGGGTAAATAACACAGATTCCAGCCTCAACAAGGCTTCCCTGAATAAATGAAGGGTAAATAACACAGGTTACAACCTCAACAAGGCTTCCCTGAATAAATGAAGGGTAAATAACAGAGATTACAGCCTCAACAAGGCCTCCCTGAATAAATGAAGGGTAAGTAAAACAGACGACAATTGAAACATATCCTGGTAAACTACTTGATGTATAAGGCAGAAGTAGAGAGAGGCCCAGAGAGGTAGGAGACGCTGAGAGTTCATCGAGGTACCAATCTCCATCTCTGTAGAGCAGTGCTTATGAACAGAGTCACTGCATTGGCAGAGCGGGCTTGTCCTGTTTACTGTTTGATGCGTACCACACCTGCTCCAGCATAGCCAACTCAGCCCAGTAGAGAGTGTATGTGTATCATTCTGTTGTTTGTGTTATCGTTTATCAATGTATGTTTGTGTGTGAATGGGTGCATGGTATACAGTACATCTCCATGAATGTTTGTGTGTCTGGACTGGTGTATGACTCTTTGTATATTTGAATATGCAGATGCTAGTGCGTATAGTTTATATATGCCTGTTCCTTCTGTATGACTGTGGGTCCATGTGTCCCTGTGTGTCCTGGTGGCAGGTAGCCTAGCGGTCAAGTGCATTAGGTCAGTAACCGAAAGGGCGCTGGTTTGAATCCTAAAGCCGACTAGGTGAGAAATCTATTGGTGTACCCTTGAGCAAAGCAGTTTAAAGTAATTGCTCTGGATAAGAAAGTCTGCTAAATGACTAAAATATAAATGTGTGTCTGTCTTCTTGTGTTGATGAGTGCCTCTGTGAGGTGAGCCAAGGAGTGGCTGTGGAATAGCTTTGATTATATAAAGGGCCTGTTCAGCACTCGGGCTCCGTGTGACAGGGTCAGCCAGTAACAGGGTTGCAGCTGACCTGGCCAAACTGGCACAGGAACAAACGGTGGGGCTTACTTGCGTTTATATACAAACACTTGCAAGGCAGCCTCTTCCTGCCAGCTGAATCCTGGGTATTCACTCGTGTGTGGAGCTGTGGAGTTTAGGAAACCGGGCTGATGGAGGACCTATTAGTGTAGTTGAGGGTAAAATGAGGTCTTTAGTGTCCTTCGGCGCCGTAGGCCCCTGTGTTGATTTAGTTACATTCGATGCATATTGGGTGTAAATCAGATGGGATGTTTTTATTGAGTGGCCGTGTTGTTATGCGTCTGTTTATTTTACGCTGGGTGTCTGGGCAGGAGAACAGATACAGGTGATAAGTCACAGACGTCAACCAGCCTGGCACGCTATCACAGTCTCACATGCCAGGTCAAACTGCCAAACGGCACCACGGCACTACTAGGGCATGCACACATCAAGAATTCAACACATCAACTTCCAACATCATTATCTCAGCACCTCCATTTTAGGGTAAGCTCAGTCTACATTAGATCTACTGTAGCCTGCATCAGAGAAGCTAAACTCCATCGTAATTTGATTCATACACAGAACAGCAGCTTACTCTACATAGTGTGCGCAATGGAGAGGACCAAAGGTAGACTACAAGGGACACTATCGTCACAACAGTGGCGGCTGGTGGATGGGAAAATTGGAGGATGAGCTTATGGTCATGGTTGAAATGGGATAGAAAAGCCATCAAATACTTGGAAACCATGTGTTCATTATCATGACAGCCCATCCAATCAGAAAGTTCTGGGTCAATAAAGGCAACGGGGACATTAGGAAATGTGCTCCGGGGGGGGCAGGTAATCCAAAAGAAGGTGACCTTGCTTAAGGAACATTAATGAATTACACATTTGCGTATTTAATTATGTGTAAGTAAACGCGCGCCATCAGCAGCAGGGTGCCACTGTCTGCAGAACACCGCCTGGTCTGAAAAACATTGAGTTCATCAGTGGTATTTTTTCTGTTTCTGTAAATGAAAAGTACAACACTTTTTGCTAAATAAATACGAAATAGCAAGATTATTTTCTTCTAAAAATGTTAATCTACTAAAAGGTAGAGAAACACCATGCTGTTGTTGTGCATCCCTACGTCTAAATAAATACGAATTAAATGTTCCTTAAGTTCATCAACTCTCCTCTGTTTGGAAACAAAACTAGACAATTAGGCTGTTGTATCCTTTCTGCAACCTCTGTGCATGTTTAGACATTGTAACTCTGCTTCCTAACATGTAGCTAGAATAAGATAAAGGAGGATAAAGGATTAGACACATATGTCATAGGGCAAACAAGTCGGGAAATAGGCATGACAGGGAGCTCTTCCAATTGTCCCCAATGTGCATGGTCCTATTATCTACTGTTCTCCACAAATAGTGCACTTATTATTTCCCCAACTAATCAAAGCCAGCTTGGTTGAAGCCTATGATTAGTTAATATGTTGAATCACATGTAGGTCGATTGCTTGGCTGGAACAAACGCCTGGACCCATACAGGCTTTTCGAGGATAAGAATAGCCACTCATGGTCTAATCTCTCTTCTTGTCATGCAGCTGGACCTGGAGAGCTCTCGGTGCATCCTGGTGCTCTCCTGGTGTAACGGATGTGAAACGGCTAGCTTGGACCTGGAGAGCTCTCGGTGCATCCTGGTGCTCTCCTGGTGTAACGGATGTGAAACGGCTAGCTTGGACCTGGAGAGCTCTCGGTGCATCCTGGTGCTCTCCTGGTGTAACGGATGTGAAACGGCTAGCTTGGACCTGGAGAGCTCTCGGTGCATCCTGGTGCTCTCCTGGCACTAAACTGTTTTTAGCCCCATAGACGCTGCTCCTGTGTTCCACCCCTACACTAATCCTGATCCCTCAGTCAGGTGGGCGGGCAATGAGTTGCCCCTAGCCTGGCAGGAACTTCCCCTGGTGTCCACCTGACCTCCTGGAAGGATGCTAACTGATACTAGGTTGACCTTCTTCTAATCTAACGCTTCCTGAAAAGCAACCCCTTCTAGCCCCTGACTGCTAACAGCTCACTTCTCAGAACTAACTAAGCCTGTTATGACTAGTAATTGTCCTTGACTTGAGCAACAGCCCCACAAATTATATATGTCAAGTCCAAGCCTGCTTTACCTGGGCCCGGTTTCCCGATAGCGATGGAATTTAAGTTTCCAAGTGTTTTAATTATGCATTGTTCCTACAACGGCCCGAAGATGTAACGTGCGTTTCCCAAAACACCACATAGAGAGAACATTCGCTGAGTGCGTCGTTAGACCATGTGACCATGTGTAGATACTGGTAGGATCGAAAGAAGACCATCGCTGCTCTCGAAATCAGCTTCACCCATTTAAATGTTATGTTAACATTACAACTACTCCACAATACTGACGACGGATCAGCCCCTAGAGAGATATTATCACCAATGGCTGCAAATATTGACGGGGTTTATTATGCTTAAGAAATAATATTGCACTAAATCACAGATTGGGCACATCATTGCGCTGTTGTTACTCACCATGAAATATAGACAACAATTACAGACAAGGCAAAACATAACTCAATTGACTGAACATGGACTTGATTTCATTGTGATTGAAACAATTTAGCCACATATGCAGTCACATTGGCTTCCATTTGAGGCAGATTTTTATTATTCACTTGTTTATAACAATTGCAAAGACTTTGGCAACTTTGTATTTGTAGTTAATTAACTTCGTTCTGCAGTTATCGGCAGTCACCGCCAGACAGATAAACTTCTTCATTCTATGTTTAGCAGAGATCTTCCGTGAAGAAAGTGACATGGAAGGGCAAAAAAAAGCATCTAACGACGCACTTAGCTGTTCTACTAGTGATCGTAGGAGGTGGGTAAATAACGAGCGTTTTCAAGTGCAAGTTTAGTAACGATGGTTTTAACAATGCTCTTAGCTCGCAGATTTAACGGTGCTACTACGAAGGTTCTAACCTTTGCTTTAAGATGCTTTTGGGAAACCTGGGCCCGAGGCAATAGCAACAGAGCAAACTGCCTCAGACCATTTAACTGTTCCTGAACAACAGCGTTTGTTACAGCTCTCTAGAAATAGGGTTGGTAATCACTAGACCATGTCACACTGGGCACAAGTTGTTTGAATCAACGTTGTTTCCATGTCATTTCAACAAAGCATATAAATGTGATGACATTGAGTCAACATGGAAAACTGATGGGATTTGCAAAAAGTAAATGAATGAGAAATACTTTTTTTTTTCTTTTTTTCATCCAGCCTTTACCTAAATGCAATGACATGATTAAAATATTTGTTGGTTTTACTTTGAATTCACGTTAGATAACTCAATCAAATGTTTATCAAAACTAGACATTGAACTGTCATCTGTGCCCAGTGGGGAGTGCCTTTCTGATATCCCTTCCTGAACCCAGATAGAACCCTTCCTGAACCCTATAGTCTTGAGCCAGGTGGACAAGTGCACAGAGCCATGTGACTGGCAGGTTACTGTCTGATAACAGCAGATGTGTAACAACACAGACATGCCCAAGACCGGGGTATTAAATTCCCCAGATGGATAGCTACCCCAGAGGAAATGATCAGGGTAGAATTTTCTAAATAAAATATAATTTCTTCCAATCCAGCTGATCAGCTAAACAGCCTGTCTAATACCTGGTAGTGTTCAGACAGTGAATTCCAACAAAGAGTACTAGCCTATGTAAATTGACATCCCAGCTACTTCTGCACAACGTACTATAGGGCCCAATTCAGTCAAGCAAAGCATAGGTAAAGGTTCCACAAGAAAAGGTCAACCAGTGAAGAACAAACACCATTGTAAATACAACCCATATTTATGTTGATTTATTTAAAATGTACTTTTGTACTTGTATTTGCACATCATTACAACACTGTATAGAGAGAGACATAATATAACATTTCAAATGTCTCTATTATTTTGGAACTTCTGTGAGTGTAATGTTTACTGTTAATCTTTGTTTATTTCACTTTCGTTGATCTATTTCCCTTGCTTTGGCAATGTTAACATATGTTTCCCATGCCAATAAAGCCCTTGAATTGAATTAAAGGCAAACCTCATAGCAAGTTCACTCACAATGTTTACTTTACACTGAGTTGTCAATTGGGTTAAAAGCTACACTCAACAGTCCCTGCAAGCTATTCCTCTCACAGACATTGTCATTCGATATTGATGCAAAAACAACGTATGAAGTGCTTAAAATATAGGGCAAACCCTCAGAGTGAATCTGCACTGTGGTTGTTCTTTATCTATGCCTAAAAGCATTCCAGCTTTTATTTTACTTTTCCTGTTGAAAAACAATATCTCATGTATAAATATGGTAATGTACACAGACTTAAGAGTAAAAAAAATACATGTTTTGAGAAAAATAGTGTTTGTTTTTTTATACCCAACTGCAAACTTCAAGGTGTCCATTCAATGAGTTGGTCTGATGGGTGCACTGTGATGTCATAGGCCTCCCCAGTGCTTGAGGAACAATAGAGGAGTATTAGAATAGCCCCCCCACACACACACACACACTTGTACCATGTTATGAGGATACCTGTACCACCTATTAAGATGAGCCTTTGTTCAGTAAATCAGCTGATAAATTAGTTGAAAAGGAGAGTGAGACTTTAAAGGAATTGGGTGCCTTAGTTTTGACACCAGCCTGATCAGGTCTGGGTGCTGATCAGGTCTGGGTGCTGATCAGGTCTGGGTGCTGATCAGGTCTGGGTGCTGATCAGGTCTGGGTGCTGATCAGGTCTGGGTACTGATCAGGTCTGGGTACTGATCAGGTCTGGGTACTGACTGTACAGCCTGTCTGTAAGTTCACTGCATGCTGAGCAGAGGCAAGGTATTCAAACGCATAATCTAACCAAGTTCCCACACGTGCACACACACACACACACACACACACACACGGATTGAGATGAACCACTGGGGGTTTAAGCCACAGACAGCCTAGCCTGCATGGTAAAGCTGGTCGTTATGGATAAATTGACAGAATTATCACGATAAATAGAACCATAACATTCATGTACACTTGTTACCTTACTTTTATATATTACCATATCATTAGCACTACTACTACGGGGCGGCAGGTAGCCTAGTGGTTAGAGCATTGGACTAGTAACCAGAAGGTTGTAAAATCGAATCCCCGAGCTGACAAGGTAAAAATCTGTCATTCTGCCCATGAACAAGGCAGTTAACCCACTGTTCCTAGACTGTCATTGAAAATAAGAATTTGTTCTTAACTGACTTGCCTAGTTAAATAAAGGTAAAATACTACTACTTTGAATGTTGTTACTATCAATTGTACCTGTTACGTACATTTAGAGATGAATTAGACCAAGGTGCAGCGTGGTAGGCAAACATCTTACTTTATTTAAAATGAACACCGAAAAAACAAAATACAAAACGACCGTGAAGTTCTGCAGGCTACACAGCACCTACACAAAACCAAGATCACACAAACAACAGGTGGAAAAAAAGGCTGCCTAAGTATGATCCCCAATCAGAGACAACGATAGACAGCTGCCTCTGATTGGGAACCCTACCCGGCCAACAAAGAAATAGAAAAATTAGAATGCCCACCCAAATCACAACACGACCTAACCGAATAGAGAAATAAAAAGTCTCTCTGAGGTCAGGGCGTGACAGTACCATTAGCCCATATTAGCAGACTTATTTCCTTTAAACTTCACATTTCTCTAGTAGACTATTTATTGGGATTATCGGTATCAGTAAAATGTCCTCGATAAATTGTCGGCATCAATCATTTTCGTCCCAGCTCTACTGCATGATCAGCCTGGGCAGGACAGGACAATACAAAGCTGACCAATCACAACTATACTGTCAAATGATTGTGTTTATCCTCTGATACTGCATGTTGGCCACAGCTAGTGTCAAGGTTTGATAGTAAATAAAATAAGCTTTGTATTGGGGAGATATACCACCAGCCCCACCCATTACCAATGTGTAGCTGCCACCAGCATGCCAGCCTTTTGGAGCCAGAAAGTAGTGGTGGGGGGAAAACATTTACAGTTACATACTGGGATATTATTTTTGACGATGTATCATATCCTTTTGACAATATCATATTTTCGCTAGTTGTCTGTACCTGCACCAAAACTCTAGTATTGTTCCTTCATAGCTCGTTGGCTGTACCTGCACCAAAACTCTAGTATTGTTCCTTCATAGCTCGTTGGCTGTACCTGCACCAAAACTCTAGTATTGTTCCTTCATAGCTCGTTGGCTGTACCTGCACCAAAACTCTAGTATTGTTCCTTCATAGCTCGTTGGCTGTACCTGCACCAAAACTCTAGTATTGTTCCTTCATAGCTAGTTGGCTGTACCTGCACCAAAACTCTAGTATTGTTCCTTCATAGCTCGTTGGCTGTACCTGCACCAAAACTCTAGTATTGTTCCTTCATAGCTCGTTGGCTGTACCTGCACCAAAACTCTAGTATTGTTCCTTCATAGCTCGTTGGCTGTACCTGCACCAAAACTCTAGTATTGTTCCTTCATAGCTCGTTGGCTGTACCTGCACCAAAACTCTAGTATTGTTCCTTCATAGCTCGTTGGCTGTACCTGCACCAAAACTCCAGTATTGTTCCTTCATAGCTAGTTGGCTGTACCTGCACCAAAACTCTAGTATTGTTCCTTCATAGCTCGTTGGCTGTACCTGCACCAAAACTCTAGTATTGTTCCTTCATAGCTCGTTGGCTGTACCTGCACCAAAACTCCAGTATTGTTCCTTCATAGCTCGTTGGCTGTCCCTGCACCAAAACTCCAGTATTGTTCCTTCATAGCTCGTTGGCTGTACGTGCACCAAAACTCCAGTATTGTTCCTTCATAGCTTGTTCTCCATCTTCTTTTTAAATAGGGAAACAATTTTGTTTTCAGCACTTTTATTTCCATGTATCGAATCGCAATACATATATAATCGTGAGAATTGCAATACATATCGTATCGCCACCTAAGTATTGTGATATTGTATCGTGAGGTCCCTAGCAATTCCCAACCCTACCAGAATGCTCAGCAGACATTGGCTATGATGATCTGGTTAGTGATCAAAAGGTGAACTGCTGAAGGTATAGTATCGTATGGGGACATAGAACATATTGGTTGGCCACTAATAGTATAGCTTGCCTATATTGCCTTGTGCTGGTTTGAAATCTGCTCTGTCAACTCTGAGAAAATATGTGCACGGACATGTAGCTGTATCTTTTAACCACATTTGTCATTTTCTCTTGTCTTTACAGCACAGAAGTCGACTATGTTACAGAGGTCGCATACCCAGCTGTGAGAATCAGAGCGGGTAAATAACAAATCATGTCTCATGATTATGAGCCTGACGCAATCAAGCCTGTCGTAGACATGTTTATGCAGTATCGGTTTAAAAACTACTGCCCAAACACACAGCTTGAAGCATCAATGTCCATGTAGGTAGGCAGTGTATTTTTTAAGCAAGTATATTTTAGCCAAATAGTATTTGACTGTTTTATTTGTGTTTCTGTGTGTCAGGTGGTATTGATGGAATGAGCTTGGTGGCTGAGGGTTATGTGCCCACTGAGGAAAGCACACTCAAAAGATTACTGAAGGTAGAGGTCTCTCTCTCTGTCTCTCTTCTCGCTCTCTTTCTATCCCCACTCTCTCTGATCCTGTGCATCGCAGTATCACATCGCCCCCTAGGGGACACTGTTCAGATTCTCTACAGTTTGTTTTACTAGTCTTACTATTACTACCGTGAAAACTATGTGTGTGGCGTTTCTTGTCAATCAATTATATTAATTGATCCAATCTCCCCTCTACCTCTCCTCTCTGCAGCGGGACAGCTGGCACCACCTCAACCAGCATGGTCATGACAAAGGCAAGAGAAAGCTGCTCCAGTCCCCCATATTCGGGCCCTACTCTCCTCTGAGCGTGGCCTACAATGGCAAGACCTGCATCCTGTTCAAAGCCAAGCGCCTGGCCGTCCGCTACAAGAACCACACCTTCATAGACCTGACGGAGAAGACCTTCGGACCCAACGCCCCTGTGGACACCAAGGGATCCATCTGCACCAAGGAGAAGGCTACGTAAGTACTGTAAATCATGTCCGACCATGAGTTGTATCGACTGCTATGTAGTTATCAAAAGTTTAACTTATACATTCAATTAATGGAGGAAAATATTGTTACAATGAGATGAGTCCTGTATATCTCACTCAGGATCTACCTACTAAAGGCCCGGTCCTTTTCAATCAACATTTGAGTTTGTTTTTGTATACAGGCTATCACTGAAATTTGGCGATGTGGAGGACCTCAGGGGACTTGTTATCAGGTTGCAGATGTCCAACACGTTCTATGAGTCGGCAGGGCAGAACTGGTTCACCTTAGACAGCGTCCACATCCACTACAACTGGACCCATGAGGCTACATTCAACGCCAGCGAGGTGTACGCCCCCGCCACCTCCTCCTATCACTGCCAGCATGTCAGCAGTCAGCACAAATATGACACCCTCCTGGTGCCCAGCTCACACACCGACACCTCAGCTAACTGGCACATCACGTTTACTGACTTCCAGGTATGGAGCTTTGACTGTTTTTAAGGACTGATTGATTTATCTATTAAAAAAACTTGTTTACTTCACCTTGTAATATTTCCTATTTCCTCTCTTCCTCTCTGCAGATCCAGGCGTTCAACGTCATGTCTGATAAGTTTGCGTCGGCCAGCGACTGTGCCACCTTCCTGACCCCAGCCATACTGATGGGCCTGGTGACCTCTCTGATCCTGCTGTTGGTGCTGGCCTACGCTCTGCACATGGTGGTGCACCTCAAACACATCGACCGCTATGAGGAACATAAAGCTATGGTGTATTTCCCACGCAGGCTGAGCAAAGCTCTAGAGCGTAGGGCCTCACAGCAGTACGAGCTACCTGACAAGAACTGCCTGTGAGAGTGGGAGGAAGAGAGAGGGAGAAGATGGAGAGTCGTGGATGCTGGTGAATGAAAGTGGGAAAAAGTTGCACCCACACTGTTTTCCATGCTTCCAAATGTTTGTTTACTAGTGACAACTATTTTCACCTGTTGGCTTTTGCCTGTTCTCTATTATAAGACCAACATGTTAACATGTTAACAATACTAAGCTTTCACATTTTTTGAAGCATTAAAACTGTGTTTGTCTACCATCCTTCCTTTTTTCATTGACCTGAACCTTCACATTCATTTCCTGCCTAAGGTTATTGGATGTTAAAACCTCTTGATCGTGGGGTTGAAGGTCAGGAAGAGACCAGGGGCCCTGGAGGGACACAGTGTCACCAAGCTTTCACCTCAGCCAGGCACTGAAGCACCCGATTCAACAGTAAACGACTGCAGCTAACCCTGCCATCGTCCAACCCTGCTTAGGGGCCCTCAACCCTTAGCATAACTGGGCTTTGGTGTGTGGAGTCCCCACTCCCCATCCTAGCATTGACACATTGCCAAATTCATACCAATACAAGGAATCTTTTGTCGAATCTCATGGCATTTTCACTGAATTAGCTGCACTCTGTCATAAATTGAATAAGGTCGTCTAGCACAGTGTTTCTAAAATGGAGTGTGAGGACCCACTGGTAGATCACAGACACATCTTACTGGGTTAAGATAGTACTTGAGCTGGAATCTTGTTTGTGATAATCTGGAGGGTATCTCAAGAATTCTAGAGGGTTTTGGTGGTTCATGTCACAAAACTATTTGGGAACCACTGGTCTGGCACCTGGCTGGAGTGAACTAGATTGGTCACTGTGGCTCTCCTGAACCTCTGGGGTTTCCCACCCTGCCCCTGGCGTAGACTTTTGGGACTTGAATGGACCAGCCGCCAGTCTGAGGGGTTCGACTAACTAGCACAACATGGGTTAGCCTGGCAGGCGCTAATGGCTAACTCTCAACACTAAAGACTAAACATGGAAATAAGCTGCACAAGACTGCCCTTCTGAGGGCAACGAACGACGCGGGTCTATAGGAAGATGTCACTCACTGAGAGTCTATGGAGTACGGACAAGGGAGGTGAAGGAGCTGCCAGCCTCGCTGCTGGGTTTTTGACTGCCAAAGTGAAGCTAAAGGATTTTCCATAACGCATGACAATGTGAACATGAGAAGTACAGTTACAATGTAAATAACAAATGAAAAACACTCAAATGTACAGATGTATCTCTCAGCTGAAGTTTTTTTTAATATACAGTGTAATCAAGAAATACTACTAGGTACAGGAAGGCTATTCTACTACTGCTCATAATCACAAGGATATACAGTGCTGTAGATATGTTAAGGTCGTATGATCATAGCTGTTTACTATCTTCAGATGGCGCACAATTACATAGTTATCAGTGAAACATTGTGCTATGAGGATCGGTGACAGTATCAATGCATATTTGTTTTTTTCTACAGTATTACCATATAACACTGTCTGTCTTATAATTGTCTTGAACTGGGCCAGACATGACACCCTAGAAGTACAGTCCAGTTTAAAGGTAGATTCAGCAGTATGACATCATTGTCCACAGTGGGGCGACTTCCTGCTTCACAGACACAATAACAGATTCAAATCTGCCAATATTTCCCTGTCTGGGGAAGAGCCAATAGAGGCAGTCTTGGCAGATTATAATTTTGTTGTTGTTGATTTCTGTAAGCGGGATGTCACCCTGCTGTGTGTGATGATGTCATATTGCTGAGTCTACCTTTGATCCAACTGTGACTTTCCAGTACAAATGTAAACATAGGGACGATACTTATGGAATGCCGTCCGTCCGCAAGTACATATAGAGGCCATTATACTCCAGAGACAACACTAGCAACCAGTAACAACATCAGTAACTCACTATTACAGAATAACACTCAGCATGACAGAAAGTAGATCTTACATTCGATATGGCAGTTCTGTCAGTCTGTAGCAGTGTACTTTGGTCATAAATGTATCCTACAAACTATGAAACCAGTGGAGGAGGTTTCTCCATGGAACAATTTATGTAGTTTGATCAATAAACAATAATCAAATTAAATTGCTAAGAGTCGCCTTGTTATGTCTGGTGGGTTATTTTGCCTTTACCACGGTAACGGAATTGCACTGAGGCTCAAATTTTTCACTTTAAAATGTATGCCATACAGAAACCATTGATTTCAAGGTTTAACAAACCATACAACTATGCACAATGACTATTTATTTTACATTTTACACAAAGAACTGTGCAGAAGCTAAGTTTGGTAACAGAATTTCAGTAAAATCTCCCTCATAATTATGGATATGAATGTCACTTTCTTCATGGTGATGTGGAGGTAGACAAAGGTAGAAATATCCTCCTTTGCATATTTGGGTATTATTCTACACACTGGCTATTACTTTGGTGAACCCCAAACAAGAGCAAATTTGGTTCGGACCCAACCAAATCTGAACCAATCATAGACGTCTATGTTTCACACGTTTGGACATCAAAGTACAGCACAGTTGAGATGAGTTCAGAACAGTATAGTAAAGTATATTTCAGAACAGTACAGTAAAGTATAGTAAAGTATAGTTCAGAACAGTACAGTAAAGTATAGTTCAGAACAGTACAGTATAGTATAGTAAAGTATAGTTCAGAACAGTACAGTAAAGTATAGTAAAGTATAGTTCAGAACAGTACAGTAAAGTATAGTTCAGAACAGTACAGTAAAGTATAGTTCAGAACAGTACAGTATAGTTCAGAACAGTACAGTAAAGTATAGTAAAGTATAGTTCAGAACAGTACAGTATAGTATAGTAAAGTATAGTTCAGAACAGTACAGTATAGTTCAGAACAGTACAGTAAAGTATAGTAAAGTATAGTTCAGAACAGTACAGTAAAGTATAGTAAAGTATAGTTCAGAACAGTACAGTAAAGTATAGTAAAGTATAGTTCAGAATAGTACAGTAAAGTATAGTTCAGAACAGTACAGTAAAGTATAGTAAAGTATAGTTCAGAACAGTACAGTAAAGTATAGTTCAGAACAGTACAGTAAAGTATAGTAAAGTATAGTTCAGAACAGTACAGTAAAGTATAGTTCAGTACAGTACAGTACATTACAGGGTACTCAACTCCAGTGTATTGTCCTCTACTGTACTGTCCTGCACTATACTAAACTTTTTCCTCTACTGTACTGTACTGTACTGTACTAAACTGTGCACTTCAAACCTGTGAAACATAGACGTCTATGATTGGTTCAGATTTGGTCAGGTCCTGAATGTCTATGTTTGGTCCAGATCAAGGCTGGTCTGGACATCTGTGGACATCTGTAGACATCTGTAGATATCTGAAGACATCTGTAGACATCTGTAGACATCTGTAGACGTCTGTAGACGTCTGTAGACATCTGTAGACATCTGTAGACATCTGTAGACATCTGTAGACGTCTGTAGACATCTGTAGACATCTGTAGACATCTGTAGACGTCTGTAGACATCTGTAGACGTCTGAAGACATCTAAAGACGTCTGTAGACATCTGAAGATGTTGAAATGAAAGCTGTTCTGGTGTCAGTGGGTGCTCAGTGGGTAAGGATGCTGGTTACAGTAAATGGAAAGAGAGGGGGCTCATGGGTAGATGTCAGTAAGAGGTGGGGGAGGTGACATTAACAGGAGAGATAGAAAGGCAAAGAGAGAGAGATAGATAGATAGAGATAGAGGGAGAGAGAGATAGAAAGGCAAAGAGAGAGAGATAGATAGAGATAGAGGGAGAGAGAGCGAGAGAGATAGAGAGAGATGGAGGGAGAGAGAGAGAGAGAGAGGGAGAGAGAGATAGAGAGAGATGGAGGGAGAGAGATAGAGAGAGAGATGGAGGGAGGGAGAGAGAGAAAGAGGGAAAGAGAGGGGTTGTCAAAACTGTTTTCACACTTGCTTTGACCACCAGTGGACCGAAAGAAAAAGAAAACAGTTAGCAGAACATAACAGTGTGCCAGTTAGTAGAACATAACAGTGTGCCAGTTAGCAGAACATAACAGTGTGCCAGTTAGCAGAACATAACAGTGTGCCAGTTAGTAGAACATAACAGTGTGCCAGTTAGCAGAACATAACAGTGTGCCAGTTAGCAGAACATAACAGTGTGCCAGTTAGCAGAACATAACAGTGTGCCAGTTAGTAGAACATAACAGTGTGCCAGTTAGCAGAACATAACAGTGTGCCAGTTAGCAGAACATAACAGTGTGCCAGTTAGCAGAACATAACAGTGTGCCAGTTGGCAGAACATAACAGTGTGCCAGTTAGCAGAACATAACAGTATGCCAGTTAGCAGAACATAACAGTATGCCAGTTAGCAGAACATAACAGTATGCCAGTTAGCAGAACATAACAGTGTGCCAGTTAGCAGAACATAACAGTATGCCAGTTAGCAGAACATAACAGTATGCCAGTTAGCAGAATATAAGTGTGCCAGTTAGCAGAACATAACAGTGTGCCAGTTAGCAGAACATAACAGTGTGCCAGTTAGCAGAACATAACAGTGTGCCAGTTAGCAGAACATAACAGTGTGCCAGTTAGCAGAACATAACAGTGTGCCAGTTAGCAGAACATAACAGTGTGCCAGTTAGCAGAACATAACAGTGTGCCAGTTAGCAGAACATAACAGTGTGCCAGTTAGCAGAACATAACAGTGTGCCAGTTAGCAGAACATAAGAGTGTGCCAGTTAGCAGAACATAACAGTGTGCCAGTTAGCAGAACATAACAGTATGCCAGTGGACTGTAGCAGCTAGCAGGTGACAGCTAGCAGGTGACAACCACAACTGTGGTTTGTGACTACTACGATTTCCAATTTTAGCCAAATGAATTGCAGTAATTCTGTAATTCTGTTACTGGTTTGTGGGAAATTATTCTACCAATTTGGAAATTATTTGACCAATTTCGTTAAATAAAAATTCATAAACAAAATAGATATCAGTAAAAACACAATATAACTAATTGTTACTTCTCTGAACTTTCATTATCCTCCCTCCTCATGAGAAATTTGAAAATATCTTAAAGATTTGCAGGATTTTGGTAACAGAATTTGAAGGCTAAGGGCAATGTCTCAAACTTACAGAAGGCAAATACTAAATATAAGTCTGTATTATTTGGCAGGGGTCTTTACTTCAACATGGTTGTGTTTTGATATATTTCTAATACTTTTTAAGACTTTTTCTGGTAGATGTTTTCAAAGACCCCTTTTCCATCTGACCAGAAATGAAAGCACTTTCTAATTTCTAATATTTAAGATAGAACATATTGAAAATGTATCTATGCCTTCATTTCTTAAAAATATAGACTCTTATCTTTCATTTGATACCTAATTTGACATGTTCCTATGAACTTCCCATGTTGGTGCTCATGGATCATTTTACATGCCCCTTTTTGCTTCATTGTCTCTTTACATGCAATACATCTACAAGGGGATTCAAGTTGTATTTTCTAATAATTCAGTCATCCAAATGTTGTAATTCACTCATCACATCAAGGGGCTTACTCCTGTCTATTAGAATGTGTTTCAGAAATCAAAATGTTTTGCATTTAATTTAATGATCTGGCCTGCCTTGAAGTGTATAACTCTCCTCAGTCCAAAGCCTTCAACCCCTCAACCCCATACCTCAATGCATTGTCAGATCTGTCACTCTGTCCCCTCCAGCGCCATCTGCTCTCTCCTCTCACCTGACGGGTCATCGCCTCTCGCAGGGACAGTTTACTTGTGGGCAGCTGACCAATGACAGGCCTGCCTATTCAAATGTTCAGAGGAGAAGTATGATAAAACCATTACGTGATGGCTTCCTTGAACACCCATAGTTTGACATAATTGCTTGTGGTGAGATACCTGGTAGCCTAAAATATAAGTAGCCTTCTGATGTACTTATCCCTCTCTCTCACCATGTATGTGTCTGTGTCTGTGTGTGTGTTATCGGATAATAAGAAAAGCTATCTGGTATTATCATTAAAAGATGCAGATTTTATGGATAACATCAGCTAAATAAATGTTAAGAGACGATGCACAGGGAAGATCTAAATTACATACTCCTCACGTCCTCTCTCCTCGTCTCCTTCTCAAAACCCATTGGAGGAGAAGGTCAGAGGGGCGGGCTTCTTGCTTGGAGACGAGGAGAGAGGACTCGAGGAGTATGTAATTTAGATCTTCCCTGTGCATCGTCTCTTAACATTTATTTAGCTGATGTTATCCATAAAATCTGCATCTTTTAATGATAATACCAGATAGCTTTTCTTATTATCCGATAACACACACACAGACACAGACACATACATGGTGAGAGAGAGGGATAAGTACATCAGAAGGCTACTTATATTTTACTTATATTTTAGGCTGAGATTTTCCCTCTGACTCATAGGACTCTGACTAAGAACAGACACACTTTATTGACCAAAACAATGGTCAGTAAACCACATAGACCAGACCCCGCTGCTATCGCACTGGTGCCTATAGGAGAGCCACCCCCTTACGCATTCTTAATTTATCCACCATGTTTAACCGTACAGTAGATGGCGACAAACAGGGACACAAAAAAGAAAACGTCTAATAACGAGAAACAGCAACATCTCGCGATACTACCGGGTTTGTTTGAAACATGGCTTCCTCAATGAAGAAGGCTGCCCACGATATTGAAACGCGAAAACGGACTGATGATGTTGTCTTGTCGGGCGGTATCGACTTCAACGCCCTGTTGTTGTCGCAGCCCGTGCTCGATGGACTGGCGGCTTCTGGATTCAAGAAACCGTCTCCAATCCAGCTCAAAGCCATTCCGTTGGGGCGATGCGGACTCGGTATGATCTGGTCGTCAGCGTCTACAGTAGTTAACGTTACGTCTTAGCTAGCTAGCAATTTTATGTCTTAACCACCTAACTTCCCGTATTCTAGTCAGTTTCTAGTCTGTTTTCTAGTCTGTTTAGACTCTCATTTGAATTTATGCCGCGTTGATAACCAAATGGGATGGTGGAAGTTACCAGTTGGGAAGTCGTAAATACTAGTTTGATGCATTCACGTGCTTTGAACTCGTTGAGAAACGCCGATTTGCCAACACGCTTCGTCAACCATAATTTAAAAGTACAGTTATCATGCTTGTAAACAAATTATAGTGTTCTCCCAAAAAAATATGAATAGATCTTTTTGTAAATAATGTTTTGTTACATTTAATAACCAAAGATAGTGGATAAATGAAGATAAAAGGCCTGAGTGAACTATCATTGTCTCCCATAGACACCAATGCAATAGCAGCTGGGTCTGGTCTACTTAGTTCATTGACCTAAATTGCAGAAGTGGGACCGAGTCATTGTTTTACAAGTCACAAGTAAGTCTCAAGTCTTAGTACTCAAGTCTCAAGTCAAGACCTTCAAGTCTCAAGTCCTAAACTTTGAGTTTCTAGTCCTAAACAAGTCATAACGTGCTCCACCAAATGTAATACCATTTCATATTTTTAACAAGAATAATAGTTAGTATATTACATTTACGCAAATCATGAATGCTTTTAAAAATATCTATGTATTTATTACTTTACTTTCCAAATAAACGTTATATTCCCATGGAAATACATGGGTGGCCATGAGAAAGACCCCCCCCCCCCCCCCTCCCATAGTGATCGACTGTCGAGGAACACTATGGGGTGCAATTGGACCATGTTAACTTGTACACAATCGCCCAACCTTAACACACACACATTGTGTTTACAGTAGGCTAATGTATGTCAATGGTTTTAGGAACAGAAGTAACATCAGGCAGGATTTAGGCTACCAACTGCCTAGCCAGTTGTAGCTCAATCTTGGGTGCAATGATCACGTTCCCGCACTGACTGACTGACTGGGTGGAGGCTTGTGATTTAACGTTCTATTAGCCTACATGATACACTAGTAAAGTAATAAATATATAGCTGTTGGCTATATTAGCCACGACTTACCGTTCTTTATGCAGCTTCAAATGCCGAACAAAGTTGGAAATTGTTTGTGCCTCCGTCTGTAATTTTCTTCCCGCATGTTTTGCAAGTTGCCATCTGTTTTTTGTTGATACAGCGTCGTCTTTATATCAGAAAATAATAATTTTGGGTATCATCTTTCCAAGGGCTCCATCTGAATTCACCAGCCGACGTTCCTCTGCACTGCCACGCGCAACTTGATTGGCTGCTGGTCCGATTCAAATTGTAATCCGTTAAATTAAGAGTTGATGTGCTGCTCACTTTTTTTTTTTAATAGCATCATTTTTAATATTTCGGCTTGGGGAGGGTATCAAGTCAGGTCGAGTCATAAGGCTCAAGTCCATGTCAAGTCACGAGTCATTGGTTTCAAAGTCGAGTTGCAAGTCATCATATTTGTGACTCGATTCCACACCTCTGTTAAATCGAACCAGAAAAAAACATCAAGGGTGGTGTCTCACTTCCTCTTCAAAGTCTGCCCACGATATTGAAACGCGAAAACGGACTGTTGATGTTGTCTTGTCGGGCGGTATCCATTTAGCCTTAAAGGCTATTAGGTGACGTCAGGCTCACGTGCATGGCTCTCAGGTGTTTGTCACCTGATGCATGCGCACATGTGCAAGTGTTTACATAGCTATCTGTAAATATTATGTAAACTATTTAGGACAGGAAGCTGGCAACCTACATGCCTCATGTCTGTGTGCTGTATTTCAGATCTGATAGTGCAGGCCAAGTCTGGCACAGGGAAGACCTGTGTGTTCTCTGCCATCGCCCTGGACTCTCTGGTAATGGAGAACACTACGACACAGGTGACTCAACTCACTCAATTTATCATAACAGAGACATGCATTCATTTCACATGTCAAGGTTGAATGTCATCTATGACATCTGTTTGCTTGACTCTATATTTGGACAGATTACAGGCAAATCTTTGACATAGGATGGACATTGTGTATTGACCAAAATTTCCCTTCCTGTGACAGGTGCTGGTGCTAGCCCCGACCCGTGAGATAGCAGTGCAGATCCACTCTGTGGTGATGGCTATAGGCAGTGCCATGGAGGGCCTGCAGTGTCATGTCTTCATTGGGGGGACGCCCGTCAGCCAGGACAAGATCAGTCTCAAGAAGTGCCACATCGCTGTGGGATCACCAGGTCAGTGACTGTAGGCAAACCTATACAGTTCCTTTGTCATATAGGTAAATAACCATGGCAACAGTATCATGTGTATCAAACAGGGGCATAAGTCTAATTGTATATCGATGTGTTCTTTCCTGGCCAGGACGTATCAAGCAGCTGATTGAGCTGGGTCTTTTGGTTACCGCCAGCATCCGTCTGTTTGTGCTGGACGAGGCTGACAAACTACTGGAGGAAGGCAGCTTCCAGGACCAGATCAAGTGAGACACACACACGGGTCTTCGATCAACTCCACCTGACGGACTCTCTGTCTCTCCTAGAGATCCTATTCAATTACTAGAACGGCTAAACCTTTAAAGAGCCTAAAGGGACTGAAAATGGCAGCCATTGTGGTCAGGGAGACATCCAAACCAGTCTAATTGGAATGAATGACAAAGGCATAGGTGATGCATTTCCTGCTTTTACTCGTGCAGGATAAAAAGTAAGGCATGTAAATATCAGAAATTATGTAATAGAATTGTCAACCTAAAATACTGTCATCAGTCTTTCCCATATTCATTTAGCAGTGGCTTTTTATATATATATATATATATCATTTTCTGGATGCTAAAATGTTTTCAGTGTAAACTTAAATGACTAAAGACAGATATAACGTATGTAGAAAAGTTAATAGAGCGATACATATATTCACTTTAAAACAGCAACATTTTGTGTCTGGCCAAAAGGCGGGCCTTTAAAATGTTTGTTTGGAGACTGGGCTATTGGCCATGCCCCACCCTTACCAAAATGGCTGACGTTTTATACAATCATAAGAAAGAAGGTTCATGTCCATTATAATATTCTTATTTCTAATTCTATCTCTAGTTGGATATTCTCCTCTCTACCGGTCAACAAACAGATGTTAGCCCTGTCTGCCACCTACCCAGAATCCCTTGCCCAGCACCTGGCCCACTACATGAGAGAGCCCACCTTCGTCAGACTTAACCCCTCCGACCCCGGACTCATAGGTCAGTATCACAGCTCAACCAGTAACACCCAGGTACAGCAGGCATCACGTCCCAGACGGACACAGAGATATTCCATGATTTTGGGTCATGATTAGCAAGAAGATTGTGCTGTGTTTTATTTAACTGAGATGTGTATTCTGCCCCCCTCAGGTTTGAAGCAGTACTACAGGCTGGTGCACTCCCATGCCATGCCCCATAAGGTGTTTGAGGAGAAGGTTCTGCTCCTGCTGGAGCTGTTCAGTAAAGTTCCCTTCAATCAAGCTCTGGTGTTCTCCAATCTGCACACCAGGTAGGACCCTCAGCTGTAGGGTTACTGTAAAATCAACGAGCTATCTGAATAACTGTCTACACAGTCATTTGTTTTGCAGTGTAGTCTCCCTATTAGTAGTTTGTTTCATTTTTATTTTTGTTCAATCATGTCTTATGGTTTTTATCCCTACAGGGCTCAGCATTTAGCAGACATCCTGTCCTCGAAGGGCCTTCCTGCTGTCTGTATCTCAGGTGAGAGTGGGCCAGGGCCAGTAAGGAGCACTATACTAGAGTACATTACTCTTACTATATTCTACTGTTACTACTACTAGTCTAACGCCATAATAAAACTGAATCAGATGTGATGTGGTGTATTATGCTGTGGTGTAACGTGTGTGTGTGTGTCTGTGTGTGTGTAGGTAGTCTGAGTCAGGACCAGCGAATGGAGGCCATGTCTAAACTGAAGCAGTACCAGTGTAGAGTACTCATCTCTACTGACCTGGTGAGTGTTTCAGCAACATGACCTCACACCTACCTCATCTCCACAATAACCTCACAAAGGGCTCTCCTATCCTTACAAATGTCCTTAAGAACAGAACATTTCTGTACCACTTGCTAAAAGCAGCCTCCCCCTCTCCATCTTCTTCTCTCCCAGACCTCCAGAGGTATAGATGCTGAGAAGGTGAATCTGGTGATCAACCTGGATGTTCCTCAGGACTGGGAGACCTACATGCACCGTATAGGACGAGCCGGACGCTTTGGTGAGTTCTGCCTGTCAACACAGCCATTATACCGCCATCACAGGGCTAGGACGTCAGTCTGGTCCTAATGTCTGTCTTACACTGCTAGTAGAGACTAGCTGTAGACCTCGGTCTATAGATTGGTCCCAAGGTCAACAGGTTGGCTAATCACTCAGCCGTGTGTGTGGAGGTGATAGACAGAACCCTCTAGGCGACTACAAACTGGGTCGTCATGACAAACTCAGGCTGGCAGGAGTGGCATCCTTTTGTTGTCAGAACTTTGCTTTACCTCTCCCTCTTTACACACACACACACACACCTGCTAGCTGTTGTGGATGGGTCCTCATAAGGAGTGTTTTCTCTTTTGTCCCAGGTACACACGGGCTGGCAGTGACCTACTGTTGCCATGGCGAGGAGGAGAACAAGATGATGGCCATCGCTCAGAAGTGCAACCTAATTCTTTGCGCTCTACCAGGTAAGATCTGAATGTCCTTGTGACCTTTGCTTTCAGTCATAGATCAGATTGTGGATTTGTTTTCTCATCTTTTTACAAATGGAGCATTAGTGTGGTGTTGCTGTGTTATTGTGATGGATCTCCTAACCCCATCATCACTCCTCCAGACCCCATAGAGCCAGGGCTGATGCAGGAGCCCTGTGACTGGGATATCACTGTGGAGGCCCTGACACCAGGGACAAATTCCCAGGTGTTCCCCAAGACAGAGCGAAGGAGACGGGCTAAGACCGAATCCCCAGCCCCTAAACCCATCAGGGATCAGGACCCCAGCCCTGTCCACCCAGAGAGCACTGAACCCAGCCGACCATGTAAGAGCCAGCACACAGCCAGTCCTGTGGCTAAGGCTGGTCTGAAGCACAAAAATGCATCCCCTGCCCTGGATGTCCTCCTACCCCCTCCCAAGGCTTCAGTAGTCCCTGGGGCCTCCCTAGCTCTCTCCCGTAAAGAGCAACAGGATGCCCTGCCAAAGATCCCTCCGCTCAGCGCCTTCAAGAGTCAAAGGTCAGGGATCATGACCTTCCAGGAGGCAGAGCTGGACTTCCAGAGCTTCATCAGGGAGGGGCTGGGAAGGACCGTGGAGGTCATCCGACAGTTCAGAGGTCACGGAGACGACGGCGAGGGATTTAACGGTCAGCACGGCTACGAGGAGTCTCATACACTCCAGGATGACGATGTGCCACTCACACACACACACATGACACGGAACGGAGAGCGTCCACCAACACCCACACAGCTGCTTCTAAAGACGAACTCTGACCCGTCACCTTCGGAGTCGACTTCTGATGGGTCCAGCTCTGACTGTGACATGGAGGAAGACCGGCAGGCTGACGAGTCAACGCAGAGCTCCACAGATCAGACCAGAGGAGCTGAACACAAACCAATCGTTCCGATTCAAACTCAATCTGCACAGCAATCCACAGTCATGGATGGGGCAAGGAAACCAAAGTGTACGCCACCTAGAAGCCAACCCAACTCACCGTCTGTACCCCATCCTAGCCACCACAGATCCCCCAGACCAGAGGGGAGAGCTGTGAGTACAAACCCCGGGGAGGGGGAACCTTTGTTGTGGAAGGCAAAGGGCAGAGAGGCTACAGCACAGCAGTGGAGTAGGGAGACGGCTAAGAAAGTCAAAGGGGAGAAGAGAGATATTTTAGAGGAGAGGAAGATGCCTGAGAATCGAGGGAGTGAGAGGAAGAGGGACAGAGTGAGTGAGGTAGAGCAGGAGGAGGATGATGGTGAGGGTTATGAGGGCTACTGGAGGGCCTACTACAGAGCTTGGGAGGATTACTACGCCTCCATGCCCCCCTCTCACCACCAGGGTTACCATGGCTACCACAGTATGGCGTCCAGCTGGATGGCTGCCTACCGTATGAACTCTGTGTACATGGAGGAACTGTTAAAACACTAACACAGGGCTTCACACGTAGACCAGAGAAACTGAGTTAAACTTCTGCCAAAGACATGAGCTATTCTTTCCACTCAATGTCTGCTGTTATCAGTGAAACAAACAAAGTTAAAGATGGTTAAAACATTAAAGATCTCTTTGTAGGAGCAGCAAACGGTGAACAAACATGAATCATTTCTTCAGTTATTTTAAGGAAGTCACTGATTTCCACGTAACAATGTTATTTTGCTGTACACGTTTTGGTCTTTAATTTTGAATGTAAAATAGTGGATTTACGCTAATATTATTGCATGGTAAATGAATGACTTTACTACGTGCATTATTATTATGCCTACTTTGTGTACATGTGTACGTACTTTTATAATAAAGATCCTTTTGTTCAATATGCCTCCTTTCAGACCTTATTTGATGCCCCCTGTCATTCCGTATAATAATATAGTATATATTTTTTACTCCATCTTATTCCAGAAACACAGAGAAGAACATGGGCCAATTCTGATTGGCCCATTGTCCAATCAGCTCTGAAAAAGATCTGATGTGATTGGTCAAAAGACCAAATATTGGGGAAAAAAAAGATCAGGTTTGGGCTACCTGTGTAAATGCAGCCATGATGGTATTCTTGGAAAATGCTATGAGTCGTCAACCTCAGAATAACACCGGCTAGAACAGCAAGGTCACACGGATCAAACCTGAATACTCCAATCAGCCAGCAAAGCCCTGCTCATCAAATCAGGCTTGGAACAGTCTCTCCCTCAATAAGCCACTCAATCACAGAACACACTTTAAATTATGACCAATTCACCCCATTGACATGTGTCATAGGCTAGCTAGGTCAAGGATGCTGCTATCAAAAGTATTCCGTTTGCTCTGTGCTGCCTGGTGAGAGGAGAAAAGGCTTGGAGCATGGCTGTCTGCAGGTTTGGGAGACATTTTATATTTTGTTTTAACTGCAAAGATATGAGTAAACTAAATGTGGTACTGTTGACCATCAATGGAAGGAGAACCGCTTTTCTGTTTCACAACAAGAAGACGAAGGCCAGGATTCAAGTTTGGATCCTCGCCATCTGGGCTTTCAGGTTACTTATAGCTTTCGCTGGCTCTGGCCAGACGTTATCTGTTTTACATGATGTGCCGTGGTCACGTAGACAAACACGTCACGTTTGGCGCATATATTTTGGTTCCAGTGTGGGGCTGCAGCCTGACTTTAATAGTTATTCACTACGCGTGGATATTTAAAGTAGTCAGGTAACAAAGTATCAGACCGCGGGATTCAGCTGAGGCCCTCTGTGTCGAGGCACATCTGGAGTTGGCAGAACTCTGTTGTTTCAGCACCGCAGATAGCACCGGGGGCACACGTTCAAATCCTTACTAGCGGCTGTAGCGTTGCGGATTCTGCAACTCCCACGGTACACGGTGATCACAGTGTCTGAGGAGACCAGCACCCCTGCAGCGGAGAAAGCTCAGGAGAGAGTGAGGGCCGTGTGTCTCCTCACCCCCACCGCTAGGGAGAGGGGACAGAAGAGGACAGAGGGGAAACTGGCCAAGCGCTTTGGGTACATCATCACCTTCACTCTCTTCTGGATGCCCATGGTTGGCAGAGACTCAGTGAATAGGCTATATCATGAAATTATTAGAAAATGAGTCTCTACAGCTTTCATATTCATTTACAACTTTTACAGTGTTTAATTTTGTAGGCTACTCTTTCATTCCCTCTTCTCTCCCGTCCTCTTTCCCTCTGTCCCTCCCTCTCCCCTGTTTTCCTCTCTGCCCCTGCACTCCCTCCCTCTCCCCTTTTCTCCAGCAGACCTGGGTCTTGAAGGAGCTGGAGACCTCAGCCATGATCCTGACCTGTGTCCCTGTAGCGGTGGACCCCCTCATCTACACCATGGTCACCAGACAGTTCCGCTCTGAGTTCAGCAAACAGCTCTCCTCACTTCTCTGCAGGGGCTGAGGAATCAATCCAGACCCAGGAGGACTGAGAACTGGGACCCCTGGACAGAAGTCAAGGCCGGTCTGCGGAGGATTCAATTGTAGTGCCCTGTCAACACAATATCATTTCATACAATTGAGAATTCTATCATCATGTGTAAATAATCTAAAACATCTCACTTTTGAGGTTTTGTGTGTGTGTGTGTAGTTGTAAGTAGCTTTTCTTCCTTCACTAATTGCAATTTCACACATGCTGATGACAGTAAGAACAGACGCTAAACAGTCATACCCCTCATAAAGGCATCGTTACGGCACATACTGTACAATCCCATTAGCTACTGTCTATTCAATTCATACATCTATACATGTGATAAAAAGGCTACCAGCCTGGCTAGCATGTTTTAATATTTCACACATGCTGATGACAGTAAGAACAGACGCTAAACAGTCATACCCCTCATAAAGGCATCGTTACGGCACATACTGTACAATCCCATTAGCTACTGTCTATTCAATTCATACATCTATACATGTGATAAAAAGGCTACCAGCCTGGCTAGACCCAACTACACACACACACACACACACACAATATTAAAACATGCTAGCCAGGCTGGTAGCCTTTTTATCACATGTATAGATGTATGATTTGAATAGACAGTAGCTAATGGGATTGTACAGTATGTGCCGTAACGATGCCTTTATGAGGGGTATGACTGTTTAGCGTCTGTTCTTACTGTCATCAGCATGTGTGAAATTGCAATTAGTGAAGGAAGAAAAGCTACTTACAACTACACACACACACACACACACACTACATCCCACCACCCCCAATGTCTGTTAGTGGATGACATAAGAGACAGAGTCAGAGGTGGTTTCGGCAGATATAGATGTTTTTATCAGGCGTTTTCACAGTCAGGACACAAGACAAGGTCATAAATAATAACCAACGACTGACAGGATACGCACAGCATTAGTGTCAACAACGACAGGAGTCAGGGGAAAGCAAAGAGTGATGGAGAGACTGAGCTAAAGAAAAGACAAATTGGCTAAGGGAAAAGAAAACAAAAAAGAAGAGAGAGGACTGACACAATAACAGACCTTAGTGTTAATCATTAGGGAAAAGATAACAATGATTTGACACTTTTTAGGGGAGTATTGTGTGTTTGATCAGTGCCCCCCCTACAGTGTCATGGTAGGCTAGACTGCAAAGTCAGCCTTTTTATTTGATTTAAGTCATGGTATGCAGGACTTGTGATAACACTTTTCTATTTCAACCCAATAACGTGAACCTACTTTTACAGACTGCTGTTGTCTCCGCTTTTCTGTCAATCTAGTTAAAATAGTGTTACAACCAGGCCTGGAAACTGTGAGTAAGATGTAATTCACTTCGGAGAAGTGCCTGCCTGGCTGTGCTTGTTTCTCTGTTTGCTCTGTGACAGAGAGTGTCTGACTGTGTATTACACGTACACTAATAGCCCAAGTCGGATTTCAACCTCGACCAGGCCCATAAATTGGGGAAAACCAATATTATTTCCTATTGACCCCAATTGTAAAATTGGCAACCTCGTTGTAAATATTTGTTATACAGAAATAACAAAACATGCTGAAAATGTACATGTAGTCAGGTCAAAAATCCCAATCTACAGTTCACAATGCTCCCACATAAGGAAAGAGCCTGCGGGAAGAGCCCTGTGGCTTCAGGCTATTTGGTGTGGGATATTTGGGGACGCGGAGTCCAAGTAGGCTATGTATGGAAAACATTTAATCACAGGTAAGACATTTAACTTGTTCAGTACCATTCGTTTGTAACTCCGCTAACTGCTTGTAGCTGTATAGTCTGTTTGTTTGTGTTGTTGGTCTTGGCTAGTTTAATGTTCCGGTCAGTAGATAGCTAGCACTCACTCACTCAAGTGGCTGCTAGCATCGTCATGAAAAGGGGCATGAGGGAAGCCCTACAATATGTTTTTCAAAGTAGATAGAATGCTAGGGAGCAGGCCATGTTGGAAAGTGATCTTTAAACATGTTGTACTTCTCTTAAATGTAGTTTTGTAATTGACTAAAACAAGCAGACAACAAGAAAATTGCGTTTGAAAAAGGTCAAGTTTTTGTTGTGAGCCAATGGAGTAACTTACAGTGCATTCGGAAAGTATTCAGACGAATAAGGTGAACCTTATTGCCCCAGTCTGAGGTCCTCAGTGCTCTGGAGCAGGTTTTCATCAAGGATCTCTCTGTACTTTGCTCCGTTTATCTTTCCCTCGATCCTGACTAGTCTCCCAGTCCCTGCTGCTGAAAAACATCCCCACAGCATGATGCTGCCACCACCATGCTTCATTGTAGGGATGGTGCCAGGTTTCCTCCAGACGTGACGCTTGGCATTTAGGCCAAAGATTTCAATCTTGGTTTCATCAGACCATAGAATCTTGTTTCTCATGGTCTGAGAGTCCTTTAGGTGCTTTTGGCAAACTCCAAGCGGGCTGAAGTGCCTTTTACTGAGGAGTGACTTCCGTTTGGCCACTCTACCATAAGGGCCTGATTGATTGAGTGCTGCAGAGATGGTTGTCCTTCTGGAAGGTTCTCCCATCTCCACAGAGAACTATTTAGCTCTGTCAGGGTGACCATTGGGTTCTTGTTCACCTCCCTGACCAAGGCCCTTCTCCCCCGATTGCTCAGTTTTGCCGGGTGGCCAGCTCTAGGAAGAGTCTTGGTGGTTCCAAACTTATTCTATTTAAGAATGATGACCACTGTGTTCTTGGGGATCTTCAATGCTGGATACATTTTTTGGTACACTTCCCCAGATCTGTGCCTCGTCACAATCCTGTCTCGAAGCTCTACGGACAATTCCTTCCACCTCATGGCTTGGGTTTTTGCTCTGACATGCACTGTCAACTGTGAGACCTTGGATAGACAGGTGTGTGCCTTTCCAAATCATGTCCAATCAATTGAATTTACCACAAGTGGACTCTAATCAAGTTGTAGAAACATCTCAAGGATGCTCAATGGAAACCGGATGCACATGAGCTCAATTTCAAGATTCATATCAAAGGGTCTTGAATACTTATGCAAATAAGGTATTTCTGGTTTTTATTTGTAATACATTTGTACAAATTTAGAAAAACCTGGTTTCGCTTTGTCGTTATGGGGTATTGTGTGTAGATTGATGAGGACATTTTATATTTATTAAATTTTAGAATAAGGCTGTAACAACATTTTTAGAAAGTCAAGGGGTCTGAATACTTTCCGAATGCACTGTAGGTAACCACAGGTTGCTTTCCCTACAGGAGGGCAAGATCGCAACGTTCTATCCCATAATGACTGGGTCTATACTAGATCCTGGGAGCTATGGTCACGGAATACATCATCGAGTTCTAAAGTAACAATACCTGTGCTTACAAATGCAGGTCATCCACTAAATAAACAATACCATTAACTTCCTGATCCAACATAGTTGAACCCTTTTGGTTTGGTTGAATCACAGGTCCTGTGTCATGTCGTAGATAGACGCCATGGATCTACTCTGCATTGCCCCTTTGTGTGCCTGTATCTCTGGAAGGGATGGGGTCTGAATTCAGTCTGAATATACTGAAATGAACTGAGCCCAACTCTAGTGTCTGGTAAAGAGACATTTCAGACCCTGTAACCAAGAAGAGAAATGGCTAGTGTTAGATGTTAAGGTTGGTTTAGGTCCATGGGTGGGTGTCATCCAGTCCTCCATGTCTCTGTGGTCACCATGACAACAGATGTCCCAGGTTCAAGTTCTCCAGGAAAAAAATAAAACATTTAAGACCTAGAATGTCCCAGGGGAAAAACATGGAAGGCCACAGAAAAAGTACAAACACCAAGTTTCTATCCACATAGAAGATTACAGACACCCAACAACTTTGAAAAATGGCAGCTGAGTTTGGGGAGAAAACATTGACGACTAAAAACAACTACCAAAAGCATACTGTTCTTCACACAGAACGGAGGAAAGGATACAACAGGACGACAACGAGAGAGAAAGAGATACACAGGACGACAACGAGAGAGAAAGAGAGTGAGAGAGGACAGCTTCACTGGCTCTGCCAAACAATGGGAAAATATTACAAAATATTCTATTAACAATATTCACAATATAACCCAGGCTCTGGACAGATCTCTGTCAGAAATTCTCAGCAAACACCTTGTGCTTTTAGTTAGACGTGGTTTAAGTTTAAATACAACCTTTTTGGTCTTGGTGTTGGATAATGAAGCAAGTTTACATAAAAGGTCTGTTGAATATCTACAACTAGAGCCCAGAGGAAAGCAAAGGGAGGGAAACCGACCTACAAAAAAAGAGAGAAATAAAATCAAGAATTTACTCAAACGAAACAGGCACATATTGTGTAAAAGGCTTCCAGCTGAGAATTTTGGACAAAAATATGTACAGGAGCTTTCCATGAGTGGCAGCTAGTCACACATATACAGAGCCATGGACACTTACAGAAAGAGCTAAACTACAGACAGCTCCTCAAACTCACACACGCTCATACAGGCATACACACATACACGTTCACAAATATAAGAAACCCACTAGTATCTCTGACACAGACACCTACCATAGTTTGATCTGTTAAGAATTTTCACTGTGAAATTAAATTATACCTGGGGAGAAAAAAAAAAAGATTTTGGATGGTGAGTGACATGTATCTATGACGACGAATAAGTGGATTAAACTGAATCAAACCATAAATAACAAAACAAACCAGAGGAAAACTAATGATTTCAATATGTTCTTTTCTTTGATATGATCACTGTTTCCTGCTGTAACGATGTAAAGACCAGACAGGTCAAATGTCAAACTCAGGTTCCAAACCATAAAAAGGTCGTCCTTGCTATCAGGGATCCTTGGGACATCCATACCCCCCATGGAAGTTGAAATTTAAAATGGTTAAGGTTAGGGTGAGGTAAGGGTTATTGTTAAGGTAAGGGTTAAGTTTAGGTGAAGGTTATTGTTAAGGTTAGGGTTAGGTAAGGGTTAAGGTTTAGTGTAGGGATGTCCCAATGATCCCGGATAGCACTAACCATATAAAGGTGCTGCGTGCACAGTGACATATGACTTTACTGCTCTACATCTCTCCAGTGACCCATCAAGTGCTTCTCTTTCTCTTTCATACACTCCAAAAACTCAAACATTTTTTATTTTCTCTAACACACATTCTCTCTCACACACACTTATAACCTTCAAACACACACAAAACGCACACTCAAACACACAGAAGCGCCCAGACACCTACAGTAGACTGTATCTAAAATCCATCCTCCATTTCTACAGGAAGTCCATGTCATTACAGTAGATCTCCACTAGTAGGCAGTCCTTCTCCATGTCTTCAGTCTGGGACTCGGCCTTCAGAGCATTCGCCTGCTCGTCTGTCGTATCCTTCGCACTGTCCTTCTGTCTATCTGCATGAGTCTGTCTATCCATCCTATCTGTCTGTCTGTCCGCGCGTCCTGCTGCGCTTCTACTCTCACAGCGCAGACACCTTCACAACGTTCTGAAGGGCGGGCCCTGGGGGTGGAGGGTGGGCGTCGCTCTCAGGAGTGGTTGCTGGGGGCGTAGGAATGCTGATGATCGCAGTGGTGATCGTGCCACTCTGGCAGTTGAGGCGCGCGGGTTCGTCCACACGCATGTTCAGACTGGAGCGACTGGAGAGAGAGAGGTGGGGAGTGGAGAAAGAGAGAGGCAGGGAGTGGAGAGAGAGAGAGAGAGGCAGGGAGTGGAGAGAGAGAGAGGCAGGGAGTGGAGAGAGAGAGAGGAGGGGAGTAGAGAGAGAGAGGAGGGGAGTGGAGAGAGAGAGAGGCAGAGAGTGGAGAGAGAGGCAGGGAGTGGAGAGAGAGAGAGGAGGGGATGAGAAACATGTTTTTATGAGACCAAATGTTTATTTGTTTTGTTATTTTTTGTTGAGGGGAGGTTACAGGTACATTATCCATTTCAAGTTATCCATTTATAAAACCTGTTCCTGTAGGCTGTCACTCAAAATAAAAAACCCAGAAGAAATACACAGTTTAATAATAAACAATAAATTCAGTATAAACAGGAATAGAAAATAAATCAATTTGGGCCTCCACCCCCAAACTCCCATCCCATTCCCCCAAACTCCCATCCCATTCCCCCAACCTCCCATTCCATTCCCCCAACCCCACCCAGCCAACATGTCTCCATCCAGTGGGCACGCAATCACCAACACTGGAAAATTGAGTGGAAAAATGTCGCCTGATCTGACGAATCCCAGTTTATGTTGCGTCATGCTGATGGCAGAGTCAGGATTTTTATTTTTATTTTATTTCACCTTTATTTAACCAGGTAGGCCAGTTGAGAACAAGTTCTCATTTACAACTGTGACCTGGCCAAGATAAAGCAAAGCAGTGCGACACAAACAACAACACAGAGTTACACATGGAATAAACAAACGTACAGTCAATAACACAATAGAAAAATCTGTATACAGTTGTGCAAATGAAGTAAGGAGGTAAGGCAATAAATAGGCCAATAGTGGCAAAGTAATTACAATATAGCAATTTACACTGGAGTGATGAGGATGTGCAAGTAGATTTGGTCGCAGCAGCATGAGTCCATGGCCTAATCCTGCCTGGTGTCAAAGGTACAGGCTGGTGGTGGTGGGGTAATAGTGGGTACTGGTGTGGGGAATGTTTTCCTGACACACGTTAGGTCCCTTGATACCAATTGAGCACATTTCCATGCCCTGAAGAATTCAGGCTGTTCAGGAGGCAAAGGGTGAAGGTGACATGGTACTAGGTGGGTGTATCTAATAATGCACTTTGAAATGAATTTAGTAACATTTCCCCAGAAGCATTTAACTGCAGGGCACTCCAACATCATGGAGAAATGTGCCTACCTGATTTAGGGGACACCGTAAACAGTTGCGAGTTGGAGCCAATCTCATCGTAAAACATTTCCTTGATGTGAAAAGTCTGTGAAAGAACTTAACATGTATAAGTTGATGGTTCAGATTACGGGATGCTAAGGTCATATTTTTCCTCATTCTGTTCCAGTGAAACGATTGTTGAGATTCAATTAGATCTGTGGACCATACTTTTTTAATGGCAAGCTCAGAATATGAGCTTTCCAAAAGTTGTTTATATATTATTAAGTTCAGTCATTTCGGGAACCCAGATAATTTATTTATAAATCCCATAGGGATGCACAATGTATCGTGAGAATATCAGAATCTGACAATATTAGCTAAAAATGCCAACATCGGCATCGGCCCAATGTCTAGTTTAATGCCGATGTGAAAAACCGATGCCAAAGCTGACGTGCATACCTATATAAACCGTAGGTACATGACGTGCATACTTATATAAACATAGGTAGATGATGTAATGATGCCATGAAAAATACAGCACTACACAGAACAAAAGCTGAAAAATACTAAGCGCACACTTCCAACAACTAAACAAGTTCAAGTTGAGCATTCATTTAAAAGAGTAAGAACATTTCAGCCAGACAACTCAAAGCCGAAATCCATTAACGCCAAGATAATTTAATTCATTATGCTGCTTGCTATGGGTGCCACGACTGACATTTGGACCAGCGATGTCAACCCCATGAGCATGCTGAGTCTGACAGCACAGAGGGTCGACAAAGATTTTATACTGAGGAAAGCCGTATTGCCCAAGAATGTGCTGGTTCTCATACCGCTGCTGCCATTTCAACGGCATTTGAGAACATGTCTGAAACTTGGAAACATGAACACACTCCTAGTGCCATTCGAACAACTGACTATGAACTGACTAAGAAATAAGCTAATCAACTGCGTCAGCAGCAGACATGATACCCTCTGTCATGGCATTGAAACGACTGCTCAACAAAACTGGCCACAGACCGCGGGGTTAAAACTTACAAAAGTATTCGGGGCTGTGAACAAGCGATTTGGTGGTATTCTCTCTGAGCCTCTTTACCATGTCACCACCGTGCTCGACACTAGGTACAAGGACCGCTACTTCGATGCAGACAAGACACAGGGTTTACTTGAAATATTACATACACAGCTGGTTCAAGATGGAAACAGACACAGTGTCAGTGCGCACCGAGGAAGAGAGGCCACAGACACACAGAGCTAAAACTTCACTGCTTGACATGTATGATGAAATCCTGGTTGAGAATGAAACATCTAAACAAATGAACAACGAAACAGCACAGCAAGTAAGTGAAATAAATATCTTTTGATGATGTTTTACTGGTAATGGGGACATACGTAAATGTCAACAAAATAACTTTTTTCAGTGTGAGTAACCTTTATTTAACTAGGCAAGTCAGTTAAGAACAAATTCTTATTTACAATGACGGTATACCCCAGCTAAACCCGGGCTACGCTGGGCCAATTGTGCTTCTCCCTGTGGGACTCCCAATCACAGCCCGATGTGATACAGCCTGGATTTGAACCAGGGACTATAGTGATGCCTCTTGCACTGAGATGCAGTGCCTTAGACCGCTGCGTTCATGTGTGTCTGTGTTAACTATTTAACTGTACTAGAATGTTTAAAAGGCAGCAGCTAAAATATCGGTTTTGGTTTGTTTTTTGGCAAGGAAAAGATCAGATATCGGTATCGGCCAAAAATGTCATATCGGTGCATCCCTAAAATCCCATCATTGGAAGGTTTGGTAGTTGGGTTTCGCAAGGGAAGTTGTAAATAGTTGGGGAAGTTGTAAATATATATATAATATAATATATATATAAAATATTTTTAAAAATATATATATATATTTTTTAATATTTGCCCGGTAATGTGTCTTTCAAATCTTGGAATGCTCTCAAACCATTACTGTCCGTGATATCAACACGGCTACGAGTTCCACATTTTGACCATTGGGGTGATGCAAAAAGCCGCCCTCCACATTGCAAGGCGCTATTGTGAAATATTGGAGTATGGGCATGCCATTTTGATTCCCAGTTACATTGTTTTGAAAGTTTGTTTAATTTAGTTTAAATTGTTTAACCTGTTGGTACTAGGGGGCAGTATTTTCATTTTATCAGTGAAGACCAAAATGTATATTTGATACAGTCGCAAAGCTAACTAAAAAGCAGCATTCCCCAAGAGAGGATGACTTTCACTTCAGCAGTGATAAATTCATGAACTTCTTTAACGAAAAGATCATGATCATTAGAATTAACAAATTACATTGTTCTGAGTCTGCACAACTCTGCCAGGACCTAGGATCAAGAGAGACACTCAAGTTTTTTAATACTATATCTCTTAACACATTGATGAAAATAGTCATGGCCTCTAAACCTTCAAGCTGCATATTGGACCCTATTCCAACTAAACAACTGAAAGAGCTGCTTCCTGTGCTTGGCCCTCCTATGTTGAACATAATAAACGGCTCTCTATCCACCAGATGTGTACCAAACTCACTAAAAGTGGCCGTAATAAAACTTCTCTTGAAAAAGCCAAACCTTGACCCAGAAAATATAAAAAAACTATCAGCTAATATCGAATCTTCCATTCCTCGCAATTTTTTTTGAAAAAGCTGTTGCGCAGCAACTCATTGCCTTCCTGAAGACAAAATGTATATGAAATGCTTCAGTCTGGTTTTAGACCCCATCATAGCACTGAAACTGCACTTGTGAAGGTGGTAAATTACCTTTTAATGGGGTCAGACAAAGGCTCTGCATCTGTCCTCGTGCTCCTAGACCTTAGCGATGCTTTTGATACCATCGATCACACAATCTTTTGGCGAGATTTGGTCTACAAATTGGTCTATACGGACAATTCCTGGCCTGGCTAGAACCAGCTTATCTGTCGGAAAGATATCAGTTTGTCTCTGTGGATGGTTTGTCCTCTGACAAATCAACTGTAAATGTCAGTGTTTCTCAAGGTTCCGTTTTAGGACCACTAATGTTTTCAGTATGTATTTGACCTCTTGGTGATGTCATTCGGAAACATAATGTTAACTTGACGATACACAGCTGTACATTTCAATGCAACATGATGAAGCCCCAAAATTGCTCTTCCATGCCATCCCTAGGAAGGGTGCGTCACTTGAGTGGGTTGAGTCACTGACGTGATCTTCCTGTCCGGGTTGGCGCCCCCATGGGGGGGACATGTTCATGAGCTATACTCGGCTCTGTCTATATCCTGCCTGGTTGGCCCTGTCCGGTGGTATCGACGGACGGGGCCACAGTGTCTCCCGACCCCTCCTGTCTCAGCGTCTAGTAATTATACTGCAATAGTTTATGTGTCCTGGGCTAGGGTCAGTCTGTTATATCTGGAGTATTTCTCCTGTCTTATCCGGTGTCCTGTGTGAATTTAAGTATGCTCCCTCTTTTCTTTCTTTCTTTCTTTCTTTCTTTCTTTCTTTCTTTCTTTCTTTCTTTCTTTCTTCTTTCTTTCTTTCTTTCTTTCTTTCTTTCTTTCTTTCTTTCTTTCTTTCGGAGAACCTGAGCCCTAGGACCATGCCTCAGGACTACCTGGCCTGATGACTCCTTGCTGTCCCCAGGCCACCTGGTCGTGCTGCTGCTTGCGGCTATGGAACCCTGGCCTGTTCACCGGACGTGCTACCTTGTCCCGGACCAGCTGTTTTCAACTCGCTCTCTGTCCATCTACCGCACTTCCTGTCTCTAACTGTGAATGATCGGCTATGAAAAGCCAACTGACATTTACTCCTTAGGTGCTGACCTGTTGCACCCTCTACGACCACTGTAATTATTATTATTTGACCCTGAAGGTCATCTATGAACGTTTGAACATCTTGGCCATGTACTATTATAATCGCCACCCGGGCACAGCCAGAAGAGGACTGGTCAAAGCCAATTTAGGATGGGATGAAATGCTAGTGCCTGGAAATACAATTTAAAGTTTGGTATGGATAGTCCTCCTACATCTTTCCCCCTTTGAAAGTTAGTTCATTTTTATCCGGGCTCGATTACCTTACCATATCCATTTTTAAACCACCCTATGGATTTCATCCCAACAGCCAGAAGGGGGAGACAAGGGAAGCATAGAACTACATCAATTCATAGATATTAGAATAGATATTCGTCCGGTTAAAGGTTTGGTTGAAGCAACTGGGATATAGTGTCTATCTGCTGAGGTCTAATTGAATTGATTTGAGATTTCTGATAAAGGGAAATTTCACAATTCCATCCCAACATCCACATATGTGAAAACGGGCATTTCCATGTTTTGTAGTAAAAAAAGATAGAGGAAGATACAATAAGTGTTTGCAATGACATCATCAGTGTGCAGTAGTTCTATTTTCTAGATTAAAGAAAATAGAGGACTACATAATAGTATGAAATCAATTCGGGACAATGTTTTGTGACTGTTTGAATAGCAAGTGTACTTTTTTACTTTATGGTTATGAGCTAGTCAGGCATCAATGAGGTTGTAATCAGAGAGTATATTTTGGAGAGCCTTGGTTGCCTATGGATTGTAGTTGGTCTTATTAGATATGTCCTGCATGTTCAGAATGGCATTTATGTCTGTACAATAACCAGATGGAATTCAGTTAACTCTAACAATATGCTGTTCAAAGAATTAAAAAACTTGAAAATGAATCATATGAATTTGGAGCATACACATGAATAAAGGCAATTTTATTTTCATTATGGATACATTTAAGGAAAGTGATTCTGCCTTCTTAGTCTTCGCCTTTACCCAAGATGGTAATTTAGAGTTTCTTATGTATCATTATGATTAAACCTTTAGTTATGTTTGGGGCTGATGAAATAACAGCCAGTTTGTACGAATGGTTTTCTGTTTATCTGTTTTAGTCTTTTTGGAGCAGGCGTGTTTCTAGGAGCATTGCTATATACACATGGTTTATTGTTAGGATATCAAGACAACGTTCAATTGGTGAGTTTAGGCCTTTCACATTCCAAGAGTCAATAGCTAGCGTTGTCATTGTAAAAAATAAAATAATATTAATGATGTAATTATTATCTTCGGTGTTAATTAATAAGCCCATGGATATAAAACTAAAAGCTGGACCTACAGGGAAACCCATTGGTCATCCCCCACCCATTGGTCATCCCCACCCATTGGTCATCCCCACCCATTGGTCATTCCCCACCCATTGTACATCCCCCACCCATTGGTCATCCCCACCCATTGGTCATTCCCCACCCATTGGTCATTCCCACCCATTGGTCATCCCCCACCCATTGTACATCCCTACCCATTGGTCATTCCCCACCCATTGGTCATCCCCACCCATTGGTCATCCCCACCCATTGGTCATCCCCACCCATTGATCATTCCCCACCCATTGGTCATCCCCACCCATTGGTCATTCCCACCCATTGGTCATTCCCCACCCATTGGTCATTCCCCACCCATTGATCATTCCCCACCCATTGGTCATCCCCACCCATTGGTCATCCCCACCCATTGGTCATCCCCACCCATTGGTCATCCCCACCCATTGGTCATTCCCACCCATTGGTCATCCCCACCCATTGATCATTCCCACCCATTGGTCATTCCCCACCCATTGGTCATTCCCACCCATTGGTCATCCCCACCCATTGATCATTCCCACCCATTGGTCATCCCTACCCATTGGTCATCCCCACCCATTGGTCATCCCCACCCATTGGTCATCCCCACCCATTGGTTATCCCCACCCATTGGTCATTCCCACCCATTGGTTATCCCCACCCATTGGTCATCCCCACCCATTGGTTATCCCCACACATGTTTTGTTGTTGGGGGGGGGGGGTATTTTCTTTGGTCTAAGAAAAACTCAAATATCCTCATATTTTTTATTACTGTTAAATGGTCTAAATTAGTTTAAACATAGGAAGAAATAAAAAAAACAAGCAAAAAGGAATTGTTTGGAAGCCCCTTAGGAGGGACTGTTAATCTATCGTAAGCAGTTTAATCCATAGGGATGTGCTGTAGACCCACAAGGAAGCAACCCCAGTCTGTATGGCACTTCAATATATTATCCATTGTTCATTAATTGGTGTGGAGTCATCAATGTCTAAATGTCCTGGAACATAGGCAATTTAATAATAATGACAAAGTCTAATGCTCAGAAATAATAATAATAATAATAGTGTTATTTTTACCCAATTGCGAGGGTTTCCTCATCCTTGTCCTATGGCAGCACCTAGATCTGTCAGCTCGTCACCTTGTGTGTTGGACTTGATGTGCTTATCGAAGAAGTCTTTAGCCTCCCTGGCAGTAGAACATGTGTGTGTTGTATTCTGGAAGGTCAAGATATGTTTTGTCGGGTGGATGAAGCCAAGGTTTAGCTTGCGTAGCTGGGATCTCACTTCTTTGTAGGTCTCCCTCTGTTTTAGCAGTTCAGCACTCAGGTCTGAGTAGATGCTGATCCACTTCCCCACATAGGTCAGACCCCTGGATTCCGCTGCAAGGCGAACAATCCACAGCTTGACTTCAAAGCTGTGGATCAGTACAATCATAGACCAGATCCATTCCTGAGAGGACCTGTGCGATGCACAATGTTAATCGGTGGCATGGGACCCAGCCTCTCCTGCCCGGACAGTTCATAGAAAAGATGAAGGAAGTTGAGATGCCCGCTTCAATTTCAAGTCCTTTGACCCCCACATTGAATTCCATCTTCTCTTTTAGGAGTTTGATTATCCTTTCCAACCTAGTTTGCTCTGTTTCCAAGTCTGTCTCATTAGCTATCCTCTCCAGACTTTCCACTTTGGTTGAATAGGTACCCACTTCAGCAGTAATCACTGCCAATGATTAATTTACCGGTTTTAATTGTAAGTTGAGGGCAGAGGTAATCTCCTCACGAACAATCTCTTGTATAGTAACGGCCAGCTCTTTCTGTTGTCTGGTATTGAGACTCCATGTCTCCACAGCTGAATTGTGCACTGACAAATTCTAGCTCCTTGAGCATAGTACACCTGCTAGTTATTTCTTGTCACAATGTTTGGGTATTTTAGGTATTTTATTAGGATCCCCAATAGCTGTTGCAAAAGCAGCAGCTAATCTTCATGGGGTCCACATGAAACATGAAACATGACATAATACAGAACATTAATAGACAACTACAGCCCAAGGACAGAACTACATACACTTAAAAACGGCACACACAGCCTACATATCAATACATACACAAAATATCTCGGTCAAATAGGGGAGAGGCGTTGTGAGGTGTTGCTTTATCTGTTTTTTTAAACCAGGTTTGTTGTTCATTTGAGCAATATGAGATGGAAGTGAGTTCCATGCAATAAGGCTCTATATAATACTGTATACTTTGTTGAATTTGTTCTGGATTTGGCGACTGTGAAAAGACCCCTGGTGGCATGTCTGGTGGGGTAAGTGTGTGTGTCACAGCTGTGAGTAAGTTTACTGTGCAAACAACTTGGAATTTTCAACACATTAATATTTCTTATAAGAAGAAGAAGTGATGCAGTCAGTCTCTCGTCAACTCTTAACAAAGAGAGACTGGCAGCATAGTATTTATATCAGCCCTCTGATTACAATGAAGAGCAAGATGTGCCACTCTGTTCTGGGCCAGCTGCAGCTTAACTAGGTCTTTCTTAGCAACACTTGACCAGTTGGCTGGACAATAATCAAGATAAGACAAAGGCCTGCAGGACTTGTTTTGTGGAGTGTGGTGTCAAAAAACCCAGAACATTTCGGTTTTGCGGACAGACCTCTCCCCATCTTTACGACTGTTGAATCTATATGTTTTGACCATGACAGTTTACAATCTAAGGTAACACCAAGTAATTGAGTCTCCTCAACTTGTGCACCCAGAGTCTCCTCAACAACGGCACCCAGATTCAGCTGAGGTCTAGAGCTTAGGGAATGATTTGTACCAAATACAATGCTCTTAGTTTTAGAGATATTCAAGACCAGCCCTCTACTTTTTTTTATATTTTTACCAATGACCTGCCCCTGGCATTAAACAAAGCCTGTGTGTCCATGTATGCTGATGATTCAACCATATACAGCAACCACAGTTAAGGAAGTCACTGAAACCCTTAACAAGGAGTTGCAGTCAGTTTTGGAATGGGTGGCCAGTAATGAACTAGAACTGCCCTAGGTACACCACACTCTACATGTTTGACATCAGAGAAGCTTCCATTAAAGAAAACCATTTGAATTATATTAGATAGATGGCTCTGAATCCACAATATGGCAGAAGTTGAAAAGGCATTACACATGGTCATGGTCAATAATATCAGAGTCTGCACTGAAATCTAACAGTACAGCAACCACAATCTTCTTATTATCAATTCATTTCAACCAATCACCAGTCATTTGTGTCAGTGCAGTACATGTTGAGTACCCTTCTCTATAAGCATGCTGAAAGTCTGTTGTCAATTTGTTTACAGAGAAATATAATTTCATTTGGTCAATACATTTTTTTCCCAAAAGTTTGCTAAGAGCTGGCAGCAAGCTGATTGGTCTGCTGTTAGAACCAGTAAAGGCCGCTTTATCACTCTTGGGTAGCAGAATGACTTTGGCTTCCCTCCAGGCCTGAGGACAAACCTTCCTCTAGACTCAGATTAAAGATATGACATATAGGAGTGGCCATAGAGTCAGATACCATCCTCAGTAGCCTTCCATCTAAATTGTCAATGCCAGGAGGTTTGTCATTATTGATTGATAACAATCATTTTCCTACCTGTCCCACGCCAACTTTACAGAATTCAAACTTACAATGCTTTTCATTCAGTTTGTTTTTGTATTCATGAATACGATGGCTCACTGTTTGTTGTTGGCATTTCCTGCTTAAGTTTGCCCACTGTGCCAATTAAGTAATCATTATAATAATGTGCAACATCAATTGGTTTTGTGATGAATAAGCTGATCTGATTCAGTGAAAGATGGAGTTGAATTTCCATCATTCTTTATATAATTGATCTTGGCTTCATGATACCGTTTCTTCTTCTTGTTGAGTTTAGTCACATCATTTCCCAATTTGCAGTAAGTCAGTCAGTCAGATGTGCAGCCAGACTTATTAGACACTCCTTTTGCCTCATCTCTTTCAACCATACAGTTGTTCAATTCCTCGTCAACCCACGGAGCCTTAACAGTTCTAATGAATGTCTCACACCTTAATAGGATGTTTAATATGGAAACGTTTTGGGAAATAAGTCTGTTAATTCATAGTGATTTGGAAAAGAGGAACATATTATGACAGAATGAATCAAATAAAGTAAAACGACAGAGGAAGGTATATTGCTGCTGAGCCCATGAAAGACTCAATGTAATATACAGGGATACGTCAGTTGTTAGCACCTGACATACCAGCATCACTGGAGAAAAGCCAAATATCATAGAGACATTAACAGCCATTTGGCATTCTAGATATCATTTGTCTTTAGTATTGGACTTGGGTGTCAACCAATTAATATTTTTTTCCATAGCATAAGCTCACAGTATGGGTTTGTTTTAACCGTCGGACTGACTCTGGGTCAGTAGTAATAGTGTAGCCCTGATAATATTACCATATTTTGTGTTAAACCTGACTTCTGGTCAGTGCTTAAAGCTCACCTGGTGTTGAGGGGCTGGATGTGGATAGTGCTGAGCTCCTGCAGGTTATGATGAGGGTGTGTGTGTGAGAGAGCGCACGTGGGAATACTGGAGTTGGGTAAAGGGGCGTGGTTCCTCTTGGTGTGGCGGGTACAGCAGGTGCCCGTCATGCCTTCTTGGCTGGAGAGGGAGGGGCTTTGAGACGGATAGCTCTGGAGTGCCCCCTCCAGGTAGCTCTGCTCATAACACAGCTCATCTGCAAACTCATGATTCTACAGAGAGGAAGAGAGAGAGGAAGAGAGTGGGGAAGAGAGAGAGGAAGAGATGGGGGAAGAGAGAGAGGAAGAGAGTGGGGAAGAGAGGGGGGAAGAGAGAGAGGAAGAGAGAGGGGAGGGGGGGGAGAGAGGGGGAAGAGAGGGGGGAAGAGAGAGGGGAGGGGGGAGAGAGGGGGAAGAGAGGGGGGAAGAGAGAGGAAGAAAGAGGGGAAGAGAGAGAGGAAGAGAGTGGGGAAGAGAGGGGGGAAGAGAGGGAGGAAGAGAGAGGGGAGGGGGGAGAGAGGGGAATAGAGAGAGGAAGAGAGTGGGGAAGAGAGGGGGGAAGAGAGGGGAGTGGGGAGAGAGAGAGAGGAGAGAGAGGATGAAAGAGAAGAGGAGGAACATCTGAAAAACACATAATTTAACTCAAATGCATGTCCTTTGGGGGTTTGATTTTAATATTATTTTACATTTGATAAAAAAAACTAATATATTTAACATGGACTTTCTTGTTTGATGTGCTTGTCACCTTTTGTGTGTGTGTGTGTGTGTGTGTGTGTGTGTGTGTACTCACTGTGGTTTTCTCCAGACAATGCAGCAGGTGGTGGTGTTGGCTCTCTAATAGGGACTGGTTCTTGCTCAGGTGCTGCTCCTCCTCAATGGAACTCTGCAACACACACACACACACACACACACACACACACACACACTGTGAGTGAAAATGCTCCACAGTGTTGTTTGCCAACAGATAGAAGGGTTTCTAGGTGTGTGTGTCTGTTTGCTGTCTCTGTACCTGGTCTGAAAGGTTCATCTTGTAAGGAAGTTGCTTCAGGTCAAAGGTGAAAGAGGAGACAAAAAGACACACAGGTAGAGTTTTACTAGGTTTTCATTTCAGTATAATGAACGCTCAGTGTGTGTGTGTGAAAGAGGGAGAGGGAGAGAGTGTGAGTGTGAATGTGGGAGTGGTTTGTTCTGTGTTTGTGGGGCACGACGCCCTCTTCTCTGAGTCAGATTGTCTGAGTGGGTTTCTGCTACTGACTATATCTCTGGGTTCTGGGCTGCTACTGACGATATCTCTGGGTTCTGGGCTGCTACTGGCGATATCTCTGGGTTCTGGGCTGCTACTGGCGATATCTCTGGGTTCTGGCCTGCTACTGGCGATATCTCTGGGTTCTGGGCTGCTACTGGCTATATCTCTGGGTTCTGGGCTGCTACTGGCTATATCTCTGGGTTCTGGGCTGCTACTAGCTATATCTCTGGGTTCTGGGCTGCTACTGGCTATATCTCTGGGTTCTGGGCTGCTACTGGCTATATCTCTGGGTTCTGGGCTGCTACTGGCTATATCTCTGGGTTCTGGGCTGCTACTAGCTATATCTCTGGGCTTCTGCTACTGCTTATAGCTCTGGCCTGCTGCTGCTGGCTATATCTCTGGGCTCTGTCTGGGCTGCTGCTGCTGCTGGCTATATCTCTGGGCTCTGTCTGGGCTGCTGCTGCTGGCTATATCTCTGGGCTCTGTCTGGGCTGCTGCTGCTGGCTATATCTCTGGGCTCTGTCTATGCTGCTGCTGCTGGCTATATCTCTGGGCTCTGTCTGGGCTGCTGCTGCTGGCTATATCTCTGGGCTCTGTCTGGGCTGCTACTGCTGGCTATATCTCTGGGCTCTGTTTGGGCTGATGCTACTGTCTATAGCTATGGGCAGAGGGAGCAAGAGCAACAGCCTAGAGGGCCAGACGGCTGCGTGTTTGGCTCAAAAGTTGATTAATGTTGATTACAATGTTTATTAATTTATGTCAACTACATAAATAAATTAGTACGTCGAAATGAAGTATAAGGATGCGTGTTTGGTCTGTAGTATACCTCAGGCTAGATATAGAGGGGCAGCAGGCCTCTAAAACTCACTATTTACTAGATTGCAGTGTGATGTCAGTCAGAGATAATGGGGGAAGCTCTTTCCTCCAGATAGGTGTGAAATGGCTAGGTAGTTAGCATCGGCCTAGTAGCGTTTCAATCGTTGCCGTCACTCGCTCTGAGACCTTGAAGTAGTTGTTTCCCTTGCCCTGCAAGGGCCAAGGCTTTTGTGGAGCGATAGGTAATGATGATTTGCGGGTGACCATTGTTGATGTGTTCATAGCGTCCCTGGTTCAAACCCAGATTGGGGCAAGGAGAGGGACAGAAGCAACACTGTTACGTACGCATACTGTAAACTTTCACTGGGTTGCATCAGTCAAGGCTGACAGGACAGCACACTGCAATCCCTGACAAACCCCTTTGTTTGGCTTGTTAAAATGTATAAACATCACACCACCTAAAATCTACCTTTACATTTTTTTTTTAATTGCTGAAAACAATACAGGCTTTAATCATTTTAACGTTTAGTTTCACAACCTGGACTCACCAGTAGATACAATATAGTACATGTAAATCCGGGACCCTCCATTTTGTATGATATGTTACGTTACAGAAAGTATTCACACCCCTTGGACTTTTTACACATTTATGTTGTGTTCCAGCCTGAATTTAACATGGATTAAATGTAGATGTTGTGTTCCAGCCTGAATTTAACATGGATTAAATGTAGATGTTGTGTTCCAGCCTGAATTTAACATGGATTAAATGTAGATGTTGTGTTCCAGCCTGAATTTAACATGGATTAAATGTAGATGTTGTGTTCCAGCCTGAATTTAAAATGGATTAAATGTAGATGTTGTGTTCCAGCCTGAATTTAAAATGGATTAAATGTAGATGTTGTGTTCCAGCCTGAATTTAAAATGGATTAAATGTAGATGTTGTGTTCCAGCCTGAATTTAACATGGATTAAATGTAGATGTTGTGTTCCAGTCTGAATTTAAAATGGATTAAATGTAGATGTTGTGTTCCAGCCTGAATTTAACATGGATTAAATGTAGATGTTGTGTTCCAGCCTGAATTTAAAATGGATTAAATGTAGATGTTGTGTTCCAGCCTGAATTTAACATGGATTAAATGTAGATGTTGTGTTCCAGCCTGAATTTAACATGGATTAAATGTAGATGTTGTGTTCCAGCCTGAATTTAACATGGATTAAATGTAGATGTTGTGTTCCAGCCTGAATTTAAAATGGATTAAATGTAGATGTTGTGTTCCAGCCTGAATTTAACATGGATTAAATGTAGATGTTGTGTTCCAGCCTGAATTTAAATGGATTAAATGTAGATGTTGTGTTCCAGCCTGAATTTAACATGGATTAAATGTAGATGTTGTGTTCCAGCCTGAATTTAACATGGATTAAATGTAGATGTTGTGTTCCAGCCTGAATTTAACATGGATTAAATGTAGATGTTGTGTTCCAGCCTGAATTTAACATGGATTAAATGTAGATGTTGTGTTCCAGCCTGAATTTAACATGGATTAAATGTAGATGTTGTGTTCCAGTCTGAATTTAAAATGGATTAAATGTAGATGTTGTGTTCCAGCCTGAATTTAACATGGATTAAATGTAGATGTTGTGTTCCAGCCTGAATTTAAAATGGATTAAATGTAGATGTTGTGTTCCAGCCTGAATTTAACATGGATTAAATGTAGATGTTGTGTTCCAGCCTGAATTTAAATGGATTAAATGTAGATGTTGTGTTCCAGCCTGAATTTAACATGGATTAAATGTAGATGTTGTGTTCCAGCCTGAATTTAACATGGATTAAATGTAGATGTTGTGTTCCAGCCTGAATTTAACATGGATTAAATGTAGATGTTGTGTTCCAGCCTGAATTTAAAATGGATTAAATGTAGATGTTGTGTTCCAGCCTGAATTTAACATGGATTAAATGTAGATGTTGTGTTCCAGCCTGAATTTAACATGGATTAAATGTAGATGTTGTGTTCCAGCCTGAATTTAAAATGGATTAAATGTAGATGTTGTGTTCCAGCCTGAATTTAAAATGGATTAAATGTAGATGTTGTGTTTCAGCCTGAATTTAAAATGGATTAAATGTAGATGTTGTGTTTCAGCCTGAATTTAAAATGGATTAAATGTAGATGTTGTGTTCCAGCCTGAATTTAAAATGGATTAAATGTAGATGTTGTGTTCCAGCCTGAATTTAACATGGATTAAATGTAGATGTTGTGTTCCAGCCTGAATTTAACATGGATTAAATGTAGATGTTGTGTTCCAGCCTGAATTTAACATGGATTAAATGTAGATGTTGTGTTTCAGCCTGAATTTAACATGGATTAAATGTAGATGTTGTGTTCCAGCCTGAATTTAACATGGATTAAATGTAGATGTTGTGTTCCAGCCTGAATTTAAAATTGATTAAATGTAGATGTTGTGTTCCAGCCTGAATTTAAAATGGATTAAATGTAGATGTTGTGTTCCAGCCTGAATTTAAAATGGATTAAATGTAGATGTTGTGTTCCAGTCTGAATTTAAAATGGATTAGATGTAGGTGTTGTGTTCCAGCCTGAATTTAAAATGGAAGGAAGCCTGTACAGAACACAAATATTCCAAAACATGCATCCTGTTTGCAATAAGGCACTAAAGTAAAACTGCAAAAAATGTGGAAATGAACTTAATGTCCTGAATACAAAGCGTTATGTTTGGGGCAAACACATCACTGAGTACCACTTTTCAAGCATGGTGGTGGATGCATCATGTTATGGGTATGCTTGTCATCAGCAAGGACTAGGAAGGTTTTTTTTAATAAAAATAAACGCAATAGAACTAAACACAGGAAAAACCTTAGAGGAAAACCTTGTTCAATCTGCTTTCCAACAGACACTGGGAGAAAAATTCACCTTTTAGCAGGACAATAACCTAAAACACAAGGCCAAATATACACTGGAGTTGCTTACCAAGATGACATTGAATGTTCCGGAGTGGCCTAGATACAGTTTTGACTTAAATCGGCCTAAAAATATATGGCAAGACCAGAAAATGGTTGTCAAGCAATGGTCAACAACCAATTTGACAGATATTGAAGAATTTAAAAAAATAATAATATACAAATGTTGCACAATCCAGGTGTTGAAAGCTCTTAGAGATTTACCCAGAAAGACTCACAGCTATAATCGCTGCCAAATGTTATTCTAACATGTATTGACTCAGGGGTGTGAATAACTCTGGAAATGAGATATTTCTGTATTTCATTTTCAATAAATTTGCTAAAATTACTAAAAACCTGTTTTCACTTTATCATGCCGGGGCGGCAGGGTA